>NW_027187361.1:11808040-11934828 GCF_028583685.1 Petaurus breviceps papuanus | reverse complement strand
TCTCTCTCTCTCTCTCTCTCTCTCTCTCTCTCTCTCTCTCTCTCTCTCTCTCTCTCTCTCTCTCTCTCTCTCTTTCTCTCTCTCGTTCTTCTTTGGAGATAGTTGTATTCCATGTTTTTGCTTTTGTTTGTTTTCTGTCATATAACAACCCTGGTAGAATGTTCATATTGAAAAGCTAAATCTTTGCTTTTATGGAAGTTTGGGGTAAGTAAAGGAGATTTTTAGTTTTCTGAAAGTAATCCAGCCTATTGTCTTCAATCTTTGCAATATTGGGCCCAATTTGCTGTCTAATTTACTATCTGTTCCACATATAGATACTATTAGAGAAGTTCTATAAGGTGTCCATCCAAATGAATGTTGAAATCTTGTCAACACTGTTCACCCACTTAGTCTTTCCTTTTTTGAATGAAAAGGTCAAACTATTTTGAGTAATTACTGATCTTTTCCAGGAGACTTTGCAATCTGGGGACTTGAGCCAATTAGCACAATGTCACAAGCAAACAGAAACATATGGAAGACCCCATTTTCCAACAGTGAATCCTTCTTGGATCTGAATTCTTTACTGGATCTCCTCCATGGGAGCAATAAATACTTTTGGCCTGCCTGATACAAATCTCCATGTTTTATGCCTTGCTTGATCAGAGGACTACTGAACAGGATTCCCACCCCCCTTCCTTCTGTTCTACCTTCCAAGGAATTTTGAATTATTTTGAACAAAGCATGTATGAAGTTAATACAAAATAATTTATTTAAAATATTCGCCTTTACTGTTTATCCACAACCGGTACAGTACCACAACATATGCTTATAGCCCTGCTTGCAAAATATAAGCTTTATTACAGATGGGTTATTTCCATTTTATGAGCATCCAGATGCTTTTCCCTCTTTTTGTTGTGGCTAGTCAGTCTCTGATGTTTAAACCCTAAATAAATTCATACAGATCTCAAGCATTGTTGAGTGGAAGTGCTTCATTCTCTAAGCCACAGGCCAGAAGTTTTGCCCTAACGAGAGTGATTGTTTCTGAAATTTTGGACATATTTATGTGACAAAGATTTAGAATAGCTCATGCTGCCTATGAGACTAGCCTGGGGAAAAGAATTGTCTCATAGAATTTAAAAGATGGAAGAAACCGTAGAGATGATGGTATTTTGTTGTAGAGAAGTTAAATCAGTTTCCTCAGCTTCTATATCTAGTTAGATATACAACCCAGGTTCAAACCCCAGTCCCATAATTCTCTGTCTGCATGTTGGGATGTGAAATATGACAATTCTTGATTTTTCCCTTTGCTATAATAAAAGTAGTCTTAATCTAAGCTGAGGTTAATAACTGAGGAACTAAATGGTTTTTCAATATCCAAAGTCACTGAAAGTAAGGAATTCCAACTTCTGGGCATTTTTCAAGTTTTAATACATTCTCTGGATGTGTCCTCATTAGTAAGTGCAAAATTGATTTTACCAGTGGGATAGAGAACATTCCATAAGAAAAATGGTAATCAATCAACAAGCATTTATTAAGCGTCTCCTAGGGGCCAGGATGGGATTAGTTGTATAAAGTCTGATCAATAGGAAGAAGAAAGAGGTAGGATAAATTGAGAAGTTTCTGGAGGCTGAATTTTTACTTGAAACATTCTCAAAGACAATGGCTCATAGAATCTTCTGTTTGTAGTAGGGCTTTCAGGAATTTTCTAATTACTGATCAAAGGGAGCTGAGAAGGGCTAGCATCATAGTCTGAGAGAGGGCAGGAAACTCTTCTGTAAATATATTTCAATTAAGGATCTTATACCTAAGCATTACTAATAGGAGTGGTAGGTAAACTGGACCTAGGACTTGACCATAAGGAGTATCAACAAAATGACATCTAGAAATTGTGAAATTTTGCAGTGACATGCAGACAGTATGATTTGTGTGAGTGTGTATTTGTATGTGTGTGTTTAAATATACTAGTGTCAAATAACAGATACATGTGTGTATGTGTACATATATATATACATATACACATACATACATACACACAGACATATGCACATCCGGTTTTTCCATATAAAAAAGTTGAAGGATATAAAGAGTATTTTCACATTCTTCACTTTAAGAAGAGGGTAATTAAGTCTACTTTGAAAGAATGGGGGGATTTCCCAATATGTAAGTATCAAAGTATATGAACAAAATTCTCAGAATCTCAAATCGTTAATAACTACATTAAAGAATGCTCCAGCACTGGCCCTGGAGTCAGGAGGACTTGAGTTCAAATCCGGACTCAGACACTTAACACAAAAGACTAGCCATGTGACCTTAGGCAAGTCACTTAATTCCAATTGCCTTACTTTTCCCCCTCCAAAAAGAAAAAAAAAGAATACTCCAAACCACTACTTATGAAAGAAATGCAAATCCTAACTACCTTGAGGTTAAGCCTCAAACTCTTCACAATTGGCAAAGAAGATACAAGATTGGAACAGTCACTATTGGAGAGGTTGTGGGAAGATGGTACACTAGTGCATTGTTGGAGGATCTGTGTGTCAGAACAGTCATTTTAGAAAGCAATTATTTCTGGAATTATGCATTGTCCATATCCTTTGACCTAGAGATTCCTCTACTGGTTGTTGATAAGAAGAAAGTCCCCATATCCATAAAACATGCTCACAGCACAAATTTTGTTTTGTTTTTTATATAATGGTAAAGAATTTGAAACAAAGTAGATATCTATGGATTGGGGAATGACGGCTAAGCAAATTGTGGTATATGAATGTAATGTAAGATTATTGCGCTGCAAGAAGCTATGAATATGACTAATACAGAGAAGCATGGAAAGACTTACCTGAAATGGTGCATAGTAAAAGGAGGAGAGCCAAGAAAATAATATACACAGTGACAACAATGTAAACAGAAAGATAAAACAATCATAAATGAATGTCAGCAAAATTGCAAAGAACAAACATGGACCTAAAGAAGACATCTGAGGGGCAGTCAGGTAGCACAGCGAGTAAGTAGCACCGGCTCCAGTATAAGGATGACCTGGGGATCAAATCCAGGCTCAGACACTCAGCACCCACCCAGAAACACCTGTCCGTGTAACCCTGAGAAAGTTACTTAACCCCAATTGCTTAGGGGCGGCCAGGTGGCTCAGTGAGTAAGAGCACCGGCTCCAGTGTTGGGATGACCTGGGGATCGAATCCAGGCTCAGACACTCAGCACTCACCCAGAAACACCTGTCCGTGTAACCCTGAGAAAGTTACTTAACCCCAATTGCTTAGGGGCGGCCAGGTGGCTCAGTGAGTAAGAGCACCGGCTCCAGTGTCGGGATGACCTGGATCAAATCTGGGCTCAGATACTTAGCACCACACCCAGAAATAACTGGCCGTGTAACCTTGAGCAAGTTACTTAACCCCGATTGCTTAACATAAAAAAAAGAAGACATCTGAGAAAGTGTTCCCACTCTACTCCTTTGCAAAGAAGTCCATGAGTGTGGAATGTTGCATGCATTTAGGGTTGGGGCATGAGCAGCTGAGGAGGATGGAAAAAGGCCACAAGAGAAGGTGTTTGGGGTTTGAAGGAAATGAGGACTTTTGGAGATGGTGTTAAGAGGAAGTACATTCCAGGCAGAGGAGGTAGAATATAAAAAGCACAGAAATGGGAGATGGGAGTTTCACATGTGAGGAATATCGTGAAGTTCATTTGGGCTTGACTTAGAAGTGTAGGAAGAAGAGTGGTAAGTAATAAGGTTTAAAAGGTTGTCTGAAGCCTGGTTGTGAAGAGCTTCAAAGAGAGGTGTTTATATTCTATTTTAGAGGTAATAAGGAGTTATTAGAGTTTATAAAGTAGGGGAGTGACATGGTCAGGTCTCTTCTCTAGGAATATCCCTTTATCGTGGATTGGAGAGGGGAGAGCCTTTAGGCAGAGAGACAAATTAGGAGGCTATTATATCCAAGTAAGAGATGATTAGGACTTGACCTAGGCTGTTGGCTATGTGAGTGAAAAGAAAGGGACCAATGCAAGAAACATTGTTGAGATAGAATTGGCAAGATTTGGAAGCTGACTGGATTTGGGGGTTGAGGGAAAGGGGAGTTGAGGATGGTTTTGATGAATACTTCTTCGCACTATGTACCATTGAGTTTGACCTTGGTTTCTGACAAAATTTAGAATGTAATAACAAAAGGATGGTTCATGTATATATGGAAAATTATGTGTTTATCTTTGTATGATTGGGGGAGAGAGAAGGTACAAATTATAGTCTCACAAGGGGATTTTACTATGCTTTTGGACATCCCTGCCTTCCTTTAAGTCCCAACTAAAATTCACCTTTACAGAAGCCTTCCTTAACCTCTCTTAAATCCAGTGCCTTCCCTTTGTCAGTCGTTTCCTATTTATCCTGTATATATCTGGATTTGTAAGCATTTATTTGTATGTTGCATTCCCCATGAGATGGGCAAGGGTTATCTTTTGCCTGTTTTGTAACCTATCATAGCACAATGCCTAGAACATAACTTTGCGAAGGGTGAAAGATGAAATGACTGAAGAAAACAAAGGTTTGTTCTTCTAAGTATATTGATTTATTAAGCGATGAATGCCAATTACTTAATAAAGAGGGACCAGACCTTCTTAGATTAGACCTAGACCAGGAAAACAAGAGGAGATAAACTTTTACATTAAAAAACAATCAAATAATGGGGGGGAGGGGGCTAGGTGACACAGTGAGTAAGAGTGCCAGCCTCGGAGTTGGGAGGCCCCAGGATTGGTTCTGCCGTGAGATACTTAACACCCACACAAAATAACTGGCTGTGTAACCTTGGGCAAGTTACTTAACCCAATTGCTTTAAAAAAAAACAACAACAATCAAATAAAACCAGTTAAAAATGAAACAATGCAACATTAGGTAATCTGAGTTCTAATTGAAGGAAAGATTATGGACTTTCCAAGTTGGGACAGGGGAGAGTGAACCAGATACAATTCCCTGAATCAAAAAAGAGGTGTCCCACTCCCCAAGTATCTGTAAACAGTCAAGGGAACATGGAAACAATAGATAATTGATCAGTCCAAAAAAGAGGTCAGTTTTCAGATAAGATACATGGGTTGTGTGAAGTATATTGTGAGATGTGTTCTAATCATGAGAAAGCTCCTTGCACCAGTCTTTGGATCTGGCTGAATTTCTGGTCAACACAACCAAGGTCCTTAGTTAAGAGTCTGTAAGCAACAGGGGAAGGTGCTCCAGCCTCCTAGCCATGCAGGGTTAGATTCAAACAATGCAATAAGATTTTCTCCCAGTTCCCACAATTGAATAAACTTTTGTCACAAGACAGAATTGAACTAGACCCATAACTGAATAGAAACTAAGCTATCTCCAGAATTGAGTCACAAGATGGAATCAGTGTGGTTCATTTAATTCCCACAATTAACCACTTGCTGTTCTAAGTCCCTCACTTCCCTCAGTAGGTATTTAATAAATGCTTTTCAATTGATTGATTGATAGTGTAACTCATATAGGGTATTTCAAGTATATAGAGCGATTTGTATTAGCAATTACATATCTATGTATGTATGTATATGATACATGTAAAGTATATTTGCTTGCACATTTAGTAGCACATACACATTTATATGTATATATACATATATGTGTATATATACAAATATGATTTTGTAATACTTTCTAGTTTGCCTATCATACCTTCAAGATCATGCAGGCAGGCGTTCAACATGTATAGCTTTTGAGGCAAATCATGAAGTTAATCAGCCCCACTTTTAGCCCCTTGCCCAACAGTAATGAACACTGAGGCACAGATCTTGAAGTGAAAAGATAAGTGTTATATCTCAGAAGTGGGATGCCCTCAACCAATTTTGGTGCCCCAAAGTCCTATGGTAGAAGCAATATCCATGAAGTTTTCTCACCATGCACATAGGTTAGTTTTCTCTAAAAGATGAGAAAAGTCTTCCAAACACTTTAACTGGACCAGGGTACTATGGATTGAGCCCTTGATGAGGCTTTCTGTTCCTCTAAGGCATAAAGGAAACTGACTCCCAAGGAGTCAGCCTTCTTAAGACTCAGCATACATCTCAGAGACTGAGGGCCATATTTATTTTTGTCAGTGCTATATCTTTACTAAGTATCCTTTCCATATAATTGCTAAATAAACCTCCTTTTGTTAATGATTGAATAACCATCTTAATTTGTTTTAATCTCGAATCTGAAATGCCAGGCAAAGATAGGTATTATCTAATATTTATTTAAAATTATTTTCTGCCCAGTGACTTTTCAGTTTTCCCAGCAGTTCTTGTCCATCATGTTTTATTAAGAATTTTAATATCCCATCAAACACATATAATGTTAACATATTTCCTTTTCTTTAAAAAAATTGTCTCTAGTACATAGAAGAACTTAAATCTCAAGACAAAACAGTTGTTGGCTTTGCTAAAAAAAAAAAAATGACAAACCCAACTATTTTAATGAAGTTGATCACATGGAATAGTAATTACATATATATTACATATAATAATATAATATGATTATATATTATAATAATTGGTACAGCACTTTAACACATGTGACCTTATTTGATCTATATAATGATTTAGTAAAGTAGGTGTGACAAGCATTGTCATTCCCATTTTACAAAAGAGGAAGTTGAAGTTCATGGAAATACAATGAATTGGCCAAAGTCAAATGATGTAAATGACAGAGCTAGAATTAAAACTCATCTCTCCCAACTCCAAGTCCAGTGCTCCTTGAACTATAGCTCTATAATTCACTTTGTAAATATTGAATAATTCATTCATTTTCTGCAAAGATAACATTATGCTGACTGCTCATTTTGAATAGAATAATATTATCATGAGGCAAATACTGATAAAAAAATGACTATAAAGATAGAGGGTCCAATTACAGAAAAGGTAGGATTGGTGCTGTTATGATACCAGATATTGAAGCACAGCTGAGTTATTTAAATTGGCAGCTAATATTCCTATCAAGCTCTCTCATCAAAGAAAGAGCCACTAAGAGAAGTGGCTAACGTCGATTGCTGATTACCATTTAATTTAAGTAGGGTTTTTTTTTTGCATTTTATGTCAGATTTGAAGTAGAAATGGGAGAAAGTGCCACAGGAAGATTATTTAATTTTTTGATTGACACCCAGTCTAGATTTGATTTTTTTCTTTTCTATTTAATGACTATAATAAATGTGTTTAAAAATAGCAAAGTCTCTTTGGTGTATTTAAAATAGATAAATCTGCCCTGTGCATGACAGAATACTATCTATACCTACACACACACACACACACACACACATGAACTTTTTTTTACTGTCTCACACAACTTTTCACCAACATTTTCTAGAATATTAGTAACACCATGATATAATATTTTAATAAACTCTGAAGCCTGAGGTAACTTAACTGGAAAATTATAATCAATATTTTAGAATGTGTTATAATTTTTACTTGTTCAAAGCAATCAGTCAAATGTTAATTTGCTTTTACTTTCTGGAACTTAGAAGCTACTATTCAGTTCATAACTGATTATTCCAATCATTAGGCAGGTATCTGATGTGGGGTAGCTCTGTTTGTTTAAAAAATTAAAAGGTTAGTTATTGCTTTGAAGGTAGATTATTAAGAGAATATTAAAAAATTATTTGACTTTGAGGACAGAGAAGATATATCTCATAAGCATCTATTTTTCATAGGCACACATGGAGGCACAGAGGTCTTTCAGATGAATCTGTTTAACTCTGAATACATTCACAATCTTCCTTTACACTTTGACTGGTACTGGTGCAAATTTTACAAGTAGTGAAAAAAATATACATTTCACAAAACAGAATTGACAAGCTATAGAGATTGTCAATCAATAAGTATTAAGTGCCTACTATGTGCCAGGGACAAATATTAATGAAAGTTATTGAGTAGATACAATGACCCTCCTTTTTAATACAATATTTTATTATTTAATACAAGATTTTGTTTAATTCATATGTATTTAATACAGTATTTTATCAGGGCTATTGTATGATGGAGAGTCATGGAACACCTCAAATTCCCCCCAAATTAAAAAATAAGTATCATTCAGAAATAATGGAGAGAGGTACATGGTATGTCTGGGCAGATTACAACATATAACAAATAAGAAACTAAAGAGGGCCTTGAGTAAATATATATTATAAAAGAATTATATAATTGAAAAAGAAGGGGGAGGCCAGGTAGCACAGCGAGTAAGAGCACTGGCTCCAGTGTCAGGATGACCTGGGGATTGAATCTGGGCTCAGACACTTAGCACCCACCCAGAAACACCTGGCCGTGTAAGCTTGAGCAAGTTACTTAACCCCCGATTGCTTTAAAAAAATAAAGAAAGAAAAAAAGAAAAAGAAGATAAACTGTTCACATAAGCAAGGACCAGGATATAGTATGTGGATAGAATGTGTGTTCCTTCAATATCTTCAGGAAAAAGTGAGCAAAGACCATAATGTGGTCAGTGACCCCCCTGTGAGGAACTTACAGAATGAGATAGACTTTTAAGAGAATTCCAGTAATGATCACCATGAATGGATTAGTTGGAGGGAACATTCACAGAGATAGGATCAGAAAGCCACTGAGAGAATTGAATATTGAGCATACTGAGCTAATAATAATAGTTAATAATTATAATTTATATTTACTTAATGCTTTAAGGGTTACAAAAGCGCTTACTTCCCAATCTTATGAAATGGAT
Organism: Petaurus breviceps papuanus; assembly: GCF_028583685.1. Classification (NCBI taxonomy): domain Eukaryota; kingdom Metazoa; phylum Chordata; class Mammalia; order Diprotodontia; family Petauridae; genus Petaurus; species Petaurus breviceps. The sequence goes on along the minus strand of NW_027187361.1, from coordinate 11,926,139 downwards.
CAATCAATAAACATTTATTGTCTATTTTCTCCATATTATGGATGAGAAAATTGACGCTCAGAGACATCAAAAGACTTGTCCAAAGTCACATAGCCAGCAAACTTCAGAGCTAGGATTCAAATCAATATCTTCTTACTTAAAAATGGATGTTTCTTTCCACTATATCACCCTTCCCAAACCAGAGAAGCTCTCATTTCACTTCCTATTCCAGGCAACCAATACTCTTGGTGAAAGGAGCAGAGTATGACAGGTCTCTCCTTAGATAGATGGTTTAAGTACTTGTCAACAAACTTTTTTCAAGATTGCAGGAGGGGCACTTTATTTTTAAAATTTTGTTTATTTACTTTTAGTTTATAACATTTGGTTCTACAACCCCTTGAGTTCCAAATTTCCTCCCTTTCCTTCTCCTCCCCCCTCTCTCTCCTATGGCGGCATACCATATAATATAGGTTTTACAAATGCCTTCACACTAAATATTAGTCAAGTTGTAAAGAATATTATAACCAATGGAATGAACAATGAGAAAGAAGGAACAAAACAAAACAAAAAGGAGAGAGAATCTGCATTCAGACTCTGTCTTTCTCTGGATATGGTATAGCGGCAAGCACCCCAAGCATCTCCAGGGTGGCTGCCAACACAGGTTCTTAGATCTGCTTTGTTAAAGGAAAGCAACTCAAAATGGGTCAACAAGCTTACTTTAATCAGTCAAACATATATCAATTACCTAGTTCAGGGGGAAAAGGTCAGCACCCCGAACTTCAGAGTACACAGACAGAATTATCAAGACAGAGAAACAGATCAAGTAGACAGATTTCCAAACTGTCCAACCATTACATCCATACCAAATCAACATCTGAGTTTTTCAAAGCCTGGGGACTCTCAACAACCGCTTCCCAGAGTCTCATCTGATCAAATCACAGAACACTTCTCAAAGTGAGTCCCAAAACAAAGCTACACATCAGGGCTTATATAGCCTTCTCCTGGCTCAGAGAATGTAACAACCTTCTGGACCCACTGGCCAATCAAAAAGTATCTACTGAAAAACAAGCCTCCTACCCCAGGCTCCAGGTGCATTTTAGCCTAGGGGCAGGGAAGATCTTACAAATTATATTCCCATTACATATGGATAACCCTCTCCATCACAAGTCCCTTGGAGATGTGTTCTAACCTTGTATTGCTGAGAGGAACCCAGGCTGCTAAAGTTCGTCATCACAGATATAATGTATCTGTAATTGTATACAGGGTTCTCTTGGTTCTGCTCCCCTCACTCAGCATCAGTTTATATACGTTTCTCCAGGTTACTATGAAGTCTGTCTGCTCTTCGTTTCTTATAGCACAATAGTATTCCATTACATTCAGATACCACAGCTTGTTTATCCATTCCCCAATTGAAGGGCTTTCCCTTGATTTCCAATTCTTTGCCACCACAAAAAGGGCTGCTATAAATATTTTTGTACATAGGGGTCCTTTTCAGGGGGCACTTTAAATCTTAGAATGTGAGCTCCTCCGTTAGAATGTGAACTTCTTGGGGGATGGGACTGTGTTTTTACGTTTCTTTGAATTTCAAGTGCTTAGCCCAGTGTTTGGCATGTAATAAGCAACTAAGGCATGTAGATTGAGTCTCTGAAGAAGATGCTTAGTCTTTGCTACTAGCTGGATAAACATTTTGTTCTCTTTAAGCCTAGTATAATAATTATAACAACAATTACAAATATAAATAGATGATGATGATGATGAGAATAGCTAGTGTTATATGGCATCTTAGGGTTTGCAAAGCATTTTTACAAATATTTTATCCTCACTATACTTCTGAAAGAAACTAATATTAATCCCCATTTTATAAATGAGTAAATTGTGATCAATTGGGGTTAAGTGACTTGCCCAGGGTCGCATAGCAAGAGATGTCTGAGAAAGGATGTGAACTCAGGTCTTTCTGATGCCCAGTGCTCTATCCATTGAATAGATGCCCCTAATAGGGGGGAAAAAGTGATGTTCATTAAGCACTTATGATCCATAATGGTAGAAACAATGCAACTTTCAGAACTTAGCAATGTAAGAAATGCTCCTCTGAAAAGATCATAAAATTGTCACAATGTTAAGTATGAAGTTTCACTGTCTGAGTTCTGTGGAGTTTATTCTTGTTTGTTTTTGTGATGTTTTATTGGCACTGGTAATTCATTGGAAATGCTAATTAGTTTTTCCCTGTTCAGATGCTTTCCGAATGAACACTGGTAATGGTTTATCCTGCTCCCTTCCCAGAAAAATCAAATATAGAAGATGTCATTTTATGCAGTACAGAAGAAGGAAAAGATGCTGTTTAGGGGAGCGTGACTAAAGGGAAACATCACATGTTTGAGAATCCCCTTGCTTTTGCATTGATACGACGTTTGGACATCTGATATGATGGTTTAAACAATCTTCTTGATCTTCACCATCTCTCTCTTCTCCATATTCTCTGAAACTCACATCCCAACTCAATTCCCCAAAGACAGAAGGTGCCCCAGACTTGAAAATTAGCTTTCTTTGCCTCTCTGCAGGCCTATCCTTGCAATCTGGTTTAGGTTTCTAGGCCCCACAGCAGAGAATTAACTGAGATCTCATTATCACCTGTCAGGGCACATACCAGCATTAAAGAAGAAATATGAAAACGCTTTAATTTTAGAAAGGCACAATTTTTAAAACTTTGGTTTTATATTATTAGTACTTGTAGCAGGTGTGTATAATGCCTCCCAAATGGTGACTGAGGTGATTTATATTAGCAAGATAATGAAAGAGGCAGAAAATATACACTGCAGTACATTTTCCAACATCCTCGAGTTTCCTTTTCCCTTTGTCCTACCAGATTCCCAGGCTATTCTTTCCATGCGACCGTCAGGAAAGGCAGCTGTCTGGATGCCTTCTGTCAGCTGCTTTTTTACTTGCTGTGTCTATGACTGTAGCTACAGTGTAAGTTGTGCACGTGAAAGATGAGCTTGACTATATCCTAGTGAACTAAACTATGAAAGGTGAAGACTTTGAACAGAGATGGAACCAGTCTCAGCTGATCTGTTTTAGACTTCTTCCACTTATTCTCTGTTGTCCCCCCAGGAATTTCATCATTGGGAAATCTCACTATCCTCCAAAATCCAATCAGCACCTCATCAGGGCCACTGGCCCCACCAACTGCATTTATGTGGTGCCTGGCAGTATTCTACAAATATTATCTCATTTGATGGGGTGTACCTACAAACTCTTCAATCCCCATTGAAGGAGGAGAAAAAGGAAGGACATCTCATTTCCCGGTTAGCTGTACTCATTTTGTAATTCTTTGACTTATCCCCTATGCCCCTGGGCCAAATACTTCACCTCCCTCTTTTGGGTTATCTACTGTGTATTATCTTCTCTCCTGAGATTGTAAGCCCTTTGTGATAGTAATGGCATTTAAAGATTCCCCTGTATTGGCTTGGTCCCTTTGAGAGCAGAGACTATTTTTTTTTCAAATGTGTGTCTCCAGTCATTAGCGCAGGGACTGACCCATAGTAGGTACTTAATACATGTTTATGGATTACTGATCCATGGAAAGTAACCAGCAGGATAGATCAGTTGTAACACTTTTGCTACAAGGGATGAGCGCTGGGAGAGATTATGTCAGCGACTTGAAAACTTATATTGGTGAGATCAGGCCAAGAAGCTAATTCTAACCCTGCTCTGTGCCTGTTCCTCAACATTTTCTATTATTGTTTACATAAAGATGATTGGCAGGTTCCAAAGATGCCAAATACTTCTTTATTCTTCCCTATCCACTGACTGAGAGGTTTTTGAAAAAGGGATGATAGGATGAAATGGTTCTTTCATAATTTTGCTATGTGACAGTTCAATTACAGTTATTTTACTGTTTAACAAATCATGTGGCCACTAAAAAGTCATTTTTCTGAGTCTTATGAATGATATTGGTTGATAGAAGTTCTGTCAAATGTGTAATGGGGTTAGAATGACCGTAAAAGTCATAGTGAGTTTCATAATTTTTGATGCTATAGAGTAATATTCAATATTTTGGATCCATAATATTCATAACAGAGTAACATCCAATATTTTGGAGGTTGGTACTGAATCAGAGCCACTGTTCCTGTCACCAAGTAGAGCCTTATAAACTCAGGATGGTGGCAGGTGGAGTAATCTAAGCCTTTGTAGGCTGTATGCCCTCTGGCAATTGGTGGAAATGCTGAAAACTTTGAAGAAGGTCAGCACAAGAACACTGATGAAACCATTCGGCTGGAGGCATGAAAGTATTGCCACCTGGTGGTTAAATTCTACACTACACTCTTCTATAGAACCATTCGCCAACTGTATCATGCACATAAGCTGGCATTTAAAAAAATATTGTTCAACAGTAATCATGGCATGTTAGTTTACAAGATACTTTTAAATTATTCAGTGAACACAGCCCTGTTCACCGTGCAGTGAATTGAAATGGCACAGTGCCTAATTATACTGTATAATATGGATGATACATTTCTTTATGCCATTATGCCTTCAATTATGTTTCAAAAAATATCCCATTCAGAGGACACTTCTATAAAGAATTTTACTTAAAATGAAATACACCTAATGTCACATATATTAATAATTTACTTTATTGATTGTGAATTGTACATGTAAGCAAGTGAATTGATTTAAATTTATATGCAAGCAAGAAAAACAAGGTATTCTTTTGTTTCAAAATAAATTATATTAAAGTCATGGTTTGTGTATTTTATAATTCTGTTGCCCCCAAATGGAATGATTTTGATACCTAATTTTCAATAACCACATTGTAAAATTATTGATTTGCTTCTTGTCTCCCTGTCATCCAGGGTCATCTCCAGCCATCCTGATGAATTTCTGGTCACTGGACCCAGATGGCTCTGGAGGAGAAAGTGAGGCTGGTGACTTTCTTTGAACAGCCCTCCCTCATTCAAATCAGGGTTAACTGTAAGTCATATCATCATTTCCCTGATGCCATGACTCTCTTCAAAAATGAAGTACAAACCCAACAACAGCAGCAATTTCCCTGTCATACCTTTCAGTTGTACATGTAGGGATGAACTTGGGAGTGAGAAGGTTAAAAGAAGTAATCATTTTATTTGCATCTAACAGCTTTTTGAATGACCCTGAAATGTTTGACTTTAAAGGGTTCAAGTTGTAATCAATAGATGTTGTAGTATTAGTACATATTTCTATGTGGAAAATTGGAAATTTTATTTTAAAAATAAAGAAAATAAAAATATAGGAAACTTCCTGCAGCAGCACTTCCCAGATTGCTTAGATCTCACAGGGATATACAGAGTAAATATCATTCTAGATTTGAAAGTGAAGACTGAGGTGAAGTGGAATATTTAGGGACTTTAATTCCTTCTCTGCTAAAAGGATAAAGATTTGAAGTTGGCCTGTGGAATATCACTCGCATGAGTGAAATAAAGCCTGTCTGTTTGTTTTTTTTTTTTAGATTAGATTGGGAAGAATCAACTTGTCTGTTTGCTGATGAATTATTTAAGAGTTAGAGAATTTGATGTTAAAGATAGGGAGTAGACAGCACCTATGATTACATTGGTATAGGAAAGTTCATCCCAGGATGGTGGAATTCTCTCCAGTAATGAAGGTCACCGTCTCCTCTGCATCTCAGATCCTTAGGAAGTACCCAGGGTGCTGAAACGCTAATTAACTTGCCCAGGGTCCCACAGATAGTATCAAAGGGGAAACTGGAACTAAAGAATTACTGATCCCCAGGCTGTTGTTATTTGTTGGCTTGTTTAAATCATTGGTTGGCATGTATAACTATCACACAAAAATGACTCCCTCAAGTATTTCCCCAAAGCAATTTCAACACAATCAAATTTATTTGATGTAATTGTAGTTGGCATTCTTTAGTTTCTAGACTATGCCACCACAATATTGTGTGTTCCATGTGAAGGTTACATAGTTAATTATGCAGCTTGACTGCCACCTGCTGATTCTTTATAGAAACAGAATGTCCAAGCAAGGAGAGACCTTAGAGAAACTTTAGATCTAGAACAAAGCCCTGATTTTATAGATAAAAAACTGAGATTGTAACTTGTCTAATGGCATATGGTTGGTTGGGAAAGAACCAGGATAAAACCCCACATCTCCTGATTCCCGCTTCAATCACCACTTCTGCCAGCTGATTGTAGTAGTGATAGGCTAAATTTCTCATTTACAAGAAAAAAGTAGAACTCCTGGAGTATTTTCTTCTAAAATTAATTTGAGAATGTAGAAATGGCTGCTTGGGTCAGAGCCATCCTCCATTAAGTGGTATAATCTTTCTCTGACCAGGTTACCCAGGAGTGATGTGACAGTGAAGAGTATCTAGATCGGGAGAACCTGGGTTCAGATCTCATCTATGCCATTCTTTACTTGGGGGACTTTGGGCAGCTAGGTGGCACAGGGCATGGAGTCAGGAGAACTCATCTTTCTGAGTTAAAATTTGGCCTCAGACACTTTCTAAATGTGTGACCCTGGGCAAGTCACTTAACTCCAATTGCCCTGCCTTTCCCCTTCAAAAAGCCAAGAGAAGTCAAAAGCTTGCAGATGATACAGAAATCTCATTCCTCTTTGTCACGTAACCCTGTTTGCCTCAGTTTCCTCATCTGTAAAATAAGCTGGAGAAGGAAATGGCAAACCACTCCAGTGTCTCTACCAATACAACCCCAAATAGAGTCAAGAAGAATCAGACATGAATGAAACAACTGAACAGCAACAATAACTCATGAAACAGAAAACAAAGTGACCCCCTCTTGTTCCTGCAGTAATGGTGATGTTGTGGTGCCAGAGGGCAGCATGCTCACACAGTGTACACTGTTGACAAAATTTGATTTGACCGATGGTACTCTAAATGTAAAATCCTTTTAAATGACCAACAAATGGATGTGTTTTGGGGAAGAAAACACAAATCACTGAAATCACTTGGAAGAATACACTGAATCATACACATCAGTCTTGACATTTTTGCTATAAATGGAACCAGGAGAAAGAAGGAAGCTGTAGCTAAATGGAAGGATGGCTAAGGTGTACTCACTTGTTGGCAGGATATATTTTGTTTTTTGTTTTTAATATTAAAAAGCTACAATAATAAAAGCTATAAATAGCTACCGTTTATATAGCATTTACTATGTGCAGGTACTGTTCTGAGTGCTTTGCAAATACTATCTTATTTAATCTTCACAACCACCCTGGGAGGTAGGTGCTATTATTAGCTGTATTTTACAGATAAGGAAACTGAGGCAAACAGAAGTAAGTGACTTGCTCAAAGTCACACAGCTAGTTAAGTTGATGAAGCCAGATTTGAACTCAGTCTTCCTGGCTTCATACCAGGCACTCTATCCACTGTGCTGCTTAGCTGCTTACAACAAATATTTATTGTGACATTTGCTTATTACCCATTTACAAAAAGACTACCTTAAAAAAATAGGAGCTTAAGCACCAACATCAGTTACTGAGAACAGAGTGATAGAGAAGTTCTATAAAAAAAATTGCTAAGACTTCATATCAGTTAACATAACTTCTGATTCCTGGATGGAGAGAAATAGAAAGAATACAACAGGAGAAAAAACTAAGACATGGGATGGCTAGGTGGTGTGGTGAATAGAGTACCAGCCCTGGAGTCAGGAGGACCTGAGTTCAAATCTGGCTTCAGACACTTAACATTTAACTAGCTGTGTGATCTTGGGCAAGTCACTTAACCCCAGTTGTCATGCCTTCCCCCTCCAAAAAAAAAAAAAAGCAAAAAACTAAGAGAAGTCAAAAGCTTTCAGATGATACAGAAATCTCATTCCTCATTGTCATGGACACATACAAATAAATAGTAGGCACTGGAAATAGCAATCACTAAATATCACAAAAAATGAAATGAATTACATTTTAACTAATAAGACAATATATTATAGACATAATAGTTATCACTGAGGGCTAAAATCAGAATTTATAATAAACAAGAAGGAAACACACACGTGTTTAAAAAGTTTGGGTGACATGATTTCTGGGTAATTAATCATTTTATTAACAATGCTAGCATTTTATTAATAAAAGAGGTCACTAGCACTCTTGAATGCCAAAGACCCCAAATGGAGGTGAGCTCACAACTTAAATACCCTTGGAAGAGGATGGCAATCAACTATGACTGGTTAACAATGAAAGAATGAATATTACAATGAGAAGTGGGCTCATCCCAATGAGAGGCTGAGAGAGTGCCTTCCTGTTACTCTTGAACAAAGAAACTATCTCTACACCCAGACCACCCCCAGCCTTGGGCAACCTAGACAAAGGATCTATCAAAACCCAGACTTCTTGCTTGAGTGGAACACTTGGGCAGATTGGATAAGATTCCTTGTAAGGTTGGGTGGGATCTGACCACAGTGAGGAGGAAGTTCAACCATCTGAGAATAAACTTTGAAATAAAAACTTTAGAAAAAAAAGAGGAACTCTGGATCTCCCCAAACAATTGGTTATTAATAATAATTTCTCTCAATATCTATGTATCAATGTATCTATCTATGATGTGTATGTACATACACATACTTTCCCCCATTAGAATGCATGTTTCTTAATATTAGGAGTTTGCTTCAATCTATTTTTATCTCTAGCACTTGGCACAGTGCCTGACATACCTAAGATACTTAAATATTTGTTGGTTTATTGGCTATTGGAATGGATTTGTTTTGGAGGCAAGAGCTTTCACTTTTAAGACATTTTTGTCTAGGTGTGGTAGAATTCACACACACTTATATACATACACATACATACATACATACATATATATGTGTAAAATCTTCCCCCCTCAGAAAAGTTTTTAGAAGGTGAATGGTGCCAGTGTATGTGTGTGTGTGTGTGTATGTATGTGGGCGTGCAAATCAGTTGTTTAGTTAGAAATATAATTTTTTTATTTTGCCTTTTGGAGGGCTAAGTAACTTGTTGTAATGGAAATGGAATTTAAAGATCCCCTGTATTGGCTTGGTTGAGTGTTAAAACCCAGAGCTTATGAATCCCACTTGTGGGATGGACTTGTTGATGTGAAAAGAGAGGGCTGTACTGGGAGGAGCTGGTGACATGGATTTAGAGAGGCACAAGAAGAGAGAGAGTGGCAGAAGAATTTTTTGGAAGCAGCATCGTGGGGGCAGAGAGATGGAGAGGATTGCTGAGGGCCAGTTCGAGCTACCACCCAGAGCTGCCAAGGACTGAAGAGACATGGTTGTGATGCCGGTACTTAGTCTGTCTGTTTTGATGTTGTTTTGCCAGATTCATCTGTTGGTGGAGGACAGTCTGTTGTTGCAGAGGTTCTGGAACCTTGCTGTTGGTTCTGAAGCCCTGAAGAAAGATTTTCTTGTTGTATGTTTACAGAAATCCTGGAAGAGGGTATTGCTGATATTTTCAGGGGTCCTAGGACTGTTCTGCAGACAGAGAATGAATTAATGAGGACACTGACAATGTATCTTGTGGCCTAGCTAAGCTTTGTTTCCCCAGGAACAGAGATTGCTGAGAACTTGCCTTGGGTCAAGATGAAGAAAAGACCTATCTTTGGGTATTAAATGCTGTGACAATATCTTAAGCTTGTTATAACTCTGGAGTAGATGGCCTCTTCAGTTGTGATCCAGGGGTGTGGAACTTTTGACTTTTTTTGTGTGTGCTCTGTGACTGACCAAATGAATGTACTTTGTTTATGATCGGAAAGTAATCTCCATTTGAGAAGAGGGGCTTTGTGATTGACTAAATGAATGTACTTTCCAGGGGTGGAGTAGTACTTGGTTGAATTACACTCGGTGAATGCTATATTTTGAATTATGTTGTATTTTGATTTTCTCTGTTCTTAATTTGTCTCTGAATAAAATGGAGACCAGCTATGCTGGTATTTTGAAACTTGGAGAGTTGCATTTGCTTGGCATTACATCACGGGTCCCCATTTGTTCAGGGGGAGGGAATAATGGGGAGCTTGTGCTCAAGCCCCACCCTAAAATATTGTTTTCTGTATTTATTGTGTGCTATCCTTATTATGCTGTTCTAAAATTCTGTTGACACCAGTTATTCATAATGTATTTTTGCCAAGTAAGGGACATGAAAGATCTTGGGGCCAAATGTAGAGGTTATAGGATTTAAAGATCTTCCATGCCCCCTTGGACTTGCTGAAGTAGCAGGAAGGGGTGGAGCAAGAGGAAGCGAAAGCCAAGCTAGAGTGTGTGAGGTGACTGGTGGCAGCAGCAGCGGTAGCAGTAGTGGTCAAGTTGGAGGTGGAGGCACGAACCCCTTTTTTTGAGTCAGTCAGAATTTCTGCTAAGGACTCCTGCTGAGGACTACCAAGGACCGAAATTGTGGGGGGGGGGAGGGGAGGAACTGCTGGGAGCATGCTTCCTGGACACTGAGTAGTTGCTGTGAGTGGGGAGAGGAGGACCTTTGCCTAAGGTAGCCTGTTCTCTTTTAAAGGCTTGAGAACGTGGGTGCTTACTACATTAACTAGTGTGCCAACTTCATAACTACTGTTATGGCTTTGATTTTCTGGTTTGGGGACTCAGTTATTTGGTATTTTAATAAATGTTCTAGCTTTATTCCCCACATAGAGAGCCTGGTATATTTTGTGATTAATAACTACATTAGCATATTTATAGTTGCCCTAGGAATTGTGAATATTGCATTGCTGATACACTTGACCAAGTTTACATGGCTAGTTTTTTTGTGTTGTGTCTGAGGCCGGATCCGAACTCAGGTCCTCCTGACTCCAGGGCCAGTGCTTTACTTACTGCGCCACCTAGCCACCCCAGAAATATAATTTAGAAGTGTAGAATCTCAACTGAAGTGATAATGAATTAAATCCATTCTTTGGATCAAATCTAGATTAAAATGATAGCTAACATTTGTAGAATTGCCTAATCACCATTGTTTCTATGTTGGCTATAACTGGATATATACTTCTTGGTCATTGAAAATATGAAAATTTTTTTCAAGGTAAGAGTATCACTAAAGTTTAACCCTATAAATTTTAAGGATTTATCAGAAGTTTAATTAGACTGTGAAGATGTTTTGTGTCATAAGTCTGTTAATAAAGGCTTCAAACAATAGATACCTTTATTTATTTAGATTTATTTTTTTATAATGTAAAGTTATCCTAATGGTTTTTCTATTGTGTGGAAAAGAGTCCTGGAGCTTTAGTCAGGAGACATGGGTCTGAATTTCAGTTGTGGCCCTTAATAGCTGTGTGACCTTGGACAAGTCACTTCTTATCATTGATCCTCAATTTCTTCTTCTGTAAAAATGGATACAGTCATATTATAGTAACCACCTCATAACAGTGTTGTGAAGAAAATATTTTAAAAATCTTAAAATGCTATAGAAATGTAAGTTATGCTAATGTAATTAACATTAATATAGTAATAATAATAGTTGATATTTTCTATAGTACTTTTAAGTTTGCAAAGTGCTTTACATATGTTATATCATTTATTTCTCACAGCACTGGATGCTAGGTGCTATTTATGGTATACAGTTATCCCTTCCTGTAATGCCATGCACAAGCAGCTTTCCAGAAGAATGCTAATGTGAACAGCTCTTAAGATTCTGATTACACAGTATAGTGAACACTCTATTCCATAACAAATCAAAGCAAAATATTCACAGAAAATCAAGGTACAGCATTCACAATGTTACAACTTATCACAGAAAATCACAATATAGTATTCACAACAGCTTATCATTAAAATGGCCACATAGTTTTCACCAAAGTGGTCACAATATTTAGAACAAAGAACAATTATCTCAAAGTACAATACTCAAAGTCTTTCACTCTTGGGGCACACTAAATTAACTCAATCAGTCACTTATTCAGCAATCAATTACTAGGTATCATTAATCACTAAGTACAATCATTAGAAAATACACAAACCCTCCACCCCTAGGTCACTACTAAACTATAATTCCATAATTACTCAGGACCCAGGGAGAGGTCTTTTCATGTTGACTTGGGGCCGGTTCTCAGATTCCCTGGATCCCCTTCCATGGTCCCAGATTCTACCTGGGTTCACCAGACTGGTTCACTGGCAGACAGCTCCCAGATTCTTGATCAGCTCTCTGGGCAGGTCCTGCTCCACACTGAAGTTCTCAGGGTCTGGTCCATGTCAGATCCTTCACCATTTCTGCTCCAGGGAATTCAAGGCTCAGCCAAGCTGCAAACAAACAAAGTCCCTGCATCCTGGTCATGCTTCCTCAGTCTTCTGCAGTGTGTTCAGAAAATCAGAATCACCTTAAACAGTCTGGGGGGAGGGGGCTCCTGCACTCCTAGCTCTGGGTTCTGGGCTCTGGGCTCCGGGGCTTCTGTTCAGAAGTTCCACCCCGACAAGTTCTCAGGAAATTCTGCCTCAGTTCTTGATTCTCTCTTCTGTAGCTCTTCTGCCTCCAGATGCTGGTCTCAAGAAATTCTGACTGTGCCTCTCTGGATCTTTTCTTATATATACAGTATTAGCTACTTTCTGTTTCAACCAACCCCTTCCTGTTACATCAGGAACAGGGGTTCATACCTTCTGTTTCTTTCACAGAGGCTTGATTATTTACTTGTCAATACAAAGGGGTCAAATTACATTACCATTACACTTCCACATCATGGGGGTTAGGACAGCAACACTGGTCAATAAAATCCATGTAAAATTTTTTGGTCCTCCATTCGAACCAGAGAAGTCTGATTTTCTTCTTCTTTTTTTAATGGGAGTGTTCACAGTACCTCATTGTAAAATTTGGGTTAAGTATTTGATCAAAAGCTTTGTGTCATCTGCTGACCTTCATTTGTGGTCCACAGCCTGTGCAAAACTCACCCCAAATTCCCATTTAATTTCTTTTTTTTTCTTTTTGGAAGGCAGTTGGGGTTAAGTAACTTGCCCAAGGTTACACGGCTAGTTTTTTTTGTGTGGGTGTTGTGTCTGAGGCTGGAACTGAACTCAGGTCCTCCTGACTCCGGGGCCAGCGCTTTACTCACTGCACCATCTAGCTGCCCCCCGTTTAATTTATTATGCCTACCTGGGATACATTGAAGGTATGATGAGGAAAGTCAGGATGTGGAAGGGATAACTGTAGTCATTTCTGGTTGGAAAAAATCTCTGCCCTCTACACTCTCCAAATTCAACCTTCCCTTGTGACTTCTCCCCCCAAAAGCACAAACTTATGCCTTTTACCTCTCTTTCATGAAAAGAGAGATATGTTTCATTATCTACTCCAAGGACTTTCATTGTTTATTTTTTCTTTGGTTTGATTAGTTTCATTTTAGTGATATCTTAAATTTACATTGTTGTATCTGTATTTTTTAACCTTGTTTATGTAATCAATTCATCAATAAACATTTATTAAGCACTGGGTGCTACGCTAATACAAAAAGTATTTGGTAATACAAAAAGAGACAAAAGGCAGTTGTTGACCATATCAATTTACAAATATCTCCAGGTTTCTTTGAATTCATCATTGTTGCCAGTTATCATTATTAAATTCTTATTTATCATCTTATTCTACTACATTTATCATCTTATTCTACTACATGCATGTGCAATATTTTTTCTCAGCCACTCACCTTGATTCCAGTTCTTTCCTATTATATACAGCAGTCCTAACATTTTTTGAGAATTTTTCAGATCTTTGTTATAAAAAGCGTGTGAAATTAGTGGCTTTATCACTCCTTAATGTTCTTGGAAAAGTGGGACAAAAGCAGGTTCTCTTGTTCCATCTTTTTCTTGGGTTAAAATGAAATCTTATTTAAAAAACTAAACTAAACTAAAAGCTACTAGCTTTTTTATTTTAAAGACATTATTTCAGTGAGATTGACATATACAGGGTGTCCCTAAAGTCTGGACACATAGACAATCTCATAAACTATGTATATTTTCAAAAACTGAAATGAATGAAATTTCCAATAACATTTTATTTAATTAGCATAAATTTTAGTCATGACAATTTTATAAGGAATAAAAGCTTTCATTAGCTATTGGGAGCTATTTTCCATGTTAATAAGATTAATTTAATTTAATTAATTAATGAGATTTCCTATCTAAATAAAATATTGTTGAAAATTTCATTTATTTTATTTCTTGAAAATATGCATAGTTAATGAGATTGCCTATGTGTCCAGACTTGAGAGTGTCCAGACACTATATGTTTATGTGCCCATACACTCTAAATATATAATATATTAATAATTTGAATAATTGATATTAAATATATAGTCATATATTACTAAAGTTTTGAATCACTTGACCAGCTGATTTCCATATTTTCTTATTCTTTATGCTCACTATTAATCCAAACCCAAATCCAAGAAACATTTGGTAAGCACTTACCATGTGCAGATGACCATGGAGGAGGATGAGGAGACACAAAATGTAGGGAGCACATTGTCCCTGACCCCGAGGAGCTTATAGTTTCATGACGGGATCCGATGATAACAGAGATATAAAGGATATCTAATATTACAGAATTCTAGAATTTCAGAGTTGGATGGTATCCCAGTAGCTACGTTGTCCAATCCAAATACCCCCTTCCCAGTTCTCCACTACTGTATAACATTCCCGACAAAAAGTCATCCAAAAAATTGCTTGACGATCTATTAAGAGGGAATTCATTACTTCCCAAGGTGATCCATTTTATTTTGGGAAAATTCTGACTATTAGGAAGATTTTTTTTTCAGATATTATGCATGAATTTGCTTTTTCCTCTTTCTACTTATATTCTTTATTCTTAGTTTTGGCCTCTGATTCACAATAAATGTATTTGATTGATTTTTTTAAAAAAAGTTTTTTTTAAGTGTTATGTGAATTCTGAGGGGAATAACATCCTTAACTAGGAGAAATTAAGGAAGAGAGACAGGCATTTTCTGATTTTAATTCATTTTCATGCAACATTAAGAAAAAGCTTTAGAGAACATTCCAAATAAAATGGCAGAAAACTGATGAATAAATGTGAGCTTTCATCCAGTGTTTGAGAAAATGAGACTTCTCTTGTTAGGGACACACTTCTTCAAAGGCGATTATGAACATGCTTCAGATACTTCCTTGTAATTAATCGATCGTCAATCAACAAGAATTTAAATATGCTTTTTATGTGTCAGACACTGTGACAAGTGCCAGGCATGCACTTTTATATTTTGATTGAGAACCATAAATTACTCTAAGTAGGAAATTTAAAAGGTATCACAACAAAAGAGCTAGTCTTTGTTTACTTGAGTAAAATGTACACACCTATATAGATTCTTAAAAGCATTTGAAGTCATGAAAAAGGGTTTTCTTGGCAACAGCTGAACATTCTTGGGGCCTATGCATCAGTCAAAAATACTTTTAGCAATGTTTATTGCTACTGTGCTATGTGGGGTGGAGAGGAGCTATTATAGTCTTTTTTTCTCCTCTAATTTTTCTATTACCATAAACTGCACACTTGGCATGGCTGCCTTTGATTACAGGATACAGCTGCTTCAGGAAGTGATGAGTGCCTGATAGCCAAGGCTGGATTATTTGGATTGTAGTCAACACAATTATACCATGAGCCCCTTCATTCATTACCGTTCTGTAGTTCCCAACTTTGCTACCTCTCACCACTAGCCCCGGAGATATTGGCCTCTTAGGGTAGTTATTACTTAATTTTGACCCAGGGATCCTCAATAATTGCCTGTGCCCCATTATTTTATTTTTGGTGAAATAGAATGAACTGCATGGGATGAGAGGCATCAGCTCCTCTCATTATTTTCCATCCAAACCCATCCCTCCCCTGGACTTCCCTAATACTGTCAAAGACACTATTATCCATTCTTCCAGTTGCTAAGGTTTACAACCTCAAGGAAATTCTCAATTCTTCACTCTGCCTTCACTCCACATATCATCCTTGATACCTTCTCACTTGGACTTTTATATTAGCCTCAATTGGGGAATTTCCTAGCCCCAGAAATCTTAGGATCCTCAAGGAGGGTAATTCCACTCCCGTAAGTGGATTTGATTGGAGTTCAATAAATCAAGAAGCAGAAGATAGCCACATTTATAGGGTTTTACACAGCTTTAGGGCAGGCAGCAAAAGGAAACTGTCAGGTGAAGTTGCTCAGCCACTTTCCTTATTTTTGAGGTTGAGTAATAGGAACAGGTTAGGTGATTTGGAAAATGGCACAAGAGAGATGTTTTAATTTTGAAGTAACTTTGATGTCACCCAATAGATATATTTCCCTATATTTAATCTCATGAGACCATCTCGGTGGGGGATGAGGTCTTTAGCTAATCTCATGAGAACATCTAAATGAGACCAAGAGGTCTAAGATTGTGGAAGCCTTCCACTTTTTTCATGATTTTCTTGTATCACTCTCATTTCTCTTCCCAATTTTTCCTCTGCTTCTCTTATTTGATTTTTAAAATCCTTTTTGAACCCCATGGCCTGAGACTAATTTATATTTGTCTTTGAGGTTTTGAATGTAGCAGTTTGACTTTGTTTTTTTCTTCTGAGTGTGTGTTTTGATCTTCCTTGTCATCACAACAGCTTTCTAAAGTCAGTTTTTTTTCCTCTTGTTTCCTTATTTTTCCATCCTGCTTCTTGATTTTTAACTCTATGCTAAAGTGGGCCTCTGCTTCCAGGGTGCAAGGCACACCGTCCCAAGCTTCAGGGGTTTTGCGCAGCTGTTTTCAGAGATGATTCTAGGGACCTGTAACTTTTCATTTCTTCCCAGGTTGTATGATCTCAACAGAAGTATATTTACTACTTTCCTGGCCTGTGCTCTGGTCTGTGAGTGACAGCATTCACCCCTTTCTGCCCTGGAACTGGGACCAAGGTCCCTGCTCCCTTGTGGCCACAAGTTCTGATGTGTTAGTGTTCCTTTTCATCACTGGACTGCCACACAGGACTGCAAGCTTGATCTGAGTATGGACAATGCAACAGAATCTTGCCCCCAGCACCAGCAAAGGGACCCCTGAAATCTCCTTCCGACCAGTTGACTGTGGAGCTGAGAGCTCCAGAAGCAGCTGCTGCTGCTGATTTAGTAGCAAGACCCACTGTGGGTTTGCTGGGATCTGGTCTGTGTTGGCTTAGCCTATACTGGACCGTGCTCCATTCTCACCCCAGTGTGACAGACCTTTCCTGCCTACCTTGTAGGTTGTCTTAGGCTGGAAAATTGCTTCACTCTGTCCTTCTGTGGGTTCTACCACTCCAGGCTTTGTTTGGAGGGGAAATTTGGGAGAGCTCAGGTGAGTCCCTGCCTTTTCTCTGCCATCTTGGCTCTGCCTTCCTTAGAGAGGCAATCAGACTATGTTTCAGTCATATCTGACACTTTGTGGCCCCATTTGGGGTTTTCTTGGCAAAGATACTGGAGTGGCTTGCCATTTCTTTTACTAGCTCATTTTAAAGATAAAGAAACTGAGATGAAAAGGGTTAGGTGACTTGCCCAGGGTCACACAGGTAGTAAGTGTCTGAGGCTGGATTTGAACTCAGGTCTTATTGGCTCTATGCCTGGCATTCTATCCACTGACCCACCTAGCTGCCCCAATCATCAGACTGACTCCCTGTTTTTAGTTACACAACCCTTTGTGCTACATTCTTTCACCTCTACTTTTAGGGAGCTGTTTTCCTAAAACTCATAACACACAGATTTTATACATTTCCTCCACATATCCTAATTGGTCTCCCTGACTCTTGCCATCATCTTCCATGAAGCTGAGAGTGAGTTTCCTTAAGAGTAAGTCAAACAATGTTGTTCCCCTCTTCAATAAACTCCAGTAGCTCATTATTGATCTAAGGATCAAATTTTATTTCATTTTGTTATCCTTTTAAAATTTCTATTCTTGTCTCAGTTTTGTGATGGCTATAATTTTAGCAAAGTAGTGCATGTATATAATTTATGAGTTAATACTTTGTTCTTGTCATTGGTCATTTGTATCCAACTCTTTATAACCTGATTTGGTAATGGGACCTGAACCTCAAAAGGCAAAGACCACATCTCTGGAAGCAACCCAGTCACAATACAAGCCTGATCCTGCAGTTCCTCTGATAAAGGCTATTGGTGTAAGGTGCTGGCCCAGGGACTTTGTCTCTAATTCCAGCTTCTTTCAAAGGCTTTCAGCAAAGGGACCTATTTTGACCCTTTAACAATGCTTTCTCTGTTGACTTCGTGAATTTTCCCAAATCTTCCAGACCGCTGGAGCCTAGCCCCAGGCACCTGGCCCACCTCAGACTACTAGCATATACTTGAGGGCTCCTCAATCCCACCCATATCTCCTAATTAGCCTACTTGACATTCCTTTCACTGTCTCTTTTGTATATAAACTTCATCCTCAGCCTCATGGGAGAACTTCACCAGCTTCAGTTGGCTTCACAATACATTTTACTATTTGACTGGAGGATGGCATGAGTGCATGAATACATTCCAGGCAACAACCACCCCATACCATGACATTTCAGGGATCTCAGCACTCCTACACCATGTCGACACCCCTAAACTGTATCAACCCCATTTGAGGTTTTCTTGGCAAATATACTGAAGTGGTTTGCCATTTCCTTCTCCAGCTCATTTTACAGATGAAGAATCGAGGCAGAGTTGAGTGACTTGCCCAAGGTCACACAGCTGGTAAGAATCTGAAGTTGAATTTGAACTTAGGAAGATGAGTCTTCCTGACTCCCTTCGTGTGCTCTGTTGCTTTATCCACTGCACCCCTAATTACTTGATAAGCAAATATAAACACACTCATTTTGAAAAAAAATAATAGAATTGTATTTTTTAAATGGACCCCACTGTTACAGATAACATGCCTATAGCTTCATGTTAGTTCTTGAGGTACAGTGAGGCACCCCATGAGTCCTAGTCTTTCACCAAAGACCTTGGGCATCTTACCTCTTTGCTTCCCTTGCCAATTTCATTCCTCTTACTTAAGGTCCCTCAGCACCCAGTTTTCCTATAGTTAGAGATACAATCTTCTCTCTTATCTAGTTTCTCCAAATTACTGAATAACCCTTTCTTGGTATTCTTGTAGGTAACATACATGGTCTTAGCATAACAATGGTAAAAATCAAACCAAGAGTCATATGTTAAGTGCTTACTATGTATCCAGAACTAAATCAAGAGCTTGGGATATGAAAAATGGTAAAAAATTTCCCAGTCCTTAAAATTCACATTGTAATAGAATGAAGACATTTTAACACTAAATTTTGCTTCCCTCCCCCCAAGGCATTTGCAGTCCTATGCATCTTTCCTGATTGAATCTCTTTGAATCAATTTTTCCAGATCTAATAAATTGTGAGGCCCAGTGGAAATCCTTTGAAAGCTGAAGGTCCCTGATGAATTAGTGAAAGTTGGACCAAGTTGATGTTCTGTTAAAACTCCAATGACTCCAAGGTCCTCCAATTGCCTTTTTTTTTTTAAGCAATCAGGGTTAAGTAACTTGCTTAAGGTTACATGGCCAGTTATTTCTGGGTGTGGTGCTGAGTATCTGAGCCCAGATTTGATCCCCAAGTCATCCCAACACTGGAGCCAGTGCTCTTACTCGATGTGCTACCTGGCTGCCCCCAATTGTCTTCTAAAAGCTTTTACAACCTGCCTCCAACCTACCTTCCCAACCTCATTATGCATTCTAAATTGACTTATGTCTTGCCACTGCACTTCAATGATGCTGGAGGAGAGAGTGGGGCTGATGACTTTGAGAAGTTCTGCCCTCTTTGATCCAATCCACATACAAATGAAGACATCACCCTCATGAAGTCATTGGTCCTCTTTAAGAACAAAGGGCAAACAACAACGTCATCCGTTACTCTCGTTCCTGTCCTCTTCAGCGCAGTCAAAATCGTCTTCTCCCTTTTTTTGCTGAGAAAATGGTTTCAGTAATGTTTTATATCATATCATAGTTACAAAAGTGACTGAGAAGGGAGTTAGTCTTAAGGAAGGAGTGGCAGTAAAGAGGAATGAAATTTGGAGCAAAAGTTTGTCAGGGAAGATGGTGAAAGAAACAGTACGATAATTGGATGTGGTAGTAGAGTCATGAGCAGGCTTTTTTAAGTTTAGAAAGAGCCTCACATTTTTATAGGCAAGTGAGAAGGAATCAGTTGAAATTGGAGGTTTGAGAGAGAGAATTACTGGTGTGACTCTGATAGTCAGTAAACATTTATTTATTAAGTCTCACTATGTACCAGGCACCCTGCTAAGTGCAGGGTGTAGAACAGAAGTAAGAGATAGTCCCTGCCCTACAGGAGCTCACCATCTAATGTGGGAGGCAAAAAGCAAACAAATGAGTACAAACAAGATAAATAAGAAACACTTAAAAGAGAGAAGGCACTAGAATTAAGAAGGGTTGGGACTTAAGGAAGCCAGAGAGATCAGTAGGTGGAGGTCAGGAGCAAGAGCATTCCAGGTATAGAGTACAGCCAGAGAAAATGCCTGGATGAGACCAGAAAGGGAGCAAGGTCAAACGTACAGCGCTTAACCTTAGTGGAGAACAGGAATACCTGGGGCTTTGTTTGTTTTCGTTACCAGAATACTGAGAAGTTTTGAGGCATGGGCTCAATTTTCCAAGAGAAGCAGGAAACCAAGTCATCAGCTCTTAGTGTCCAAGGCAGGGATGAAGGTCAGAGCTTGAGGAGAGAGGAAGATTTGAAGGTTTGCTGCAGAAAATGACATAGGAAATAGATAAAAAAAAAGATAGACCAGCAGTGAGGGACAACTTGAGGCTCTCCATACAACCACATCAGCAGTGTATTTATTTTTGCATTAATATTATATAGCATGGAAGAATGGGAATTTTATTGGCTTGAATCTGAGACATGGGTTTAGTCCCAGGTACATTCAGCACTGGCTGAGTGATCTTATTAAACTTCTACATCTATAAAATGAAGATAATAATGCCTGCATTTCATATGCTATAGGGTGGTATGAGAAAAGTCCTTTTCAAATTATAAAGTACTCTGACAATATCACTCTCTTGCACAAGAAACTTTGGTAGCTTCCTCCTGCCTCTAGGATAGAATCAGATGTCTTGATGAATATCTGGTTACTGGATCCAGATGGCTCTGGAGGAGAAAGTAAGGCTGGTGACCTTGCACAGCCTTCCGTCACTAGAATCAAAGTCAACTGCAAGTCACGTCATCATTTCCCTGATGTCGTGGTCTTCTTCAAAAACGAAGGACATCTTCAACCTGTAAGTAGGCAGAGATGCCTGAATGGGGACCCAGCTAGTTGAGTACCTCAACTCATCCTCTCCCTCTCCCTCTCTCTCCTTCTTCTCTCCAAAGGATGGTAAATTTTGATGACCAGAAGTTGTCCAATTAACTTCAGATTTACTGGCTAAATTCTTCCCTCTTTCCTTCCTTCCTTCCTTCCTTCCTTCCTTCCTTCCTTCCTTCCTTCCTTCCTTCCTTCCTTCCTTCCTTCCACTTCACTCTGAAATTCATAGATTGCACCACAATAGGACCCTGGCCAAGCTCCACTTAATGGCTGTATTTTGGGCCCTCCTGCCTTACAGTGAATTTCTGTGGTAACTGTTTCTCTTTGGAACAGCAACCCTGAGGGTCTCCCTCTCCCAGCTTGATTATTTTTTCTTTTTTTCTAATTAAAGGGGCCATCCCTTGACTAACTTCTTAAACAGGCCTATTCCCTGAATGGAGGTTTCCTCACTCTAAGTGAGTACATGAAAAGACTTTAGCCTGAAAGGGACAGGGTCTCCCACTGCATCCTGGGCCATCTCCAGTCATCCTCATGAATATATCTGGTCACTAGCTGTGGAGGAGAAAGTAAGGGTGGTGACCTTGCACAGCCCTCCCTCACTCAAATCAAAGTCAACTGCAAGTCACATCATCATTTCCCTGATGCCATCATCCTCTTTGAAAATGAAGCACAAACACAAACACAATAACAACTTGTCATTGAGTTGTGTCTGACACTTCATGATGTCATTTGGGGTTTTCTTGGCAAAGATGGTGGAGTGGTTTACCATTTACTTCTCCCAACTCATTCTACAGATGAGGAAACTGAGGTGAACAGGGTTAAGTGACTTGTCCAGGGTCACACCTGAGGCCAGATTTGAACTCAGGAAGGGGAGTCTTCCTGACTCCAGACACAGGACTCTATTCATTGTGCCACCTACCTGCCCCTAGTAAAAATACAACCTTTTTATTTCATCATTTTACCTGCCCCTAGTAAAAATACAACCTTTTTATTTCATCATTTTAAAACCTTCATAATCTGATTTCATTCCATCTTTCCAGATTTAATTTACATTACTCTCCTTTGCACATTCCAATCAATCGATCATTAAGTATTCCAGAAAAAACCGGCCTACTAGTTGTGACTGAACTCAGAATTCCATCTTCATACCTCAGCCCTTATGCCAGAATGAACTCTCTCTTCACCTCGGTCTCTTAGAATCCTTGGCTTTCTTCAAGGACTAGGTCAGGCTCCACCTCCTATAGGAAGATTTTTCTGATCTCCTTACTCATTTCTGCTCTTTCCCTTCTCTGATTATCTAATACATACATATATTATATGTGCATGTATGTAACATGTGTGTATACACACACAAATATATGCATACACACATATATTTATATATGTATATAAATCTATCTACATGTTGATACAATGTAAATACAATGTAAAGTTCTTGAGGACAAAGCCTATTCTGGTTTTGGTCATTGTGTTCGTAATACCTACCACAGTGCCTTGTATATAGTAGTGTTTAATAAATGCTTATTGAAATCAAACTGGGGCAACTAGGTGGTACAGTGAATAGAGCACTGGCCCTGAGTCAAGAAGACCTGAGTTCAAATCCAGACTCAGGCACTTAACACTTACTAGCCCTGTGACTTTGGGAAAGTCACCTAATCCTAATTGCCATACTTTCCCCTCCTCCAAAAAGCAAAAAAAAGAAATAAAAAAAGAACTACAAACCTGAGCTATGTGTGTAAGCATACATTATCTTTGCTATTACACATCTAAGTTGCTAAAAAAAACAACACATGGTAATTGGTAAAAGAGAACGTTTTAAAGTTTGACTAGTAGAATTTATTCTATATATGACATTTTCTTCTACATCTTTGTCAGAGCCAAAGATGTCTGAGAATGGCAGAGATTACTGATGACTTTGGCGGTGAACATGAACAAGATATTAATTATTAACAGAATAGAAAAGTGGTTTCTAACACAACAAATCAGGCTATCCACTAACTTCTAAAATTTTTCTTCTCTCAAAATAACTGATTATTTATCATTTAATTCTCAGTATTCTGGATCACTTGTACCCAGTACGTTAATATTTTCTGATCCAGGAGGAATATCACTAATCTAGAAACTAACTGACTTTATCCCTACTTTTTGGGTTTTGCCTTTTTTGGAGGCTGGATGTGCAGCATTCCCTCCAGGACCTAATCCCACTGCTGACCATCACAAAAGCTCTGATCAGCTCTGTTTCTGAACTGGGTTGGTTCACCCCTCCCTTAGGCAGCCTGGTTGCCACCCAGATCTTGGGAATTTACCATATTCGTATCAGACTTACTGTAGACACCTGAATATCTTTAGCCCTACAGTAGCTCAGAAAACCCTGAGCTCAAGTGATCTACCAGCCTCAGTCTCCCCAGGAGCAGAGGTTATGGAGCATACTACCAAACCTAGCTAGTCCTATTTTTTTTTTACAACTGTTCATAATAGAATATACATTCTTATTATTCTAGAATACTTATTTGGCTATAGAATGCACTCAAGCTTCAAAGTTGATATCAAGCAGGGAGGGAAAATTAAAGAATAGCTTTCATATCTCATGATATATTTATATTCGGAAATAATAATATGGAGGAGACAGCCCATACAAAAGATAGTTTCATTAGGAAAGTGTCCCAAAATGATACAGTTTTTATGTATTTCAATCTGAATTTTTTGAAAACTGTCTTAGGATTACTTAACCTCAACACTGGCAGCCTGGATACCCCATTAATCAGTTTTTCTTTGAGTTGAGATTATAAATGCAAAGTGCGAAAACAATCCACTGGGCAACAATTTTGAATTTTCATTCTCTGCATTCCGCTGGTTTTTAGGACTTTTTAATTTTTTTAATAAAAGGCAGAAATCATGGTTGCTTTTGAGACATCATAACCCTTTCTAGATTTTAATTTAATGTTGCCTTAGGCACCAGTATCATCTTAATACCATATTCTGCATTATTTAATGTGACATTTTTTAGAGTATCATCACAAAAGTCTCAGTAATTCACTATGACCAAATCAGAATAATACCAGGATGAAAGAACAGTTTAACATCATGAGATATAATTAATCATATAAACAATGGCGATAGCATAAATTACATAATTATTTTAATAAATACAAAAATGTTTTTTATTCAAATTCAGTACCAATTTGTATTAAAAAAAAACTAAAGAGCTTTGGTATGGAAAGATCATCCTTTAGTACATCAAAAGCATATATTTAAAACCAAGAATTAGCATTGTTTACAATGGAGAGACAATAAAAGCTTTCCTATTAAATACAGGAGTAAAAGTAAAAATTCCCTTTGAAAGGCAGTGTAATATAATGGAAAGAATACTGGTTTTAGAGCCATAGGATCTGGGTACATATTTTTCCTCTGACATTTAATACCTCTGACCTTGGGTAATAATAATGCCATTTAAATGGCATTTTAATATTTGCAAAGCACTTTACAAATATTATCTCATTTTATCCCCATAACAGCCCATGTTACAGATAAGTAAACTGAGGCAGAGGTTAAAGTGATTTGCCTAGGGAAACAAAGCTACTAAGTATCTTACCCTTCCTGGGTCTCAATTTTCTTATCTAGAGATTTCAGGGATCCAGCTCTGGATCTATGATCCTATATTCATTCTCCCCATTATCACGTGACTTAGTTCTAGAAATTTTAGCTGTATAAATAAGACAAAAGAACAAAATCAAAGATATGAACATAGGTGAAAAGCAGGAAAAAATTTGCCCTTTTTACAAAAGACATGGTAATGTTTTTAGATAACCCCAGAAAATCAGAGAAGAAATTAATTGAAATGATTAATAGTTACAGTAAGTTTTCTTAATACAAAAACAAGTAAAAATGATGAGAGAATTTCCATTTAAAATAATGACAAAATATATAAAATTGCAGGAAGTTAACCTACCAAGATACATGTATGATTTACATAAATATGATAAAAAAGATTCCAGAAATAAAAGGAGAGTTATGCAAAATAAAAGGTAAGATGATTAATAGCTAAAGCAAAGGTTCAGAATATAAAGGAAATTCATAAAATCATCAGCATTTCCATACAGTCTTTAAAATAGGAAATTTAAGAGAAATCCATTAACATAATTTAACATAATCCCACTGACCATAATTATAAAATGCATAAAATAGTAGCGAGCTAATCTTTTAGTTATGTAAATACCAGTCATAATTATATACAGAAATTTTAAAAAAAGACAAATAATTGGAAAGCTATTCTACTCATGTCAGATTATGCCAATATAAAAATAATCGATATATTTCTGAAGTTAATGTAGTCATTATCAATATAGCAATAAAATTACTAAAAGGATACTTTTTAGAAGTAGATAAAATAGTAGCAAAATTCATTTGAAAAGACAAATGTTCTAGAATTTCAAGGACAATAACTGAGTAAAGTACAAATGGTAGAGTGTAAATAGTACTATAAAGCTGTAGTCATTGAAACCACTTGATCCTAGTAAAAAAACAAAACAGAAACCTTGCTCAGTGGAACAAACTAAATAAGCAAGGAATAGAAGAAGAGAAAAGGGTAAGTCATTGTTTGATAAACTCAAGTATATCAATTATGGAGGAAATCTCCCTCTTCTCCTCATTTTAACAAGAACTTCTGGGAAAATAGGAAAACTTGGACAAAAAGTAGAATCAAACCAATACTTTACAACATGGAACATTAGCTCACATTTATGTAGCGCATTAAGGTTTGGAAATTGCTTTATTTATTTTTAACTCATTTGATCCTCAAAACAATCTTGAGAAGTAAGTACTATTACTATACCTGTTTTAGAGATGAGGAAACGGAGGCCCACAGATTAAGTGATTTGCCTAGGATCACATAGCTAGTAAATGTCTGATGAGGATTTGAACACAGGTTTTCCTGACTCCAAGTCCCACATCCTGTCCACTGAGTCATTCTATATTATATATATATATTATCAATATCCATTGAGTTGGATATGCAAGATGAATATAAAGGGTCTTAACAGGTGCATACACACATTCACACATACATGAACACACATACACACATGAACACACACAACTGTAGTGTAGTGGCAATTACACTGGCATACCCAGGATGGCTACTAGCACAGGTTTGTAGATCTACTTTGATAGGAAAGATAGTTCTTCAAGGGCTCAAAGATCTTTTTAAATTATATTCATTAGTTCAGAGGAAAAATCATCACCCTGAACTTCAGAGAAAATTCAAACAAAGAAAAGAGAGAAAATACAAGCAGAGAAACAAAGACCAACAGACAGGACTTCTAACTATCTGAGAAATTAACACTGATCAACAGACAGATCCAACTGCCTGACCCAGGCAATACATACATAGTTACCAAAGGGAGAAGCACCCACATCTGGGTTTTTCAAAGTCGGGTTCTCCTTAATGGCTACCCAGAGTCTCATCTGCTCAAATCATAAGAACACTCTATATGCCAGACCTCATTCAATTCTTTTAAACAAACATTTATTAAGCACTTACTGCTTGTAGAGCACTTACCTAGAAGCTGGAGAAACTGTTATGTACAGTTTAGAGAGGATTTTTCTTTTCTTTGAGAGAAATGATTAGTAATAACTAATGATCCAATGAGATCAGTTCCCCTTTTTTTTTCTATTATCCTCATTGCAAAATCTTAGTCTCTGAAGGTTGAGTTAACTTTCAGCTCTACCTGACCCTTACAATCTAAGGTGAATTCCTCTCAATCAAGCTTGGGTGGAGATAGATGCTTTTGTGAAGATTGCCCAAGGCTGGAGGTTTTATTAGTGTGGGGATAGTCACTCTGTCCAAGAATGACGGAATCTCACTCTCAGCCCCTCATTGGAGTGAGCTCCCTTCTCTTTGTAAAGTCCACCTCTCATTAATTGTTAACCAATCAGGGTTGATTGCCCTCTGCTGGAACACTTCTCATCCAAGGGCATGTAAGCCTCAGGAAGTGGCCATGCTACTTCTCTGATCACGGAAAGGAAAAGGAACCCTTTTTGTTAAGCATTTGCTGGCTGTGATTGATAAAAAATATTATAATTTACCTCAAAACTTTTTCTCTCAAAATTATTTTATTTTTCACAACTTATAGAGCTTCTAGTGTTACAGAGATAAGTCTTGATTAGCACAATGAGTCCCATTTAGTGGTGGAATTATTCAAATTTGCAGTTTATACTGGGCTGAAACCAATGATCATATTTAACATCTAATTAAAATCTCAAAAAGCACAAATTTGAATAATGTGACCACTTCACTGGATTCATTATTTGCACTAATCTGGACTTATCAATATCCTCGTGTCTTTGGAACAGGAGTTCCAGTTTGAATTTCTTGACTTTTTTAATCTTGGCTCTCAGGGGTGGGGAACCTGCGGCCTTTAGGACACATGTGGCCCTCTAGGTGCTCAAGTGTGACCCTTTGAATCCAAACTTCACAGAAGAAATGCCCTTAATAAAAGGATTTGTTCTGTAAAACTATATCTGATATATAGATTCTAAGTTATTCTTTCCATACCTAGAATGAGCTCACTATTCAGTCTTGAAAAGAAAATAAAATGCAAAATTTAAGAAGGCACTTCATGCAAGTGAGGGAATGTAATTAGTCATCTTGTCAGTTAAACTGACTTCATCCTTCAGCTTCATCCCTTGATGGGGAGCCCTCTGTCACATATTTTGCACTCCAAGAAGTGAAAGCCAAGTATGGTCTGGAATTTGATATGTTATTTGGCCTCTGTAAGAATGTCCAGTTCAGAGTTATATGTGGCAAGAGGCTTAGAAACTTTTGCTCGGCTTGGAAAGAGAAAATATATTAAGTAGGGAAAAGTGAAATCAGTCTTAAGTAAGGAAAATGTCTCTCTTTATCCCCCTCATCAAAAAGTTCATATAGTCTCCTTTTTAAATGTTTCTGTAAGAATATTTTACTGTGATTTTAAAATGGTTTTCTAAGTTAGTTTTCTGTCAACTATAAGTCTCCTGGGCAAAAATTATGTAGAAACCTAGGAAGTATGAAAAAGTGAAGGTCCATTTCTCTGCTAAGGGACCTGCAGGATTTGGGGACTGAAGAAGTTACAGGTTCTTTTATATCTAGAAAACTTTCCATTGCTGTAGGGCAATTTCTGATCCTGGGGAGAATTCAAACCTAAAGTAGTCTTTCACTTTCAAAAACCACAAGAATCATCTCCTGCCTCTCATCTGCTGCTTATTGTTTTTAAATTATATTCTTGTTGAAAAGAAACATAAATTGATATTTTTATTAGGAACTTAAATTAAGTACTAGAAGATACCTTGGAGATCATATAATTGAATCTTCCCATTTTACAGATGAAGAAAGTGAGGCCCAGGATACTTATGTGACTTTTCTGAGATCACTTAGATAACAGGTAGCATTATAAGGCTTCAACAGAGGTCCTCTGACTACAAAGTCAAGAGTCTTTTCACTGTTTTGAGTTTTTTAGCTTTCTAGACCTTTCATTTTATAATAAGTTGTTGTTGTGAAAAGTTGGCAGAGCTATAGCTGTTCTATGTCTTCTGTTATAATTTGACTAGAGCGCCAAAAGGTGAATTGACATGCTTAAGATCACACAGTCTGTAAGAGGGGAGACTTAAACCCATGTTACTCTGACTCTAAGGCCAGCCCTTTATCTGCTATGGCTAATTGCTTCTCCTTTTCACTGTACGCATTATTAATTATTCTCTCTAAAAAGAAATGTTTCTTTATGTAATATATAATATTAAAGTAAAATAGTTATTCCAAGTTGGAGAGATAGGGAGACAGAGGAAGAGGAATGGGTGAACCAAAGGATTGAAATTGATTTATTCTGTAACACAGTAGACTGTTGAAATATTTGGTAAATATTAGAGCAAACAGCATCTCCCCTTCCTCCCCTCCCCCAAATGTGTATTCTCTTTCCTTGGAAACTCTGGGAATTTTCAGGAGCCCATTATTGCTTGAATGAAATGAACTCTAGTTACCATGTACATTCATTTTTCTTTCTAGAGTCAAATATAGACTTGAAAATAAAATATTCATGGTGAACAACCACAGTAAAAACGGTAATGATGAATAGTAATAGTGCAACACATCAGGAAATAATGTATTTCTTAGTTCCTGGATACTCAACTCTTATATAAGAGGCTGGCAGTGTTTGTAAATGCATTAAAATGTGCAATGGAATGATCCAAAGAAATATCTTCACATCACTTTGGCAACTAGGTCACACTCCTTCTGTATTTAGGTGAGGGACAAAAGCAGATTGGCTAGATCTTAACATGACCTTACATAGGTGAAACACCAGTAGCCTGCCTTGTTCTTAAACTCCTTGAAAAGCTATTCCAGGCCCATACAATCCCTGGGACAGCAGATATCTAGCCCAACCTATATATGAATGTAACTCCTAATATAACATGACAAGTGATCATTCAACCATTGCTTGAAGAGCTTGAAGGAAAGAGGAACCCACTACCTTGGGAAGCTATATCCTCTACTTCCTCCTTTCCACATGAGAGTCTTTCAAATATTTGAAGACAGCTCTCATGACCCCACTGACTCATATTTTCTAGGCTAAGCATTTCCAGGTCCTCCAACCAATTCTCATAGGAAACAGATTTAATTCCTACCACCATACTGGTTGTCCTTCACTGGATTTTTTTTTTTTAGCATATTGATGTCCTTAAAGTATGGCACCAAGAACTGCATGCAATGCTTCAGATGAGATCTGATGTAATGTAGCATCAATACAATATTCACAGCGCCAACGGTGACTATGGATATGCCGGCATAGTTATCAATCACAAAATTTAAGAGACACTCCATAGAGAAGACAGAAGCAAAACATTTATTCAGACACCAGAAAGCCAAATCCCAACACCAGGAAACTGAATCCGTCATAGCAACAAAGAAGTTAATACACTATAACACAGCAGAGAGCCACACCATCCTTTAACCTTCCCACAAACACTCACAAGCCTAGCTGTCACAGCAGGAGCAAACAAACACTCATAAGCGTAGTTTTTTTTTCCTTTGGTGCATCCTCTCCTCCCTCCAGCTCTAACTGCTCAGACTCCCAGCTTCCTGTGGACTCTGTTCCACCCTTCAGCAAGCTCCATTCACCACAGGCTCCATGTGATCATAAGGTCTTCAAATTCCCTTAGACCTATTTAGGGGTAGGGAAGATCTTCAAATTCCCATTACCATTACATGATGGCAGAATGCAATTGAACTATCACCTGTTTTATTTCTGAAAGCTATGCCTCAAGATACAGCCCTAAATCACCTTAGCTTTTTTTTTTTTTACTGCCACATCACACTACTGATTCATAATGAGTTTTCAGTCCGCTAAAATTCCCAGATCATTTTAAAAACAACTGCCACCAAATTATGCCTTTCCCATGTTGTATCTGTCAGGGTGTTTGTTTTGTACATCTATTCCTTTTGAATTCCTTGCTAATTAGATTCAATCCAATGCTACATAACGATATAACTATATATATACATATATATACACATACATACATACATAGCTATATAACTATATGACTATTGTCAAACTGAAAGTTTGATTAAAAGAGGAAAATAGGGGGCAGAGTCAAGATGGCAGAGAAGAAACAGGATCTCTGAGGCTCCGGCTCCCACCACCTCCAATTCATGTAAAAGGGGACCTCTAAACAAACTTTGGAGCTACTGAACCCACAAAATGACACAGACAAGCTAACTTCCTGCTGAGTACAGCCTCGCAGTCTGACAGGAATCAGCCAGTGCAGTGGTCTGGGAACCCACCCCAGCCCCACAGGAGGTTTTAGCCCCAGGGAGGGCCTGACCAGCCACGGACAGGAGGGACTCCAGATCACCAGCATCTGTGGCGATCCAGAATTATCAACACATAGATACTAAGGACAAAGTGAGAGGATAGTGCAGTGTGGACTTTGGGATCCAGTAGTTGGGAGTGCATTGGCTTTTGCCCCCAGGGTGAGAAGCCACTGAGGGCTACAGCACAGCCACTGCCATGTGGCAGCTTCAGCTCCTGGCCTGCAGAATGTAGGGGGGCCAAGCGACCAGTCTGAGGGGTAATCACTCTTGCTTTAACCTGCTTGGATCTGGATTGCAGTCTAGGGTGGAGGTCCCAGGATGTGTGACCAGCTTGCCAGAGCATGTGGAAGCTTCATACTTCAACTAATACCTCTGGCAACTGAGAAAACCCCAGCATTTGGAACAAAGCTCCCCTGTCTGGTGGCAGAGTCCTACTGTGGCAAAAAGCCCAAAAGTCAAGTAATTGAGTGGCAAAATGAGCAGGCAAAAGAAGCAAAACAAGGAAAAACAATCCAACATTAGACTCTTATTTTGGGGACAAAAAGGATCAAAGCATGGAACAGGAAGAAGATAGTGAAGTCAGAACTCCTGCACCAAAAGCTTCCAAGAATAACATGAGCTGGTTACAAGCCATAGAGGACCTTAAGAAGCAGATAAGAGAAGTGGAGGAAAAATTAGGAAGAGAAATGAGAATGATGCAAGTAAATTATGAAATGAGAATCAACAGCCTGATTGAGGAAAACAACACCTTAAAAAATAGACTAACTCAAATGGCAAAAGAGGCTCAAAAAGGCAATGAGGAGAAGAATGCCTTAAAAAGCTGAATTTGCCAGATGGTAAAAGAATCTCAAAAGCTCACTGAGGAGAATCATTGTTTCAGAATTAGATTGGAGCAAATGGAAAATAATGACTTTATGAGAAATCAAGATGCTGTTAAACAAATCCAAACAAATGAAAGAATAGAAGGCAATGTGAAATATCTCTTGGGAAAAACCACTGACCTGGAAAATAGATCCAGGAGAGAGAATTTAAAAATCAATGGACTACCTGAAAGCCATGATCAAAGAAAGAACTTAGAAATCTTCCTCCAAGAAATTCTCAAGGAAAACTGCCCTGATGTTTTAAAACCAGAGGGCAAAATAGAGGTTGGAAGAATCCGCCAATCACCCCCTGAAAAAGATCCCAAAAAGAAAACTCCTAGGAATATTGTAGCCAGGTTCTGAAATTCCCAGATCAAAGAGAGAATATTATAAGCAGCCAGGAAGAAATAATTTGAATATTGTGGAAACACAATCAGGGTAACTCAGGATCTGGCAGCTTCTACACTGAGGGATCGAAGGGCTTGGAATGTGATATTCTGGAGGTTAAAGGAGCTGGGATTAAAACCAAAAATCACCTACCCAACAAAACTGGGCATCATGTTTCAGGGGAAAATATGGTCATTCAGTGGAATAGAGAACTTTCAAGCATTCTTGCTGAAAAAACCAGAGTTGAATAGAAAATTTGACATTCAGATACAAGAAGCAAGAGAAGCATGAGAAGGTAAACAGGGAAAAGAAATCATAAGGAACTTATCAAAGTTGAACTATTAACATTCCTACATGGAAAAACGATAATTGTAACTAGTGAAACTTTTCTCAATATGAAAATAGTTGAAGGGAATAGAAATATATATATATGTATGTATATATATACACACACATATACATATATATGTAAATGTATATGTCTATATTGGAGGGTATATGGGCATATGAATACACATGTGAACGTGTGTATATATGTTTACAGGTATACATAGATAGAGGGCACAGGACCAATTTAATAGGAAGGAATGATACTTAAAAGGTGAAATTAAGAGGTGAGAGAGGAATATAATGAGAGGAGATGGGGAGAGACAGAATGGAATAAACTATCTCATATAGAAGAGGCAAGGGAAAATGGTTACAATGGAGGGGAACAATAGGAAGGCAAAAAGGAATGGGTCAACCTTATTCTCATTGAATTTGGCTCAGGTAGGGAATGAGATACACACTAAATAGGGTATCTCACCCTACAGGAGAGTGGGGGGGGAGGGGATGAGAGGGGGAATGATGGAAGGGAAGGCAGGCTGGGGGGGAGGGAAGTTGGACCCACTTTTGAAAAGGAACGGGATCAAAGTAGAGAATAGAAGAAGTGGGAGGAGAAATATAGTCAGTCTTTTACGATATATCTACTATGGTAATGTTTTGCATTAGCTATACGTGTACAACCTATACTGAATTGCTTATCTTCCCAGTAAGGGTGGGTGACAAGGGAGGAAAGGAATGAATCTGGAATTGTCAATCTGCATTTCCACTCAATCTATTTCAAGAGGTTGCATTGCAAAAAACCCCACAGGCCTATATTGATCTAAGAAACTTAAAGTTTCCCTCTGCTCCCCAAATCTTGTGTGAATCTTGCCAGAAAAATGTATCTAAGAAAGCACAAAAGGTGAGCTAAGAGAGTGGTCTTCTAATCTCTAGCCTTTTATGTGTACATGAAAGCCTACAATAAAATCAGAAGTCCTACAGATTAGGAAATGTTTATCTATCCCACATTCTCCTCCTGCCATTAGAATACCGGAAATTTGAGCATGGAGATGAACACCCGTGTCACACTATGGATTCCAAAGCATCTATAGTTTATTAAACACTACACCTGACCATTATTCTGAAATAGTTATGTTCTTGAAGAAGGTAACGTTTGACATTTCTTACACTCAGTAGAAGATAGTTTCATCAAACCTATATGTACTACCCTCTCCCTGCAATATGCAGACTGGTATGCCTTTCCATTCAAAATAACATTTTCAAAACTTTTTCTTTTGAACCTTTTCCTTTTATCAAAGGCAGTAGGGAAAGGATCTAAGCATATAAAAGGTCAGTGAATAGTGACAGGGCAGAGAAATAGAATTAATCTATTGAAATAACCAAATTTGATTGGTTGGCTTTGCACAATCCCGGCATATGGCGGGAGCTTAATAAATGTTAATTGATTGATTTAATGGCATCATGCTCCAGAGGCACCTATTTCCTTGTGAATGAGTTGCATAATTTCAGAGGTCAGTCCAGTACCTACTTCTCTCCAGTAAGTAAAATATCCCCACTGACCATCCTTTCCTCATCCTGCCTCCCTCTCCTTAGAAAGCTTTACCTTTGTGAACTGGGAACAGGAAGTGGATATATACACAATGATTCATACCACTCAAAGACATACACAAGTGTAGCAGCAAGCACCCTAGCATCCCCAGGGTGTCTGCCAACACAGGTTCTTGGATCTGCTTAGATAAAGGAAAGCAACTCAAAATGGGTTAACAAGCTTACTTTAATCAGTCAAATATGTATCGTTTACCTAGTTCAGGGGAAAAAGGTCAGCACCCCGAACTTCAGAATATACAGACAGAATTATCAAGACAGAGAAACAGATCAAGTAGACAGTTTCCAAACTGTCCAACCATTACATCCATACCAAATCAACATCTGGGTTTCAACATCTGGGTTTTTCAAAGCCGGGGGACTCTCAACAACGGCTTCCCATAATCTCATCTG
Source organism: Petaurus breviceps papuanus (assembly GCF_028583685.1). Lineage (NCBI taxonomy): Eukaryota > Metazoa > Chordata > Mammalia > Diprotodontia > Petauridae > Petaurus > Petaurus breviceps. The sequence goes on along the minus strand of NW_027187361.1, from coordinate 11,891,563 downwards.
ATCAAATCACAGAACACTTCTCAAAGTGAGCCCCAAAACAAAGTTACACATCAGGGCTTATATAGCTTTCTCCTGGCTCAGAGAATGTAACAACCTTCTTGACCCACTGGCCAATCACAAAGTATCTACTGAAAAAACAAGCCTCCCACCCCAGGCTCCAGGTGCACTTTAGCCTAGGGCCAGGGAAGACCTTCAAATTTACATTCCCATTACAACAACCATGTGCATTCACACACACAGCTGTATCAAGAATATATGTACAAGTACACATTCATAATACACAATGCATATAATATATGTGTAGATGTGTGTGTGTGTGACTGCACAGGCAAACAGACAAATAATTGGGAAGTTGGGATTGAAATGACTAAAAATCTGTTTTTTTTTCCTGTGCTGGCAGCAACAGCTTAGGGTATGATAGGAAAAAAATACTGCCCCTAAGTGTCCAAAATCCACCTATGCAAAGTAGTGGGGAAAGGTGTTCTCTTTGTTCTTCTACTGCCTTTTCCATATAGGGACAGGCTATCCTCCAGCTTTGTATGTCCTCAGAGTTTTGACAGTCTCTCCTCCCATTGTTCTGAGACTTGATGAAAGTTCTCACTGATGCTGAGTAAGGCAGTCTTATTCCCCCCACTTTTTGTGCAAAACACACAAAACAGTCCTTGCATGGTTATTTTCTTCTTTAGGATGACTCAGGGGATGTGGTATATAAGTGAAAGCCTGAAGAAGAAAAAAAGCAGCAGCCTGTTACCTCTACAAATTGCCTGATGACCTGCCATCATGGGCCTTGGCTTAGTTTGCTTTGTGGAAGTAGTCCAATCCTCCCCAGTGCAATTAGCCATACACCCTAAGTACACAGCAAACAATTTTATTAGCAGAGCAATTCACTGGAGATGCAGTACTTGTTTGCCAATAACTGTCTCTGGAGTGCCCATAACCCATAGCAGCAAATAAGACCTGTCTATTGCTTGTCCCAGGTGATAGTTGCCTTTGAAAGGCCTTTTCCTCCTCTATTAATTGAATTTTCACAGTTCTTGGAAGGCCCAGCTCAACTGTCCACCTGCTTCTTGGTGCATTCATTCCCAGATAAATTTTCTCTAGTTTGATTTCTCCTTTACCTCATTGTGTGTAGCACTCAGCTCTTGTGCATTCCACCATTTAAGTCCATCACTGATTACAGTGTTCCTGAGTTCATTCTTGTGTCTAGTGTAAGATGGTAAGCTAGTGAAGGGCAGTCTGTTTACTCATTGTCCATATGTCCCTAGTACTGGTCACTGGTGCCTCCTGTTTGCTCATGGTTACCCACTATGCGATAAAGTCAAATGTTCATCGCTGACACATGGCCCCACAGCCCGGACAGTTGGCTCCTCTTGCTCTGTTCCTCCTTGGGTAGACCTGGCCCTTCTCCTGGGAAACCTGGAGATCTTCCGTCTCCTACCACTCACCTAGTCCACCTATGGGTCTGGGACAACTTGTCTTCTCCTTCTACCAGGAGGAAGTTTGATTTTCAATCGGCAAAGTTTTACAATATCATTCTCCTTTTACTAGGATGGATGGATTTCAACACAGAGCACAGAATTCTGGCCTTTTGCCCATTTCCCCGGAGGCCACTGTAAACATTGACTTTGGGGATGGTGGGTTAAAGGTTAAATGTCCATGCACAGAAGTCACTGAATTTAGAGGACCGGAAAGGGGCGCGCTCAGCTCCTTCCCTCCGTCTTCTTCCAATACATAACGGGGTGTACCCCTGTGCCCCTTGTGGCCCCGGGGTAAGGGGCGACTGGCAGGGCTCGGGAGTCGAAGATTGTCCCTTGGACTAGGGTTGGGGGCGGCTTCACAGAAGCAGGGGCGGGGCCGGCTTCCAGCGAGCGACCAATCCCGGCGGGCAGAAGGCTTTGGGGACTCCCAGCTCTCCAGACCTGGACTCCAGAGGCTGTCCTAGTGCTGGGGGGGGAGGAGGTACCCCCAGATTCCGCTGGGGTGGGGCGGGAGGGACTCGAGCGGGGTGCAGGGCTGCTCCGGGCCGGAGAGGGTTTGAGCGCACCCCTATTCAGCACCCAACAGGTTTCGGGGCCCGCGATGGGGCGCAGTTGGAGTGGGGGGGAAAGGAGGGTGAACCCCGCGCGGGTGTGGAGGGGGAGGCGAGCCAGCCAGAGCCTTTGCGGGTGAACGTGGACGCTCAGTGACTGGGGCATGCCTGTGTCTGCGTCTGCTGCCTTGGAGGGGGAGGGGACATTTGCAGCTGTGAGCAGATCGAGGGAAATGAATTTATTCTCTTTTGCAAAATCAGGCAAGATTTTTCATCCGTTCCCGACCCCACGGCGCTCCCCTGGAGGAACCTCATCTGCTCATCCTGGGCCCTTTCTGAGAGCTAGCGAGGATCTGTAGTTGCCTCTTCTCTGGGGCTGGAGTGCAGATAGCCATCCATACACGCCCCCGCTTCGCATCCCCTTATCCTGCTGACTTTAGAGGATGTCTGGTAAGTAGGTGTGTTTTCTTCCCTTTTCAACCCTGGGGGTGGTAAACATGCCATTTATTTTGAGAATCTCATTCAGTGGTAAGTGTGCAGTTCCTGTGATTGCTTCTGCTGTGGGTATATATTTCATGTTAACTTTTCCCCCGGATTGCCCTTGTTGGGGAGCAGTGCAAGGAAAACCATTCTCAGTTATTTACTGCAGCCAGGAAGCTTTGTCATAAATAGCCCAGACGTTAGAAATTCTGCCATCTGGCCAGGGGGATGATAGGAATTGGACTTCTCTCTTATCTTTGGGCTTCCTATAGCAATGAGAATATATCTTCCCATGTGTTAGTTCTTTGTAGTATATCTGTAGAATACTATGAAGCATGGCACAGTGGAAGCATGGCACTTCTGGACTTGGAGCCGGAAGATTTTGTACTCCCCCCCCCCCCCCCCCCCAACTTTATACATGTGGGTCTCCAGGAAAACTCTATGATCTTCAGTTTCTTCCTGTGTAATAACTAAAAGGACAATGTCACCTGTTTACCTAGATTTCAGCATTGGAAAGATTAAAAGAGAGAGAGAGTGTGTATGCATATATATATATACACACATACACATACACATACACATAACATGTATATATACACATGCACAAAATCCACATGTAGCATATAATATGTAATAAATGCTATATATTCACATCATATATATTTTTATAAACCATAAAGTGATAAACAATCACCACTTTTTATTTGTAGTAATTTTCTTAGAGTTCATTTTTTTTCAGCAAAACCATTTCAAAATTTTAACCAGAATCTTTATATCCTTAATGAATGTGCATGTGCTTCAGAAGTATTTTAAAAGCTATATAGTTTTTAATCACTGAATAAATAGTGCTGTCACAGAAATATATATGTATATATATAGACTATATATATGTGTATGTATATATGAATAGATAGATAGATAAATAGAGATAGCCAATGAGATTATCTAAATAAGATTTTCCAAAATTTAGGGAACATTAAGTAGATTTATTTAAACAACTCTCACTGTAAAAATATCCCTGAGTAGTTAGTTTAGACATTTTATGACTGGTAAATCCAAGTTGGGTCAGAGCTAAGCATCAGAAAGTGAGTTAACTCATTTCCTCACCTTTAATCATAATGGACATACAAAAATGAAGAGCTGATTTTAGAAACCCAAAACAATGACATTTAGATGCACTGTTATAGGAAAAAAGATATCTCATAGCTGTGTGACCATGAATGTAGTGCTTATCCTTTCTTTACCTCAGTTCTCTAATCTATAAGGTAAATAGGTTGGATTAAAGGATAATACCTAAATATTTCATTGTTATAGATTCTATGGGTTTAGACCATCATTCATCTATGTTTTCATCCTTAGTGATTCTTGTCTTTGTTCTGCAGAATCTCTACTTAACATGCTAGTGGCTTTCTTCTAGTTCTTTTCACATTTTGTGGATTCCAGTATGTAGTCTCATCTGTTATTGTTTGTTCAAACCTCATTGCTGGTCTACTTCCTTTTCCCATCAAACATTTTATTATTCCTCTTCTCAAACATGGATTATCATTAGAATTCTGCTTTTGTTAATTTGGGACCACAATGCATCCAATGAATGACACATACTTGACTAAATGACATCCAAATCACTCTTTCTGGGTCCAACTCATGATTTATCTATATTGTCAGTACCAAATAGGGGCCATCTCCAGGTGTCCTGATCTATAACTTGCCATTGGACCCAGACGGCTCCAGAGGAGAAAGTGAGACTGGTGACTTTGCACAGCCCTCCCTCACTTAAATCCAATTCACTTGCAAGTCATGGCATCACCTTCCTGATGCCATGGTCCTCTTTGAGAATGAAGGATAAGGAACAAGAATAGTACCAAATATATGTACTTATATACTAACTCAGTGGTCTTGGGATCCCAACTGCTTATCATAGTCTTGACAAGGTATTTTTCTTCTATTTAGTTTTTTTTTTCTGGTATGCATTTTAGGCTTATTTCTTTTGAATAATTTTGTAAATCATTAAAAATGTACTGAATATTCTGGTACTGGAGTAAGCCTAATATTACCTGCAAGAACTGATGGACTGTTGGTGTGGGATAGCAATACCATGACAGATATGTTGAAAGTGTTGGTTTTGGGGGGCTATGTGGTGCAGTGAGTAAAGCGCTGGCCCAGAGTCAGGAGGACCCGAGTTCGGTTCTGGCTTCAGACACTTAACACCCACACAAAATAACTAGCCGTGTAACCTTGGGCAAGTTACTTAACCCCAATTGCCCTCCAAAAAGCAAAGAAAAAAAAATGTTGGTTTTGCTGAACTATTTCCTTTAAAGTTTTTATTACAATGGATTGCTGAATGGGGGTGGAGGGACACATGTGGAAAGGAATGTGATGTGAAAACAAAAGGTACCAATAAAAATAAAATATCCCACCTCATAGTATCTACATGTAGGAGAATTTTAGAGATTTTGTCATCTGTAGCTTAATCCATTTTCATCCTGTGTGAGACATTATCCATGAAAGAAGCGAACACTTTTGGCCAGTATACTTCTCCCTGATTCATTCTTTGCTTGTTTTTAATAATAAGAAGTTCCTTAAAAAAAGTTATTTCTGAGATTTCATTTATGAAAGTTCCATATCGGTCTTAAAATTTGTATGAAAGACTCATTTTTGAAGAGAGCTGCATTGTGCCTTAAGTCAAATGCTACTTTTTTTTTTCAGGCAACAAGCAATAAACTCTGCATAAGCTTTTGTTTGATGCACCTTTTGGTCATTATATGCTTGTAAAGTTGTGATGTGCTACAGAGAATTATTAAGAGAGCTCTCTAATTATATCTCACAATTTTAACCAAAGTTTTATCCACATTTTGATGCAGTGATTTTCAGAGTGTATGCTCCATTGACAGAGTCTTTGAGAATCCAGGGTCATCTCCCCAGCACAATGAGGTATCAGAGTAGAATTTTGTGGAGGAATGACAATAATTACTGATGGTTATATGATGATTTAAGATTTAAACACCCTTTATGTACATTATCTCTGTGTACATGGAGATTATTCTCATAAATACTTTGTGAAGATGAGAAAATAGGCACAGGTATTATTTATTTGCTCTTTTGTTATAATTTTCCCATTCTTTTGGTTATCTTCTGAGATATTTTGTGAGGTGGTCTTGCAATGCTTTCAAGAATATGTTAGTTTCAGGGGCGGCCAGGTGGCTCAGCGAGTAAGAGCACAGGCTCCAGTGTTGGGACGACCTGGAGATCGAATCCCGGGCTCAGACACTCAGCACCACACCCAGAAATAACTGGTCGTGTAACCTTGAGCAAGTTACTTAACCCCTATTGCTTTAAAAAAAAAAAAAGAATATGTTAGTTTCATTAGTATATACTTTGGTTGAGGTTTTTTCCCCCAATTTCTTCTTCATAAGTTCATTTCTGCTTATTTTTATTATACATCGAGGACTAAAGTATCAGTCTCTAATTGATGTAGTTGCTTTGTTACCACTGATACAGATTTATTTTTATAGCAGTGCTAACACATTAACTCCAAGTTTCGTTTATTATTTTCCTGTCAGTTTTGTCCATCAATGATCTTAGCACGATGTGACTACTTAGAGTCTCATGTTGAACTTTTGTAAAATTGTTTTTGATATGTGTGCATTTCACATTAAAAAGACAATTCTAATTTTAAGCAATTGTTTTGGAAAAGGTGATACTACTGCGACTTCTATCACATTCTTAATCTTTTGTATCAAAGTATTAATTTCATACACGCATGATACACACATCTATATATAAAGATACACATATGTATAGATGTGTGTATGTGTGTATAGATGGATAGATAGGTGATAATTTCTGAGTAATTGAAAATATGCGCAGACTTCAAGAATTACACTCTTGAGACTTTCATTTCTAAAGGCCATCATAATTACAACATATCATACATATGAGTATAGAAAATATATATGACTATATATAAAAGAGAATGCATATGCCATGTTTGTATATATATATATATAAAATATATATGAATGTATGATATTATCACCATCCCTTGCAGCAGACTGATTAAATATCAAAATATATGTTGACTTGGATTGGAAGAATCTTGTTATTTTCTTGCTAGAATTTTTCTCCCTTTTTATCCTCTGCAACAGATATCGGTGCACAAATTGCAGTTATCTTCACTGTAGTAATTTTTTTCCTTATTCTCATCATGAACACTGCATAACAAGATGGCAGAGTACCATCAAATGATGCTTCTTGCTGCCTTTATGCACATGATGAAAGCAATTCCAGTAACTCCTTTCCTTTCCGAGGAAGACTCATGAATCATCCTTTCATTTAGTTTCACTTTCCTTTTGTCTTATGGTGTTTAATTTCATGTATATTGATGTCAAGATGGTTCTTTTCTATTAGTTTAACAATTAGTTGGCCATTGAACAAAGATCTCATGTTTACAATACCCCCTTAGTAGGCATAGATGATCTAAAAACTTCCTCTTCTGCCATCTCTTCATTTTCTCTTCTGAAGACAGAGGATACACAGGACAGGGAACAGTTAATGTTTTTCCTTGGATCATGAGTTGTTGCCAATGCCAAACTTAAATTGTTGCCATCATTTATCACAGTAGCTAACTTATTGATGATATGCCTGTCATTCTTAGCTGTGCCGTCCTCAGAAAGGCTGTACTCACTTGATTTCTGGGACTATAAGACATTTTGATACAGTACTTTCCAGAGCTTATGCTCCATTGACAGAGTCTTTGAGAATCCAGGGTCATCTCCCCGGCACAATGAGATTTCATAATAGACTTTTGCAGAGGAATAACAATAATTGCTGATGATTATATGGTGGTTTAAGATTTAAACACCTTTTATATATAGTATCTATCACAGCAATCTTTTGAACTATGTAGATCTCACTAAGTCAACTTCATACCATCATTATTTTATTTTAAAGGTCTACTTGTTTGATATGTTAGTAAAAATGAATATCTGATATCTTGTTGGATGATTATTTTAGTAGGTTGTTTTTAGAAATCAGAAAATTATGGCTAATTACCGTGCTGTTTATCCTTTCATCCCTCCTGTCCAAGAAAGGAGAATGGTCAATATATATTCTAGGTTGCAAAAAGAATACTGCTTTTAAGAGAGCATATACCACAGAATTCCTCCTGTAGAGCAGCAGAAAAATGTCTGTATAGTTTGCTTGTTTGGATTTCTCTAATTTGAAAACCATTTAAAATAACCATTTAAAATTTATTTTAATCAGCATTGAAATTTGCAATTCAGACTTTATGTAAGCACCAACTATTTATACACATGCAAAAAAAAGAACCAGCCCTTCTCTGGCTGATCTGAATTATTTTTGAAGGATAGGGCAGTTATAGATAGGTACTGGTCTTACTGACTTACCATTTAATGCTTAATTCTGTACTTGGTCAAATTTAATTGCATGAGAACATGTTTGTTTGTTTTTTTTTAAGACATGCTGTTACCTTGCATAGAGCATAGCATCATTCTCTTCTACTTCTTCATCCTTCTATTTCAGCCTACATTATTTTGGTCCTCTTGACAAAATCGTCTTTGACCTTAGCACTTTATCCTGGGTGGAATCTATCTCCTTTACAAGATGGAGGTGGTGAACTTGAGAAATTCAACCTCCAAATGTCATCTTTCATTTGCTAGAGGTAGACTTGGGTCCCAGGAGGCTAGAGTGTAGTAATTTGAAAAATGTCATAGGAATGTGATCGTGTAATTAAATTCAACAAACATGTATCAGACCCCCAAATGAGGCATTGTGTTAGATGCTGAGGATAACATGATGAAAATAATACAGACCCTGCCCTCAAGGGACTCATAATATATGATGAGATATAAACATGTATAATCAAATACCTGTATTATGTTAAAAATGATTAAGTAGCTAGAGAAGATCAGAGTGGCCTGAAAAATTCAAGGAGCAAGGGAGATTACTTAACCTGGTAAGGAAAGACTTCATGGAAGAGATTATATCTAATATCAAAAAAGGGGAAGGATATAAATCAGTGACTTGAGAGGCAGTGTGGCATGATTGAAATAGCCCACTTGTAGTTTGAAAGAACTGGGTTCTAATTCTGCCTCTGACATGACTGTAGGCAGTCACTTAACTTTCTGGGCTTCTGTTTCTTCATCTATAAATAGGGATAGTCCTGCCAATAGCTACCCTGTAGAGATGTTTTGAGGATCTAATGGTGTATACAAAATGCTGTGCAAATTTTAAAGCACTATATAAATGCAAGCTATTATTAAGTAAATCTTTTGAATAATTCTCCTTTTTTATCCCATATGGGTAGCTCTAATTTGCTTTAGCACTGAAGTTATGTCCACATACTTTACTCTTTATCAGCAAATATCAGTATAAATTAAATTTCCTTATTAAAATTAAAGGGCTATTAGGGCGGCTATGTAGCTCAGGGAGTAAGAGCACCGGCCTAGGAGTCAGGAGGACCCAAGTTCGGTTCCGGCCTCAGATACTTAATACCCACACAAAAAAATTAGCTATGTAACCTTGGGCAAATTACTCAACCCCGATTGCTTAAAGAAAAAAATTAAAGGGCTATCTTTGAACTTGAACTACACATACACACACACACACACACACACACACACATTCTGTTTGTCCTTCATTTTTGAAGAGAACATGGCATCAGGGAAATGATGACATAACTTGCAATTGACTTAGATTTGAGTGAGGGAGGGCTGTGTAAGGTCACCAGCCTCACTTTCTCCTCCAGAACCATCTGGATCCAGTGACCAGATATTCATTAGGATGACTGGAGATGACCTAGGATGAAAAGGGAGACCCTAGTATAGGCTAAGGCCCTTTCATGCCCTCACTTAGAATGAGGTGATGCCTATTCAGTGAATAGGCCTCTTTAAGAAGTGAGCCAAGGGATTGCCCCTTTAATTAGGGGCCAATAAAAGAAAACAAAATCAAATTGGGGGGATGGGGGTGGGGAGACCCTCATGGTTCCTGTTCCAAAGAGAAACCGTTACCATTGACATTCATTCAAAGGCAGGAGGATCCAAAATACTGCCATTAAGTAGAGCTTGTTCAGGGACCTGTTGAGTTCTAATCTATGAGCTTCAGAGTGAACTGGGTTTAAGGTTTTGTGGAAGAAGAAAGAAAAGGAAGGAAGGGAGGGAGGGAGGAAGGACGGAAGGAAGGACGGAAGGAAGGAAGGAAGGAAGGAAGGAAGGAAGGAAGGAAGGAAGGAAGGAAGGAAGGAAGGAAGGAAGAAAGGAAGGAAGGAAGGAAGGAAGGAAGGAAGGAAGGAATCAAGGAATCTAGTCCGTAAACCCCAACTTCAGTAGCCAGCATCTGGCCATCATAATTTACCTTCCTTTGGAGAGAAGGAGAGGGAGGGGGAGAAGGAGAGTGTATGCGTATTTCATTTTCTATACTCCATTTTTTAATCAAAGGTAACTTTTGCAGGTTTGGGGAAAAGACTAATGTTGTTCCAATATCTTATACAACTTCAGATATCTAGCAGGTAGCCGTAAGTTTGGAAGCAGCAGAGTTCTGAAGGAGAGAAGGGAAAGGAAACACTGACAGGAATTAATGTTCTTGCTTTGAATGCATTTAATCTCCAATTTGGCGGTCTAAGCAGCAAAAACATGGGTATCCCTAAATCAGGGCAATTCAGAATCATTCCAGAAGACTAATGATGTAAGGAGGCCCTCTTCCTCATGTTCTAAGGAGTCCAGATGTCTAAGTGAACGAAACTGCTGTGTCTTTTAGTTGTGAAATTTAAGTTTTCTTAATTTTTTTTTTGTTTTATAACCATGGAGTGTCTTATAAAGTGATCATATTTCCATGAAATCTTCATGAATCTATTGAAACACCTAGATAACAATTTTGACTTTTACCAAATCAATTTATGTTAAATAACCTTATAGTGAATTAACAATAAGAACATCTTTGATCTGAAACTTCCCTCAAGAGATACTAGTGAATTTCTTACCACCATAATATCCAATAGTCTTTTCTCAAACCTTATATTCCTTCAATATTAATCTTTCTTTTGTATTTAATGATTTTGAATACCTTACTTTGTCCCAGGTTTGCTTTCATGTACTTTACACTCTAGCCAAATTAGATTACCTATTACCTACCATAAAGGTTCTTTGCCTATGTCACATTATTGCCTTTATTTGTAGTATTCCTTATGTTCCTTCACCACTCCACCCCAACTCGTTGAAATCTTATCCATCCTTTACATTTTTATGTAAATGTCCCTTTGTTCATGAAGCCTTCCCTGATTTCCCCTTCATATTTTCCTCCTAATTATAATTATTGTTCTTCTTAGCACTTCACATAGCACTTTGGTAGAAATGTGATTATATATTTAAATATTATTTTGCATTATAGTTCATTGTATATCTGTATATCTATCATGTCACCCTTCCAGAATACAGCCAGATCCAAAATAGTATGAATAATGAATTTTTTTAAAGCAATTGGGGTTAAGTAACTTGCTCAAGGTTACAGGGCCAGTTATTTCTGGTTGTGGTGCTAAGTATCTGAGCCCGGATTAGATCCCAGGTCATCCCGACTCTCGGGCCAGTGCTCTTACTCACTGAGCCACCTGGCCGCCCCTAATAATGAATTTTCTGAAGTGGTTGTGTTATTAAAATTTGTACTGTATATTTTCATTGGACTAGAATTAATTACCATTTTTAAACATAATTACAATTTTTAATAATGTGAATTCAAATCCATGTAACTGTTTTGGGGGATTTATTGTTGATACTAATCAGGACCTGGGTATATAAGCTCTGTGAGCTCAGGAACATTGCCTTTTTTAATCTTTTATTTTCCTTATGCCTAGCATGATACTTTGTACATAGTGAACACTTAATCAATATTATTTTTTAGTGAATTGTTGACTAAATGAGTAGCTGCAACATGAAGTCGAATGAGATAAATATAATAGAAATACAAGCAAAATGCTGCAGATATTAAAGGAATAAGAAATTCCATCCATTTGGGAAGATGGGGAAAGATTTCATGAATGAGGTTATAGTAGACTTGATATATAAAGGAGGGAAAGGAATTGGAGGTGAGTTTGGAGAGGAGATGAAAATTTGTCTCAGGTAAAGTAGACAGCATGATCAAAAGTGTGGAGGCAGGAAAGTTCGAGGTATCTTGGAGTGAACAATGAATAAGGTAATTTTCCAGGGAGATATATCTCTATAAATGTTTAGCTTTGAAATATCTATCCCACATTCCTGGGAAAATGGATTACTCATTAGACTATATATAATATTATATATAATACTACATATATAGAGTATTATATATGTGTGTATGCATAATATATATTATATATGTATATATACATTCATTTATATATAATGTATTCATATATAATATGTGACTCTATCTATTTGTCAGATAGGTAGATAGATAGGGAATAGTAGGAGATTGATCTGGCAAGAAAAATTAGGGGCACATGTGATGGAGAGGGCCTTGATTTACAAGACTTCAAATTAGATGTAAGTTGGTAGGCTTGGGCAAGTCGCTGATATTTTGGAACTCCAAGGTGATACTATTGTATGCTTTAGGAAGAATAATCGCAGTGTAGAATGAATTGGAATGAAGATTAAAATCAGCCCAATTGATTGATAATCTTCAGTGATGTTCAGTAGTCTTAGTAACAATGGCGTTATGGGATGTTGGGAATTAGCCAAAGAAAAGGACTCATACCCATTGATGATGACCCACAAATCTGAAATGATGGAACATCAGACAAACAAGGTCTTCTAGGTTTATAGCTTATAAAACTTTAGTCAACCATGAGGTCAAAACTGAATACAGAAACAAGGGAAGCCAGAGTGGGTGAGATAATTTGAGAGAACAAGAATGAATCAGAGGTTGAGATGTCATCATAAAAATGAAGAGTAGGTTTATTATATGACAGTATGGGATAAGATAGAACTACAGAAAGTTGTGGTTGGAGAGTAGAATTTCAAAATTCTAGATCTTAGAGATGGTGAGATTCTAAGAGCTGGTTAATTTCATGGTGTTCTCATGCTGCTATACAACTGAAATGGAGATAATGTGATTTTTGAGGTTGAGGAATTTCAGTGACTCTTATGGTGAGGTTAGTAGAGGGAGAGACCATTATGAATGCTTGTATAGGTTTCTATGTTTACAGTTTCCTTTTCTCCTAATGTACTTAAAAAAATTCAACCTTATTTTATTATGCCATATGCTCCAAGTTTTAAAAATAATACAGCCTCCTAAATAAAAGCTCTACTGGTAGAGGAAATGTTAAGAAGGCTGCTGATCCTAACGCTTCAGGCATTTAAAATATAAAACCCATAAATGTTCCAGACATTTATATCAAAATGCCAAAAATTTCAACTTGTCTGACATTTCCTCCAAAATAACAGAATCCAAGGGATGCATCTAGTCAGATCTTTCAAGATTCTAGAATGTAGGAATGGCAATAATGATCCACAACTTAAAAGTTCTAGAAAGTAGGCTATCTGGATAATCCGAATTATGTGCTTAAGTGAATCATGCCATGAATTTGTTTTTTCATTACCTATTCTTAGGACAGCCTCTGACCCTAACCTCCTTTGACCACTCATTTCTCCTTATGAGTTTTGTATAACAGCAACTTGATAAAGAAAGCCAATTTTGCTTATTAAAGGGTGAATAGTGGCTTAAGTCAGTATCCAAAGTTTTTGGAACATCAATACTGAAATTCAGCACATTCAGCCATTCTAGGTCTTAATAGACTACACTTCTGTCTTGTACTCAAATTACCTTCCAAAATAGGTTTATGACAACAGTCACTTCAGTACAGATTTCAAATTATAGTGAGGAAAGAGTCAAGACTTAATGTAAAAAGTATTGAACTTTAATTCGGGAAAGCTGGTTTTGAATCAAGGCTCAGACGCTTTTTAGATATGCATTCATGGGCAAATCACTTAAAATCTTGAAGCTTCAATTCTCCCATCTGCAAAATGGGGCTAATAATACTTATAACTTCCTTACAAGGTTGTTGTGAGGAAAGTACTTTGTAAATCTTAGGCACTAGATAAATGTGAATTGTGCTTTTTTTTTTTTTAACTCAAGCATATCACCTGAAAGTTAACAAGTACTTTCCTTGTGACCCATATGTACAAAAATATTTATAGCAGCTCTTTTTGTGGTAGCAAAGAATTGGAAATTTAGGGCATGCCCATCAATTAGGGAATGACTGAACAGGTGGTGGTATGTGAATGTAATAGAATACTATTATTCTATAAGAAATGATGATCGGGCAGATTTAAGAAAAACCTGGAAAGCTGAGTGAAGTGAACAAAACCAGGAGAACATTGTACACAGTTAGCAGCAATGCTGTTAGATGACCAATTCTGATAGACTTAGCTCTTCTCAACAATATAATTATGTAAGACAATTCTAAAAGACTCAGAATAGAATATGCTATCAGCATCCAGAGAAAGAACTGTGGAGTCTGAATGCAGATCAAAGCACACACTATTTTCTCTTTTTTCTCTTTCTCATGGTTTTTCCCTTTTGTTCTGTTTCTTCTTTCACAACATGACTAATGTGGGAATATGTTTAATTTGACTGTACATGTTAGCCTATATCAGATTGCATACTGTTTTGGGGAAGGGGGAGGGGAGGGAGGGAAGGATAAAAACTCTGCAATTCAAAATCTTGTAAAAGTGAAAGTTGAAACCTAAAAAAAATTAAAACAAGCAACCAAAAAATAACAACCAAACAAATAATATCCCTTGCCTCCAGCATTATTACTATGAAAAAAAGTGGAATATTCATCCTTGGCCTAACAGTGCTCAGGGTCAGTTGAGGGAGAGTATGGAGAGTATTTAGAGGGCCTATTATATATTTTTTCCCTTTGGAATGTTAGTAACAAAGAAACTATTATGTGAAATCGAGCTCTAAAGTTTTCATTTTCATGATTTAATTTAGTACTTATATGATTTTCGGTGCTATTGGAGGCTTACAAACCTCAGGAATTACTGTAGTCTGCTTTGTGGGAACCTAAGATACTGTGTGGTCTGGGCACAGGGCTTCATGCTAGGAATTCCAATTTCTCAAGACAATGCAGAGGCCTTGGGCAAGGCTCAGGATTTCTCAGTGTGTCTCTTTTCCTCATAGAACTATTGTCTTTATCTTGGCAACCAAGCTCTCAGGGGCCTGAGAGACAAACTTGTTTGAAAGTTGCTATAGAAGTGCAAAATAGTGGTATGTATGTGAACTTCGTTGTTGTGCTGTAAACTGGGTCAGATAACAAACTATTTCTTGTATCCCTAGTGAGAAGTTATGGTGAGAGAGAGCCATTCTCTTAATGAAACACTATCACCTCCCTCTCCACCTTCACTCTTACAATTGAAGTGTTCTGTTAATCAGATCTTTGAAGCAGGTAGGGATTTTGATTATGACTAGACTGTGCCTAGACACAGTTATCTTGGCAAGAAATGCACATCCTTCTGCTTAAAAAATAAATCAAAACATTTACTAGAGTATGTTATACAAAAACTTTGCTAGTGATAAAATACATATTACAAATCACTGAAAAAAGACATTTAGCATGCATATTCTTTAATAAACAAACACTTGAAATTATTAGGTCTAGATTGCCATAAGAAGCTTGATATGAAAATCTTTTATCTCTCTCTACTAACATTTGTGGTTTCTGCCACAACTTGACAAATCACTTAAATTTATGGTATTCACAAAACATGTGCCAGGAATGGTCCCTGACTATTACATAGGCATAGTCTCTAGACTTAAAATTTCATTGGTATAGAAAACTCTCCCAGATGAGAAATCTCCCTTTACTAATGTAAGTCAGGCACTTCTCTGCAATTTAGATTTAGAGAATTGTCTGGAGCTCTGAAAAGTTAGGTGTCTTTCCCAGGGTCAAGTGGACTTGAACCCAGGCTTTCCTGTCTTCATACTGACTCTAGCCACTATGATATACAGACTCTGCCTATTATATGAAGAGAATAAAGCTAGCTAAAAGTTGTATTGTTAAAATGACAAAGTTTAAAATCATCATTATTATGAAAATAGTTTTATATGGCAAAGCATTTTGATCCCATAGAGGTCTCTGGGCCTCATCTAAATAGCTTCACTTTTGCTTGATATTCCAAAATAATTGCCTCAACTGTCAGTGTGACCTAGATGTGACCCGTCTTTTTTGGGTGTGTGTGTTTTCAACAATCTTATGAAATAAAAAAGATGAAAAGGAAAAAAACCCAATATTGGGAACGATTAACTAGAAATTACCTCTTAGTCAAAAGAGATACTTTAGGAAATTTTGGAATATTAAATAAAATAAAAATACCCCCCTTCTAACTGAACTTCTTTTTTTTCTCTTTTTAAAAGTTTTTTAGCTTTTACATCATTCATTTCCACAAGATTCTGAGTTGCAAATTTTCTCCCCAATCTTCCTTATCCACCACCCCAAAATAGCATTCCCACTGAATATCCCCTCCCCCAATCTGCTCCCTCCCATATCTCTCCCCATTCCCCCTTGACTTTCCAGTAGGGCACTATGGATTTCTATGACCCAGTGCCTGTATATCTCATTTCTCAGTTACATGCAAAATAATAATAATATGTATATATATTTTTAAACATTTGATTTTAAAACTTTGATTTCCAGATTCTTTCCCTTCCTCCCTTGTCATCCCACTCTCACTGGGAAGATAAGCATTTCAATATAGGTTGTACATGTGTAGCTATGCAAAACATTTCCATAGTGAATATATTGTGAAAGACTGACTATATTTCCCTCCCTCCTATCCAACCCCCCCACTTGTTCTATTCTCTAGTTTGATCCTGTCCCTTTTCAAAAGTGGGTGCTTCCAACTTCCTTCCCTCCCAGCCTGTTTTCCCTTCCATTATCACCCCTCTCTTCCCCTTCTCCTCTACTCTCTTGTAGGGTGAGATACCCTATTTAGAGTGTATGTCATCCCCTCCCTAAGCCAAATTCAATGAGAATAAAGTTGACTCATTCCCTTTTGCCTTCCTGTTCTTCCCCTCCGTTGCAATAATTTTCCCTTGCCTCTTCTCTATGAGATAATTTACCCCATTGTGCATCTCCCCTTCTCCTCTCATTATATTCCTCTCTCACCTCTTAATTTCACCTTTTAAGTATCATTTCTTCCTATTAAATTGGTCTTGTACCCTCTGTCTATGCATACCTGTAAATATATATATATATATATATATATACACACACACTCACATATATTCATATGCCCATATACCCTCCTATATAGATATATATGTATGTATACACATATACATACACATACATACATATATACACACAAACACACACAGATATAAACATTTATATTCCCTTCAACTATTCTCATACGGAGAAAAGTTTCATAAGTTACAATTATCGTTTTTCCATGTAGGAATATAAGTAGTTCAACTTTGATAAGTTCCTTATGATTGCTTTTCCCTGTCTACCTTCTCAAGCTTCTCTTGCTTCTGGTATCTAAATGTAAAATTTTATATTCAACTCTGTTTTTTTCATCAAGATTGCTTGAAAGTCCTTGATTCCACTGAATGACCACATTTTCCCCTGGAACATGATACTCAGTTTTGCTAGGGATGTGATTCTTGGTTTTAATCCCAGCTCCTTTGACTTCCAGAATATCATATTCCAAGCCCTTCAATCCCTCAGTGTAGAAGCTGTCAGGTCCTGAGTTATCCTGATTGTGTTTCCACAATATTCAAATTGTTTCTTCCTGGCTGCTTGTAATATTTTCTCCTTGATCTTGTAATTCCAGAGCCTGGCTATAATATTCCTAGGAGTTTTCTTTTTGGGATCTTTTTCAGGAGGTGATTGGTGGATTCTTTGAACCTCTATTTTGCCCTCTTTTTCTAAAACATCGGGGCAATTTTCCTTGAGAATTTCTTGAAGGATGATTTCTAGGTTCTTTTTTTGATCATGGCTTCCAGGTAGTCCATTGATTTTTAAATTATCTCTCCTGGATCTATTTTCCAGGTCAGTGGTTTTCCCAATGAGATATTTCACATTGCCTTCTCTTTTTTCATTTGTTTGGATCTCTTTAATAGTATCTTGATTTCTCATAAAGTCACTAGCTTCCATTTTCTCCAATCTAATTTTGAAGGAATGATTTTCTTCAGTGAGCTTTTGAGATTCTGTCTGGCGAATTTGGCTTTTTAAGGCATTCTTCTCCTCATTGCCTTTTTGACCCTCTTTTGCCATCTGAGTTAATCTATTTTTTAAGGAGTTATTTTCTTCAGTCAGGTTGTTGACTCTCATTTCATTATTTTCTTGCCTTGTTCTCATTTCTCTTCCCAATTTTTCCTCCACTTCTCTTATTTCATTTTCAAAATCCTTTTTAAGGCCCTCTATGGCCTGTAACCAGCTCGTATTTTTCTTGGAAGCTTTTGGTGCAGGAATTCTGACTTCATTGTCTTCCTCCTGTTCCATGCTTTAATACTTTTTGTCCCCAAAATAGGAATGTAAAGTTGGATTGCTCTGTTTACTTTGCTTCCTTTGCTTGCTCATGTTTCCACTCAATTACTTGACTTTTGAGCCTTTTGCCACTGTAGAACTCTGCTACTAGAAATGGGAGCTTTATGCATAATGCTGAGGTTTTCACAGCTACTGGAGGTAGTAGTTGGGTGCCCTCTCTGAAACCTCCACACCCTTTGGCAGACTGCTCACGCACCCCAGGACCTCCACCCTAGACAGCAATCCAGATCCAAGCAGGTTAAAGCAAGAACAGTTTCCCCTCAGATGGTCATTTGGGCCCCCTATAATCTGCAGACCAAGAACTCTAAAGCCACCATGAGGCAGTGGCTACATGGCCCGCTTCTCACCTAGGGGGCAAAGGCCAGATTGCACTCTGAATTCCCAGGTCCCAAAGTCCACACTGCACTGACCTATCACTTTATCCTTTGCATCTATGTGTTGATAATTCTGAAAACCACCACAGCTGCTGCTGATCTGAAGTCCCTCCAGCCAGCGGCTGGTCAGGCCTGCCCTGAGGCTAAAACCTCAGGCTTGAGTAGGGTTGGGCTCAGCTTCCGCAGCTCTGGCTGCTTCCTGATGGCCTGCTGGGCTTTTCTCAGTGGGAGGTTAGATTCTCTGTGTCATTTTGTGGGTTCTGTAGCTCTAAAGTTTGTCTAGAGTAATTTTTTACATGGATTGGAGGAGGTGGGAGCTGGAGCTGTGCCGAAGTCCTGTTTCTACTCCACCATCTTGACCTAACTGAACTTCTAAAACTAACAGTAATGTATATCCACCATGCAATTGTCCTTGAGAGTCAGCTAGAAGACACAATTAGCTTAAAGTAGAAGCATTTACGAAGACAGCATACTTAAGAGATAGACTAAAACACATTTCCACCACAAAACCAAGTAACACTTGCCTACAAATATGCAAAAGCATCCATAGAAGAGTTGAGTATTATGATAGTGAGGCATGCATTCAAGAAACTCAGTGGCTAAGGAAGCTCATGCATTGGGCTGTAGGGCCTCAAGGTACTTCATTATTTCCTGATGTAGTCCTTATGATGATCTACCCTTGGGCAGTCAGTTTCTGAGTTAGGTTCTCAGGGTCTCTAGAATTCCACTCTGGATTGTCAGGGTTATTTCTCAGTTGAATTCATAGTCAGCTGTCTTCTCTGCTGCCAGAGGTCACACTTTTTAAAGCAACCTTTTGTTTCAGGTCACTTCTTCTCTACATACTTGTCCTTCTGGAAGGTGTGCATCTATTCCTGAAACTATGCTTCCAACTCTCTTGACCTGATGAATGTGGTATTTGCTACTGCTAGTAGCCGTGGCTCTAGCCTTTGTGCTCAGTGAGAACAGAGGCAATTTCCCCTCTTTCCACCCTCTGTTATAAGTGTGGTTGTCTCTTTCATATAGCTTCTTTTGTAATAGACTAGTAGAAGCCAACTCATTTTTGACTCAACTGTTTTGTAAATTTACTCAGAGGTATGACCAATCATTTTCAGAAAGTGGCCCGTGTTTTCTTTTTAATTGAGTTAAATAACTTGCTTATACTTCATAAAGTTAACACTTGGAATAGCCATATCTTATAGTTAAACACCTTGTGATTAGATTAGTGTTTTTAGGATTGATCAAAGACCATCTCCCCTATATGTGTCCATGTACTCATGCAAATTTGTGTGTGTGTACATGTGTGTGTTCACATGTATGCATGTAGGGAGCAGGTGAAAGGAAAAGGAAGGAAACCAGCAACTCATTAAATAAGCTCCTGAGTTGGTGGATGGGGTGGGAATTGTGGTTGCATTTGTATGATGACAGAAGGAGGAAATAAGCATTTATATAATGCCTACCATGTACTAGGAACTTTGTTAAATGTTTTTAGTAGGTATCGTTTTAGATCCTCACAACAATTCTGAGAGGTAGGTGCTATTATGATCTTCATTTTAAAGTTGAAGAAACAGACAAAGGTTAAGTGACTTGCCCAGGGTCACACAGCTAGTAAGTGTCTAAGGCCAGATTTGAGCTTAGGTCACCCTAACTCAAAGTCCAGGTCTCTATCCACTGTGACACCTGATCCTTCCTGAATAGATATATACCCACATACATGAAGTCATGCCTTTATGTTATGGTCTATGTGCCAAGCACGAAAGTTTGAGAGAAAGAGTGGTTGCAATGCGTCTGCCATTCTGTCAGTTGAAAAGAAAAGTGAATTTTCTTCTAAATCTTTAGTTACAGATCAGGCATTTGTGACACTTGCTACCAATGATGTTTACTGCCAGGGAGCTCTCGTTCTTGGACAGTCCTTGAAAAATCACAGGTTAACAAGAAAACTGGTGATACTGATTACATCCCAGGTCTCCGGTCTGTTAAGGTGAGTTGCATAAAAGCCAGTTGTATGTATTTGGACATTTTTGTTTAATTTTGAACTAATGTTCTAATTCCTTTTCATATTATGGATCTAAGCTTATATAAATATCTCAACTTTGCTTACTATCTCTAGACAAACTTTACTTTTCGAAAAAAAAGGCATTTATAGAAAATCTAGAAAATTAGACAGTAAAATTTATATAAATTCATATGTTGACAATGAACTATTAATAATTTGTAGCTATTATATAAGTATGTATATATAATGTGCATATTTGGAGAGAGAATCTAGATATGTATATATATGTACGTATGCCTGTAGATTACGTATTACACAGATCTCTATGTGTATGTGTGTGATTCCAGCTAGCTAGCTAGTCTGGATATGTGATTTACTTATTTAATTCATTTGAAGAATTCCCAGGGTATATACTTACTCCATCTATGCAACTTATCTATACTGTAGCAGCAAGCACCCCAGCATCCCCAGGGTCCTTGCCAACACGGGTTCTTGGATCTGCTTTGATAAAGAAAAGCAACTCAAAATGGGTTAACAAGCTTACTTTAATCAGTCAAATATGTATCCTTTACCTCCTTCAGGGGAAAAAGGTCAGCACGCTGAACTTCAGAATATACAGACAGAATCATCAAGACAGAGAAACAGATCAAGTAGACAGTTTCCAAACTGTCCAACCATTACATCCATACCAAATCAACATCTGGGTTTTTCAAAGCCGGGGGACTCTTAACAACAGCTTCCCAGAGTTTCATCTGATCAAACCACAAAACACTTCTCAAAGTGAGCCCCAAAACAAAGCTACACATCAGGGCTTATATAGCCTTCTCCTGACTCAGAGAATGTAACAACCTTATTGACTCACTGGCCAATCACAAAGTATCTACTGAAAAACAAGCCTCCCACCCCAGGCTCCAGGTGCACTTTAGCCTAGGGGCAGGGAAGATCTTACAAATTTACATTCCCTTTACACATACTTTTTCAGAGTTGCTGAGGGCTTTAAGAGGTTATATAACTTGACTAAGGTCGCAGAGTTAGTATGTGGAAGAGGCAGAACTTGAACTGAGGTCTTCCTGACTCTAGGACTGTACCTTCATCCTCTAGTCAGTCCAGTATTTATTTCTATATCTATGTGTCTGTGTGTATATGTGTGTGTATGTATGCATATATACATATATGTACACAGATACACACACTATCTATCTGTCTGTCTATGTTCTATACACATAATATTTGGACAGGACTAGTGCTGATATTCATTTCCCTATCCCCCGCATTCCCAACAGAATGTAAGTTCCTTGAAAGGATAGACTATTATATGTTGTTCTTTGCATCCCTGCTGCCTAGAAAGTGCCTTGCATTTAGCAGATGCTTGATCAATACTTGGTGAGCTGAGTATTTTAGGCTCAGTACAGGGTAAAAGACCGATACATCATTATTTCAGGGCGCTTGAACTTATTCGTGCCATATCAAAATATATATCATTTTGTAAAGTGGTTCTATTCTGTATGTTAGTCTATGGGTATAGATTCCTGGTTTGCATTTGAATATTTTAGAATATGGCATGTGCTAAGTGTACAGATGTGCCTGTTTATAGGTAGATATGCTATGGTGTTTCTTTTATTATTTCTGTTTATGCTCATGTTGATAATATAATACTCACCGAATGGCTAAGTGTGGTTTACCAGAAATGCCTGTTAGTTCTTCATTACAGTGTTTTTGCAATTAGCCACCCTTTCATTAAACTTCCCTTGTAACAAAGAAAAATTAGTGAATTAGTTAATGAATAAAAAAAAGCATTTATTAAGCGTTCATTATGTGCAGAGTACTGTGCTATGCTCTGGGGATTTAAATTAAAAGACAAAACAAAACAGCATACCCCCACTCTCAAAGAGCTCACTTTATCATGGAAGAAGACAGCACACATAGAAGGTTGTGACTGCAAGTCAGATGGAAAGAACCCAAGTGGATAGTAATGTCTGTACTTTGCTGTCATTTCCATTAATAAAAGCATGGATTTCTGATATTGAACCATTTGTTAGCGTCAGGGACTTTGGTGCTGAGACCTGTCTTTTCTAGGTTTTCAGTGGCAGTGGTTGTTTGGAGGTAGAGGCTTCAGCATCCACACCTCTACCAGTGTTGCTGTCCTGGCCAATGGGTGTAAGGACTAGAGTGGAAGCAGAAGTGATGTCTGGGAAAGTGCTGCTGTTCATGGGGCTGTCTTATGCTCCGTTCGCCGTTGGTTGGCATTGGTGTTGGTGGTGCATAGATAGAATGTCCACAAGGGTTGTTATTCCCTTCGATGGCCCCCTAAGTGAAATCTGCTTTAACCATTCCAAATGGATACAAACTCTCCCCTTCTGTATCACTGGTTTGGCATGCATCATATACTGCTTTGCTATTTATTTAGGTATCTCTTAGGGTTAGCAATGTGCTTCACATAAATTCTCTCATTTGATCCTCATTTGGGAAAACTTGCATGAGAATCCAGGTAGATGGAAATGGTTGCTTTTCACTGACATTTCATAGGCGTGCTTTTGGAGTCTTGCTTCATGTCTATCTGTTGTCCCCACAGTTTAATTTGCATAAGAATCAAAAAGTACCTTGGGAACAAAGTACGCAGTACTTTCAAATGATTATTTTAAATTTGTTTGTCCTGGAAACTCCAGTGCTTGTTTGGCAAAACTCTGGTGGCCCACCCTCATTAGAGCTTTGGCTGTGATTGATTTTTCATCTTTGGTCATGACCAGTTTTTAGCCATTTGCAAATAGGTATATGTTTCTATGAACCAATAATTAAGTACTGATTTGAGGACATCTTATGTAGAAAACATTATTTAGATCAAGGAAGGGGTAAAGAAGAAATTCAGTGCCTGCCCTCAAGGACCTTACACATACACATACAGAGGCATAGTGCATAAGGTCCATTACTTTGGCACAGAAGAACTTTATTAGGATCCCATCTCTATTGTTTACTACCTATATAATGATAAAGCAGCCTCAGTTTCTTCTTCTGGGAAATGAGGAGAATAGTTACATTATTTCACAGTGTTGAGGAATTGGGGTCCAATTTGATCTGGATTTTGAATTATGGTTGTGGTGTTTCTCTGGGGTCTGGCAGAAGTAGGGCATTCCACAAAAGAGGGAATAATGTAAAGAAAAGAATGGGGACAATAAAGGAAAGACATATTTGGATGCAGTTGAAAATTATTTGGATAGAACAAAGCAGTCATATAAGGGAATTTTTTTCTAGGTTGAACTTGAGGTTTCTTTACTGTAGAGAAATTGTACTCTACTGCATAAATATGATGTGTGGCACAGAAATCTGATTTTTTTCCTGTATGTGAATTTCACTACATCACTCTATTCCTTTCTTTGTATCCAGCAGGATGAATATTTCTATCTTTTTAAAGCTTTCTCCAGGGAAATAGTACTTGGAAATTTTGAGAGCAGTTTATGTTGTAGCATACCATATGCCAATATATTTATTTTGCTTGCTACACTTTAGCTTCTAAACATAAATTTATTCAGTGATCTATGATTTAATAGTACAATAGGCCAGTCTCTTAAAGAGGAATGTTGTACTGTTTTAAAATGTTCACTCTTTGCTTTGATATTATATATAAATTTATGTATGTGTATGTGTAGATATATGTTTGTATGTATACATGCACATGTGTGTGGATAGATAGATTAGATAGATAGATGGATATCACATAAGACTAGCAGCTGCAGCTTTAAAGGTGAGAATTTGGGATATGTTCTTAGAGAAGAGAAAAAAGTTTACAACCAAGAATAACTTCCAAATCCAGCAAAAAGAAATATAATGTTATAGGGGAAAAATGGACCTTTAAACACTTATAATTTAAAGAACTAAATTATATATTATAAGTTAATTAAATTATCATTTAATGAATTAAAGATTATTTCTAAGCATTCCTGATAAAATATTGGAATGAGTATGTATATATGTGTGTATATACACACATGCATGTATATATACATACATATATAGACACACTTGTATATATACATGTACACACAGACACACACACATATATGCGTATACATATGTATATGTATATGTTGTTTTTTCCTTCCTTAGGGATGTTCTCTACAAAGTTTTTGATGAAGTAATTGAAGTGAATTTGGAAGACAGTGATGACTATATCCACTTGGCTTTGCTGAAGAGACCAGAACTTGGTGTAACATTCACCAAACTTCACTGTTGGACTCTTATTCATTATAGCAAATGTGTTTTTATGGATGCTGATACATTGGTGAGTATAATAGGATATGGTGAAGATCAGTTATTATGTTATAAAGCTAAAAAAACCCTTATAATGGTTGTAGGGAAATAGCACTCCAGGAATCCCTGCCCAAGCCCCCAAATCAAGAAATGCCTCAACCCTGCTTGATTCTTTTCCAGAAACTGTGGCTACAGGAATCCAGCAAATCCAGAGCAAAATCAGGGTGTTCTGGATGGGTCCATTAGCACATCCCCTGCCCACACTTAGCCCAAGTTTTCCCTAAAGTTTATGATTGCAAAAGTCCAATTGGAAAGTTTCTGGGCATTCTGGGAGGGTTCAGTGAGATATTAGTGGCCTAGGAAAATGCAGCACAGGTATAGCCCCTGAACACAGAAGTAGGGTGATAGAAGTCCAGGCAAAGCCTACAGCAAAGGAAGTTCCCAGAACTCTGTGACAAGAGGGTTTCCCCAGGGATAACCCAGCACCAGAGGAATCTTGGAGTCCCTTGTAGGGGGCTACTCTATCTTTCAGATGAGGTAAGTACTGCACAAGCTATTCAGTTGTGAAGACTGACCAGAGTTCTATCTCTCTAACCTAGATCCTGAGGTAGATAAGATGAGCAAATGAAAGAAAAGTATGAGATAATACTATCATTTGCGATATGTAAAGGGTGTAGACTCTCAGGAGGATTGTGATCCTACAAGTCTAGATAAAGCCTTGGAGAAACAAAATCTCAGGATCACAAGAACTGAAGAATTATTTGGAAGAAAGTACACAAGAGATAGAGAAATTAAAACCCAGGGATGGACAAATTTCAGGGAAAATTGACATTTGAGAACTGATGATTGAAAACTGTCCTCAAGAAATAAAAGTTATAATGACCAAAACAGAAAATGCTATTAGCAAAAAAAAAAAAAAAAACCCCAGAAGGAAATGTAAGAAATTTAATATTAAAAACAACTGGCCTGGAAAACAAGATGAAAGAAAATATTAGTATTATCAAACTCTCCGAAAACTATGATCAGAAAAAAGCTTGGATATCACATTTCAAGAACTTATTCATAAAAACTCAGCTCTCTTAGAACCAGAGGGTAAAGTGAAATTATAAAGAATCCACTTGTTATCCCCCCAGAGATACCCCAGAATGAAGACTCTGGCATGTCATGGCCAAAATCCCAAGTTTTCATTCAGGTCAAAGAAAATAAATACTGTAAGCACCAAAAAGTTAATAGTTCAAGTACCAATGAGCCATAATAAGCATCATAGAAGACTTAGCAGCTACAACTTTAAAGAAGGCGAGAGCTTGGGACACAATCATCAAAAAGGGAAAAGATAAAAATTTTACAATGAAAGATAACTTACAGATTCAGTCAAAAAATCCACAATGTTATGGGGAAAAATGGACCTTTAAACAATTGTAATTTAACAAATTTAATTATAGATTATAAATTAAAATTTTAAATTAAAGAATTAAATTATAATGTAAAAATTAAATTATAAAGAATTAAAGATTATTTACACACATTCTTGATAAAAAGACTAGAATTAAATAGAAATTTTGAAAAGGAAATTCAGATTCCAAGAGAAACAGAGATGCAAACATTTATTCATTTGAAAGGAAATATATGAAGATAAATTGTTTACATGTTAATGGGGGATCAAAACAAATATCTTATCAGAATCTTAATACCTTTAAGGGTGATAGAGAAAATTATAATGATTTGGTAGGTACTTTTATTCTGTTTTAATGGTCTTGTACAGAGGACTATACTGGGGGAGAAAGGAGGAAGAGGAGAGGAAAATAACTATTACATAGTAGAAATGCACAAGATGAAGAATATATCATTTTGGAGAAAGAGGTGAGGGGGAAAATATCTCATGAATCGAATTAGATAGAGAAAAATTGAACACAATCTCAAATACATACAGACACATAGAAGTTTTGGTTTAGAAAACATAAAGCTCAAAAAGGAAATAGATGGGGACAAAGGAAGATGGGTAGAATGGGGTCTAAGATGGAGGACAGGATAGGTAAAGGCATAGTCATAAGCACAATAAAAGACGAATGTTTGTGGGAAGAATATGAAGGTAGTTTAAAAGGAAAGGAAGATCGATAAAATCTGGCATTGGGATAGCATAAAGGTAAGGTAAAAGATGCATTAGAGGGAAAAAAAGCAATGTTGTTTCACTTTTAAGAGCATAGATATTGGGCAAACATCCCATCTTTTATTACCTCTGTAATTGTAAAGGAAGAGGTGGGAGCAAAATAAGGGAAAAAGTACAAGAGGATTAGTAAATATAACTGAGTGTGAATGATATAAACTCACTCATAAAATAGAAGGGGATAGCGGACTAGAGTGGGAAGATTTGTACTGACCTTTTAAAACTATATATTCACATCACAAGAAGTTTCTCATTTGTGCTGAGCTGCTCTCATTTCCTTGAGAATGCAACATTCTTACACATCAGCTAGTCAACATACATGTATTTATTGAGCTTTTCAGCATCCTTAGATATTGCTTTGCATGTTACAGAAGAAATATGAAACATAGTCTCTTACCTCAAAGTTTTCAACCTAAATATTTAATGTATATAACATAAAACAATTAGAACAGTAGTTCTTTACCATTTTGTGTCTCATAGAGCCCTTTGACAGTCCTGTGAAGCCTCTGAGTCCCTTCTCAGAATAATGTTTTTTTTTTTTTAATTTTAAAACACCATACATAGGATTGCAAAGGAAAGGAATTATATTGAAGTACAGTTAGAATTTTTAAAAATTTTATTTAGTATTTCACTTTTCCCCACTTAACATGAAGAAGCAATTTTTAACATTTGTTTTTTAAAGTTTGAGCTGCAAATTCTCCCCCTTTCCTTCCAGACTCCCCTCATTGAGAAGGCAAGAAATTTGATACAGGTTATACATGTGTAGTCATGAAAAACATTTCCATAATAGTCATGCTGTGAAAGAAAACATTGACCAAAAAAAAAAATCCCAGCCACAAAAATAAAGTAAAAAACATATGCTTTAATCTGTATTCAGACACTATCATTTTTTTCTCTGGGAATGGATAGCATTTTTCATCCTAAGTCCTTAGAATTGTCTTGGATCATTGCATTGCTGAAAATAGCTGTGTCGTTAAAACTTGATCATCTTGCAATATTGCAGTTACTTTGTACATAGTACGTTTCACTTTGCATCAAATCAAGTCTTTCTAGCTTTTTCTGAGAGCCTCCTGCTTATCATTTCTTATAGCACAATAGTATTCTGTCACAGATACCATGATTTATTCAGCCATTCCCCAATTGATGGGCATTCCCCTTAATTTCCAGTTCTTTGCTTCCAGAAAAGAACTGCTATACATTTTATAAAGTTTTTAAAAATACATTTCATGAACCCTACATTAAGAACCCCTGGATTATTAGAATAAAATCAAGTACCAAAGTGTGTGTGGCCAACAAGTACAGTACAGAAATCTTTATATAGTAGAATGCACTACACTTTGGAGGGGACTCACATTTGAATCCTAATGTTTACGCTTACCAGTCATGTGGCCATGGATATGCTACTGAACGTGATGAGACCTGGGTTTTCTCTGTAAAATTAGGATAATACTACTTCTATTTCCACCCTCACAGGGCTATTAGGATCAAATATAATAATGTATATAAAGAACCTTTTGAATACTAAAGGGCTACATATATTTGTGTTATTACTATATATACAGATATGACTGCCATGTCTAACCAGTTATTACCCATCTGATTTTTGGGGTAGCTGGCAACAGCCTTGGAAACTTCTACTATCAAGGAGTTGATTTAAATAGAAAACCCAGTCTTCAAGTTAGTGATCAAATTTCAACAGAGAGTCTATGTTCTGAGGTGGAATTAGTGCTGATAGTTTATTTGGTTCTAGTTTATTCTGTAATGTATCTTTGAAAAGGTATCTGAATGAAATGGCAAATAAGCGAGGGAGCAGGAACAAAAGACTATTCAATACTTTTTCTTCCTTTTTTTCCAACTAGAACACCATTTAGAAAGGCACTGAGGAAAAAAAAACATTAAAAAATTAAAAAAAAAGAAAAGTCACTGAGGAAACTGCTGCCATAAGACTCTCAGAGGTAGCATATTAAACATGTTCTTTGGTCTTTACTGTGTTCGTATGTTACCTTTGTTTCACTTGTCACCTGTGTTAGAGTAGGGCAGGTAAACATTTAAAAGTAGTACCTTGAGAACATCAAAAAATCACTTTAATTTCAAGGGCAGAGTTACTGGAGCATTTTCTTTTCTTTAGAAATACAGAAAACTTCACTCAGTTCTGACTGAATTTAAAACGACACATTAAGACAAAACAAAAACAAAAAGTGCCTGTCTTTTTCTATCCCTAAGTGTCCGTTTCATTTGTTAGTTGTTTGCCAGACCCCTGAGACATATTGATGCAATTTTTCAGCTGGCTTCTGTTTCTCTAGGTGCTGTGCAATATTGATGAGCTATTTGACCGTGAAGAGCTCTCTGCAGCCCCGGACTCTGGGTGGCCAGATTGTTTCAACAGTGGAGTATTTGTTTTCCGACCTTCTCTAGAAACCCATAGCCTTCTGATGCAGCATGCAGTAGAACATGGAAGTTTTGATGGTAAATCTTGGAGAGGAAAGAGTTGCTTGCCTAGCAATTATGCACATTCCCACTTGGATTTTATCTTTTTTTTTTTTTTCCCCCACCTTCTATTTTTAATCAACTCAGTAGGCAAGGCTAGGTAGGATAAAATTGACATAACTATAAAGAACCATTGAAGTGATATTTAGCCAAGTGGACAAAATAGAAGATAGATTGTTGAAAACTAGAAAAAAATCTTTCAGTCCCTTTCTTTTACAGAAAAGGAAACGCAGGCTCAGAGAGATTAAATGACTTGTCTAAGGTCACACAGATACTCAGTGGCAGACTTAGAACTCTAAGCCACTATTCTATTTCTATGCAGAGTTAAAGTGAAAGGAAAGTCTAATGGTAATTAAAGCAGAACATAGTAACATGGTTGTTTTAAATCCTAATAATAGAGGAAAATCGGTCTAGAAAATAGAAATTACCTTAATAGAGAGGTAAGGATATTAGAAACTGAAAGTGACACCATGGGAAGTAAGCCTGACAAATCTTGCTCTCATCAGAAGATGTGCTGATGATAATTTTAGGAAAGAATTAACGTACTTAACATTTTAGTTTGAATTAGCAAGACTTCCAGGAAGATAAATATAAGGTTTTAGCTGACAGTAGTTATGTGAATTAATCTTATTGTTCTCTTGTACCATGAGACCCAGTTTCTTTTGCTCTAGTATTTTAATGGGTCGTGTTGTTTTGGTTTTCTGATTCTGTCTGTGAGAGAAACTTGTTGCAAATTTTTCAGAGGGAACAGCATGAAACAATATTATACAGAAAGCAGAGAAGTCAGTAATTCCTAGTGTCCTTCATCATGAATATGCATTTGTATTTATTTTCTTAATCTCTACATGTTATGTTTATGCATTTCTCTTTTATGTTTTTCTCTTTTAATTATTTAGGGGCTGACCAAGGATTATTGAATAGTTTCTTCAGTAACTGGGCAACTTCAGATATTCACAAACATTTGCCATTTCTCTATAACTTGAGCAGTAGCACCATCTATACATATAAACCTGCTTTCAATAAGTAAGTTGAATTGCTATTGAGTTTTTTTTTCTATTCTTTAATCTAGTAGCTTTTTCTCTCAGCCTGACTTGGAAATATAAATGCAAACTGTATTCATATTAGCTAAAGACTCATAGATTTCAAGTGTCTGTTTGCTTTATTCATGGGTCAGCATTTATGACTTACAAGTAATAATCATGAGCAGCTCTAATGCTAACATGTGGGTAATTGGTACTAGGATATAGATGCCAGCATCTCAGAAAGTATGATCACCCTCCATAATTGGGGCTTAATTCTGGTTCCCTGGCCAACCTACCCTTCCCTCCCAGCACCAGCTGTCTCCCTAAATGATTTACTTCTTTGAGGTACCTGGTTTGCCACTTCCTCAGGGTCCCCTGAATGTGCCATACCCTTTTTCTGGGTTGCCTTCCCTCCTATTTAGGAGGGATCACATTAATTCTATTCCCATATGAACCACTCCCATTGTCTGGGAGCCATGCCATGCTGGATATCTTGCATCAGTGTGGGATCACTTGGTGCCATAAGTAATGAAGGCTGTTCACATCTTGCTATGTTGGCCATCTTATCACCTTCCCCACCTATCCTCTTCTGTAGTAAACTCAACCATAGCCCTTCTGCAATTACTAGCCTCCATTTTATTGCCTTCTCCTTATACTATACTAGGGCCTTTCTTTCTTTCTTTCTTTCTTTCTTTCTTTCTTTCTTTCTTTCTTTCTTTCTTTCTTTCTTTCTTTCTTTCTTTCTTTCTTTCTTTCTTTCTTTCTTCCTTCCTTCCTTCCTTTTCTTCCTTCCTTCCTTTTCTTCCTTCCTTCCTTCCTTGCTTCCTTCCTTTCTTTTCTTTCTTTCTTTCTTTCTTTCTTTCTTTCTTTCTTTCTTTCTTTCTTTCTTTCTTTCTTTCTTTCTTTCTTTCTTTCTTTCTTTCTTTCTTTCTTTCTTTCTTTCCTTTCTTTCTTTCTTTCTTTCTCCTTTGCCAGTCTTCTGAAACCTATGGGCCTCTTCTCAGACTAAAATAATTATGTTGAACTATAGTTACTCAAACATATTTTACAATAACTTCATGCGGCCACATTTTAGAACCCCTACACTGTATTATCCAAGTGTTTTACTCTGTTATGGTACAGTGGAAAGATCTCAGGATTTAGAGTCAGAAAACCTAAGTGTGAATTCTGTGTGATCTTGAGCATGTAATTTCATATTTGTGAGCAACAGGAAAAACCCAGGGATAGGCCTAAGATGAACATCAAGGTCCCTCTCAGTTCTAAATCTATGATCCTGTAGCTGTCCTTTAAGATTCCTTTTGTATTCTGGCGCTTACTAAAGTGCAGCATGATCTCTGTCCCTCATCAGGGTTGACTGCGCCTTTTCTTGCACCCCCTGGCCTACAGCAAGACCAGAAAGTAGAGCTGACATAGACTCCTTGTTCCCAGTGCTACGTTCATATCTTCCCCATTTCACTGTCACTGATCAATACTTTCCCCCTTCAAATTCTGATCCATCTTGTTATGGATCTTTGCTGCTGTCATTTGTGGAAACCTGGATCAGTCAGTCAGCTCGATTTATTGAGTGTCTCCTGTGTGCTAAATGCTAAGTGCTAATTCAGTACATAGCTCACAGTCGTCTTCTCCACCTCGATCAGTACCCACTTTGAACATTCCTATGTGTTCCTTAGTTTCCTTGTCTTCGGTGTACTTTAACCTCCCTTTCCCTGCACTCTCTTGACCCCAATCATTCATGCTTCTATCCTACAATCCTAGATTTGGTTGAATTTGCCCTAAGTGCTGGAATTCCTAATTACTGCCATTACTTATTATCTATTCTTTGTTATAGGATATAGAGCTGAAAAAGACCTTAAATGTTTTCTAGTTCATTCTCTTTATTTTACAGAAGTGGAAACTGAGGCACAGAGAGAAATCATTTTGCTTAAGGTCGCAGAGGTAGAAAATAGCAAAGCTAGTATTGTAAGTCATGTCTCTCTGTCTCTAAATCCAGAGTTCTTTCCATTATATCATGTTCCTCATTGTTTGTTGTAGGAACTTTGGGGATAATTATGTGATAAAGGTTTAGTTCAGTACACGCTCATGTGAGCAGTCTAGGGAATGAAATATCTCCAGATGAAGTCAAAACAAAACAAAACAAAAACCTTTAGAATTAGTTAACGAAGTGGATCAACCTGCTCAGCAAATTGGGTTTATTAGCAACTCTCAAGGTTATCCTATGTGTTCACATCATTTTGCTAAACATACGTCCTGATATAAATGAAAGTATAATATTAAGAATTGTTAAATGGGATGTCATCTATCAGGAACACTAAGTGGGCCGATTTTGCTGGAACAAAGAGCAGATACAGAAGAATAAAAGATAACTACTTTGGAAAGACAGTCTGCAGCCAGACTATGAAGGCTTTTAAATGGCAGACAGAAGAGCACTGTAGGGTATGAAGCAGGGGAGTCACACAGGCAAAATCTGCACATTGGGAGCATCACTTTGGCGACTGGATGGAGGGTTGTTTGGAGAAGGGAGAGACTGGATACAGGGAAACTTAGTCCAGGTGAGAAGTGATGAAGGCCTAGACTAGAAAGTTGTGATGTGAGTAAAGAGAATGGGACCAGTGGGAGAGATGCTCAGCATGTGGAATTGGTAACACTTGGCAAATTATTTGACATCATAACAGTAAGGGAGGGGTGGGGTGAAGAGTTAAGGAGGACAGCTTAGTTGTGAAATTAGGTGGTTATAGGGTTGGTGATATCTCCAACAAAAGGCAGTGATGTGCCACTAGACAAGTCATTCAACTTATGTCTGACTCTTACATAAAGCGAGGGTAGTAATAGCATCTACTTTCTATGGTTGTTGTAAGGAACAAATGAATTGATACTTGTAAAGCTCTTAGCACAATGGCTGGCACATAGTAGGCATTTAATACATCTTTGTTTCTTTTAACCTAAATAAGGTAGTTAAGAGGAGAGGAAAGTTTAAATGGAAAGAATAAGTTCTAGTTTGTATTTGAAACTAAATATTTTGTGACTATAAGAAATTGGATCATAGAATCATAAATGTAGGTCTGTAAGGGACCTTGAAGACCATCTAATCCAGCCTGCTCACTTGACAGGTGAGAATATTTCAAGTCCAGGAAAATTAAGTGATTTGCTTGAGGTCAAACACATGGTAAGCATCAGAGACAGAATTTGAATGCAGTATCTTTGATTTCAAAGCAGCTATACCACATGGATTCTCAAAAAGGTAGAATCATTATTTTAAATCTAGAAGAGACTTGACAAATGAAGAAATTGAGGCCCAGAGAAGTTAAGTGACTTGGCCAAGATTTTATAGTTATTTAGTGGTGTGGCTAGAATTAAAACTTATATTCTCTGACTCCAAGCCTAGCAGTTTTCAACATGGCTATATAGAAACATGAAACCCAACTGCCTTTTTATTTATATGAAAAATATATGCATGGTATTTAAAGCATGAGGCCTGTTTCACTGAGAATGAAAGGGAGTATGACATAGGGAATAGAATGCTGAACTTAAAATTAATAAGACTTGGAAACAGGCTCAGCCTCTGACAGTAATATATATACACTGCATGATTGCAGTCGATTTATTTAACCTTTCTGCCCCTCTGAAAACTTCTAAGTCTCTGTGTTTTAAATGGTTTTTGATTTATCCCAGTGGATGGAGTTTTTAAGGTCTGAAAGTCTCACATTGATGAATCAGTGTTCCTTGACATATTGATAAGAAAAATAGTTTTAATCTAAGTTGGTGAATTGATTTTAAATAGGAGTGGAAGTGATTTTTCATAAAAAGTGAAGTGATTTTCAATTAACGAGGCATTGAAAGTATCTCCCAGTTCCCTTTCACTTTTTAAGAACCTTGCAATTGTTGAATAAATTACTTGGATATGTCATCACTCAAGTAAAAAAATAGATTATTGTTGTTTTCCAAGATTTGGCTCGGATGCAAAAGTCGTCCATTTTTTGGGGCCATCAAAGCCTTGGCATTACAAATATAACCGTCAGACTGGCTCAGTGATTTCGGAGAGTTTACCTTCAGGATCTCAGCATCATGTCTCATTTCTTGATCTTTGGTGGAAAATATACGATGAGAGCATTGTGCCTTTTTTCGATAAACTCCAGCATGTAGCAGAACTTGAATCTCAAGAACAAAGAGTAAGTAAACTGTGGTGATTCTATCTACCATCAGCCTCATTTTTTGAAAATGAAATTGTCGATCACATTGAATTTTAATGAATCTGACTCTGGTCTAGCACTTTGACATATGTAATCTGATTTAATCCTTATAATAGTGCTATAAAATTGCTAGGAAAAAGGCATCCTTATCCACATGTTATATATAGTTGAGGAAATAGAGAGTGAGAGCCATTAAGTTTCTTGCTGAGATTCACACACCTGAGATTAAAACTCAAGTCTTCTGCCTCTAAGGCTACTCATCTTTCCATTCAATAACCATGCTTCTCCAGCAGTAGGATCACTTGTTGAAAACCAAATTCGTTTTCTGCACTGTAGCATGAAGTCTGTTTTTGAGCAGTAGAATGCTAGTGATGCAAATTATTATTTTTTTTAAAATTACTGATTGCATAGAATTCAATGACAAGAAAAAGAAGATAATATTTAAGAGAGTGAGATGCTGGAATGATTTCTAATGCTGAAGAATAGGTTATTTAAGTTAGCAGTTAATATTTTATAATATGGACCTTCATCACCAAAAGAGCCACTGATATGAAAGTGGTTAGAATACATTGTTGATTACAATTCTGTATGAATAGATATTCCCGCCCCCCTCCCCCATTTCAAATCAAAATTGAAATAGTAACCAGGAAGTGCTTCAGAAGAATCCTTTACTTTTTTGATTGACATGTAGGGTAGATTTGTTTTTACTTTTCTGTGTAAAGACTAGAATATTAAATGCATTTCAAAAGAGGTGAATTCTTATCTTTAGATAAATCTGCCTTATAGAAGGCAGCATGGAATAATGGAAAGAACACTGGTCTTAGAATCTGGAAGATCTGGGTTCCTATCTCAATTTAGTACTTGTCTGGTGTTGGGGCAAGTCACTTCAATTCTGTGAATCTCCTTTTTTTATCAAATATGAAGTAAACACAATAATTGTTAGACTACCTACCTTACAGAGTAATTTGGAGGAAATGCTTTTGTAAAAATCAAGAGCGTATACAAATATAAGTTGTCATTATTATGAAAAATAATTATACTTATAATTTTTCTTAATGATTCCTCTCGTACACTTAAGAAAATCGTAGAATCATGCATGCCCGGTCTACATTCTATTTGCAATGAAGAAATTTGCCTTGCAAAACATTGCATATATAAGATATATATATGCATATACATATATATGTAAACATTTTACTCTGAAACAAATTTCACCAATCTTGCAAGTTCAGTGGTGTTATAACATGGTACAGTATTAATGAATCAGTGGCCCAAGGCAGTACAGTTACGCAGTATTTTAAAAAGTTGTTATTACTTTAAGCTGCCTACAACAGTCAGCCAAAAGTCCTAATTAAATTTACCGTTAGTTTCTAGTACTAAGAAATCAGTGTTTATTTCCATAGTTGACTTAAATCTCTCCAGTCCTTAGATTGGGATCTGATATAGGGTGCCTGGGGTTAAGAAAATTATAACAGAACAGTTCATAGTCATTCCTTTGAAGGAAGAAAGAATCTTAAGATATCATGAAACTCTATGACTGTGGAAATACAGAAGTGTTGTACATGCATCTATTTTTTCATGTCCTATACAGATGTAGTTAACTCTTATGTGTCTTTGTGCATATAAACTATTATATATGTATATGTAAAGTAATATTTATATACGCACATATAAAGGAAAGGTATTTATATGTATACACATACACTAATGTGTGAATATATGCATGCGTGTATATGTATGTGTATATACATATACTTATATATCAGCCTTTCCCTTGGAGGAGTTATATTTATATGTGTTTGTATGTATACATACCTTTCCACTTTCCTGGGGACTGGTAGAATTACAGTATTTAGTAATTAGAATTATAGTATCATCAATTTAGAGCTAGAAGGAATGGCCACCCCCTCATTGTAGGGTCACATATCTCATAAATGTTTGAGTCAGGATTCAAACTCAGATCTCCCTTCTTCAAATCTAGAAATCTATTTATTGCCTAGAAAATAGTCTTAACATAGTAATTTCTTAAAATTATAAATTGGGATTATTGGTGCTTTGCTTTAATATAAGCAGTAATGAAGGATATCAAACATAGCAATCAGAGTAGGAGAGACTTATTTATCCTAGAAAATTTCTAGATTCTTCTCAAATGTGAAAGACTTTTACAGCTACTTCCTTGGTTTAATATCTGATAGGCACTGCTAAAATTGTTATAATAACATCTTGTATCAGGTTGCCTATTTAAACAATTGCAGAATATGACCTATGAATTTGTAAGGCAAACACCAAGCACTTGCTTTTATTGTGTAGAGTGATTCTGTTGATGAGGCAAGAAGGGTTAAGTAACTTGCCCCAGGTTGCACAGCTAGGAAGTGTCTGAGGCTAGATTTGAACTTGGGAAGATGAGTCCTTCTGCTTCCAGGTGTGGTACTCCATTCACTGTGCCACCTAGATGTCCACTAATCAGGAAGATCTGAGTTCAAAGGCAGCTCTAAACACTTGCTGTGTGACCTTGGGCAAGTCACTTAACCTGTCTTCTTCAGCTTCCTCTACTGTAGAATGAGAATATTTATAACAACACCTACCTCCTGGGGTGGTTGTGATGATTAAATGAGATGATATTTTTAAGGCCTTAAGCACAGTTCCCAGTATATAACAGGTGCTTAATAAATGCTCATTCCCTTCTCCTAGGAAAAAGAAAAAAAAGGTGATATTTATCAAGTGCTTTTGATCAATAAATGCATAGTTGTGGAAATGTAATACAAATTATAAAATGCACTGAATTAGCAAGTACAGGTAGGAAGCAATATACAAAATATAATTAAATGATTATGGTGTAAAAATGAGACATTTCATTGTCTAATTTTTCTTGTTTTATTTTATTTTAGAGTTCTCTTCATGGTGCTGGTGAACCATGGGAAAGTTCAAATTCAAACCAAGATAATAGCCAATATTTCCCTGTTCAGAAATTTCCGGAACAGACACCGGAAATAACTCATCCTATTTTGAGTCCAGAAGAAGTGATCAAGAAAGATGTAAGTAAAGCTTAGTTTATGCAGTAGGGTGGAAACAGAACCAATAAAAGCTTCTACCCCAGCGCATGTAAGAATGCCTTGGGAGAAGCTAATGTTTGCTGCCCAGAATGCTTTTTCTTACCTAATAACATTCTTGCGTGCACCACTTCTGGAAAGCCCATATCCTCACACTGCTTAGATTCAGAAAGTGTCAGGGAATACCACTTTGTTTTGACTTGGTTCATAGCAGCTGTTGTGTGTGCCTGGTTCATCCACATCTTGACTTTCTGTGGACTCTTTATAGGCTGAACTTCAACCCAATTGCCCAGGAATTGATACTTTCTTCGATTCAAAACATTGTTATAATTCACTATTGCTGCAGTTATTTGCATTTTTGAAAAACTACAGTAATAATTTTTTTTAAGATTTATAGGCTCTAGAACAAAAAATTAACTGAAATCTTGACTCCAGGTCTAGCTTTCTCTTTGCTCAAAGCCATAGAGCCTCTATTTTGCATTGTATACTGGAAGGTTTCTGTTCATTCGTCTACCTATCCATTCAATCATTTATTTGTTCATTTATCTCTTTACCCAGTCATTATTTATCCATTCATTAATTCATTGATTTTTTTTATCATTTATCTATTTTTCTCTTTATTCATTTATTTCTCTGTTCACTTTTCTATTTACCCATTCAGTCATTATTCATTCATTCTTTGGTTAATTCATTGATTTATTTTTATCTATTTTTCTTTATTCGTTCATTTATTTATCTGTTCATCTATCTATTTACCCATTGAGTCATCATTCATTCATTGGTTAATTCATTGATTTATTTTTTCATCTATTTATTTGTCTTTTTTGTTTTTATCTATCCATTCATTTATTATGCTTGTACCTATGAGTTCATCTGAAGTTCCCAATGAGACATTCTTCTATCAGTATAGGTCAGCATTTTCTCTGAAACCTATTGTTTTGGAATGTTTCTTGTAGCACTGAGAGGTTAAATGATTTACTTGGAGTTACATAGTCAGTATGTGTCAGAGGTGGGACATGAATCCAGATCTTCCTGTCTAAAAGACTATCTCTCTATTCATTATACTATGCTACCTCTGTGCCTTTAGTTCGAGGCAGGTAGGTATCGCAATGAACAGAACACTGGACTGGAGTTTGGAAGATTTGAATTCAAATCCAGCCTTAGAAACTTACTAGTTGCGTGACCCTGGACAAGTCACTTAACTGCCTCAGTTACCTCAATTGTAAAATGGCAGCACCTACCTCCAGGGTTGTTGTGAAATGTTATTTATAAAGCACTTAGCAAAGTGCCTGGCTTCCAATGAGGATAATAATAGCACCTACCTCCCAAGGTAATTGTGAGGATAGAATGAGATATTTGTAAAGCACTTGGTAAACCTTAAAGTGTTATTTAAATGCTATTTTTACTAATATTATTATTAGTTAACTTTGCACATTCACAAGAGAAGTCTAGAGAACACTTTAAATGATTGTGTAGACATCTAAAGTCATGATTACCGTTGTTGTACCTAATGAATTATGTCTGCCAACAAAAATAAAAATAAGGCATCAGGTTGCTGGGCAAAATATTTGAAAAAATTTTGATTCACTCACTCTGTTTCTCCAAATGGAATAGTTTTCTATGATTTTATAATAGATTCCTGATTTTAAATAAACGTGTTCAAAAGAATTGCTCAGCTTTTTATCTTCCTGACAGGCCTTTTACTTTTCTGTGTAAGGATGAATTTGGACATAGTAATACTGGTGATGCTTTGTTTATATCTGATATAGCTCTTGATGTCACTCTGAAGATGTTTGATTTAAGATTTTAAGTTGATTGCTATTGCTATTAATGTACATTGAAGGATCTAAATAGTCACGTAAAGCATCACTTACCTTTAATATCACGTATCATTTATGTCACTTTCAATGTATCACTTAAATTTCAGTTGCCCCGTGATGTCATCTATGTAATTACTTGAGAAACTGGTACAAATTGTGACCTGTCCTATCCATGTCTTCTTATAATATATAGGTTTTTTCTTTTTTAATATTTTTCCCAATTACATGTAAAACCATTTTAACATTATTTTTTCCAAATTTTGAGTTCCAAGTTCTCTTGCTCCCTCCCCCCATTGAGAAGGCAAGAAATTTGACAAAGGTTATACATTATATTATGTGGTTATTGATCATACCCTCAAACATGTCATTGTACTCTCATTTTTCTTTTATTCCTTGGGTCACCTGCAATTTTGAGTCTTCTGAAAACATGACACTTCACAATGATGTATGAAATAAAGATATTCTTAATTTCATGAATCAGGATTTCCTGAGTTGCTGAGCTCACATCAGCATATGCAAAGTAAATAAAATTCCCCATGTAATTTTGAAGGTCAGAATTGAGGTGTTAACATGAAATACAGCACTTTGTGACTTTAACCCTTAATCTCAACTGTAGTAAATAGAAAGCTGACTTTGGATCTAGGGATATCCAGATTCAAGCCGCACTCTGACATATGCTGGTTATGGGGCCCTCAGACAATCACAGCCTCTCAGTTCTATAGGCATCTCTCTAAGACTAAATTTCAGAGAAGTTTCAAACCTGTATTGGTTGCTATTTACCCCAGTTAATAGGTAACTCACTTATCAGTTTGCTGTTGAATTACATATAAAACCATATGCCATTCTACAGTTGGAGACTAGACTCATTGATTCTGTTTTTTAAAAAATCAATATTTACTGCCAATTTTTAGCACACATAATGACTTTCTCAAGTGTTTTTCTCTAAACCATTTCTCCAATACCTGCAGTTTTAATCTATACTA
Organism: Petaurus breviceps papuanus; assembly: GCF_028583685.1. Classification (NCBI taxonomy): domain Eukaryota; kingdom Metazoa; phylum Chordata; class Mammalia; order Diprotodontia; family Petauridae; genus Petaurus; species Petaurus breviceps. The sequence goes on along the minus strand of NW_027187361.1, from coordinate 11,851,188 downwards.
TTAACACTTGACCATCCTGGTCATCTACATAATAAAATAAAGTGGATGAAAAACACTTGTTGGCCAGATTATTATGTACATTTGGATGATAAATCTATTGTAGTGTGGTGATAAATCTATAATAGTGTGCATCAGTGTATACAGCTTAGGCAGATTGTTTGGACAGATAATGAGCTGAGTCCAGAATTGAACAGGAGAACAATGTATTAGATACCATTGAGGAAACTGTACAGAATTTTAAATGATCCCATACTGCCCATTGCCAAAAAACTCTATGGTCGTAAATTGAAGTTTCTCTTGATAAACCTTTATAGTTGTGAATCACAAACCACCATAATATCAGAAGAATCACAGTTTCAGTTGACCCAATGACCAAAAGAGAATTGAATGAGTAATGTAAGTTAGTAAGTTAGCATATTATTAACAATGATGACTTGTATGTGAGACATAGTGTAAATTACATCATCAGAGACTAATAAACTCTTAAAAGATGTGGGTTGGTCATGTATCAAGAGTAAGATGTAATCAATGGCCAGTCTGAGTGATTCCCCAGCACCTATCATGTATTAAAAGAATCAGAGGAAGGAGAAGACATGTTTAAGAATTGTACAGCATGAGAGAGTATGAAGAGATTATATAGATGAACGACATACAGACCCAGGAAAGTACAATACTTGATGGTCTTTGGTTTTCAAGATGCGCTTGATATTTTTCATTCTATTTGGATAGTCATTTTTCATGTTGCTTGACTGCCACCTGCTGATCACTGACAGGATCATAAAATTTCTGAGCTGGAAAATGACTTCATAGGTCCTCTGATTCAGCCCTTTCATTTTACAGATTTAGAATGAAGGTTCCTAGATATCTAGTGAGTTAGTCAAACTCATAGAGTAAAAAGATAAGAACTAAAACTCACCTTTATTGATTTTTAATCTCCTGATGTTTTCCATTCTTTTTCTTTTGACAGTTATATGATATAATAAGTGGATTTTTCTAGATTATTTTCTTTCTAAATTGATTTAAAAAGATAACAGTTTCCTTTCTTGATCAAAGTCCAGTAGTCTGTCTCAGGCAATGGTACAGAGGGGCATTATGGGAAGGCGTATTTATCCTCCTGTATGCCAACCTCCCAAAGCTGGGGATGCCTTCTACTTTCCCAAAATAACACATTATGAATTTGTAATTAATATTTAAAAATGAACTTAGTGAACCTATTTACTTGGCTTATGCCAACTCTTCAGAAGTAGCAAGAGATAACGATGGGGAGGTGGCTTTGGAGTCAGGAATACCTGGATTTAAGCCCTACATCTGTCATAGACTGGTTTTGGGACCACTGACCACGGGAAACTCACTTAGCCTCTGAGTGTCCTAGGCAACTCTCTAAGATTTTGTTACAGAACAGGTACCATTCTGTATTGGCAGAGGGAATTCCATATACATACATACCTACACAAACACAGACACAGATTATATATGTGTGTGTATGTGTATACGTGTATATACAGACATATATGTATATATGCTCTAAGAAGTTTTTTCAAAAATAATTATGTATATATCATCACTTGCATTGATGAATTCCTTAAGCTTATTATCCACTGTGAAAAGCAGTATTTCAGTGTGTTACTTAGTTACTTGAATAGGTCTTTGATTTCATCATAGTGCATTATACTTCCAATGATATGACATAATCTACCCATATCTCATTTTTTTGTGCTTTGTAAGCATTTCAAAAATCCTCCAATAGAATCTTTACCCGATGTACTTACTGAGGTCTTTAGATCTTTTAGTTGCTGTCCTTTGCACTCTAAGAGGATCAAAATGACATCACCAAGTTGGGGTCAAAGTACAGTGTGTCCAGCTGTGGTTGATCAGACCAGTATGAATTTGGAAGGCTCTAGGTTGATCAGATCAATATGCGCTTGGAGGACTATGATAGGTTGGGCGCAAATAGTCCAATGAACATTTGGATTGGAGATTTCTCTAAATTTGTGCATCTTGTATTTCTTTTTTTTTTTTTTAAGCAATCGGGGTTAAGTAACTTGCTCAAGGTCACATGGCCAGTTATTTCTGGGTGTGGTGCTGAGTATCTGAGCCCGGATTTGATCCAGGTCATCCCAACTCTGGAGCCGGTGCTCTTACTCGCTGAGCCACCTGGCTGCCCCTAAGCAATTGGGGTTAAGTAACTTGCTCAAGGTTACACGGCGAGGTGTTTCTGGGTGGGTGCTAAGTGTCTGAGCCTGGGAATTGATCTCCACGTCTTCTCAACACTGGAGCTGGTGCTCTTACTCACTGTGCACCTGGCCGCCCCCTTGCATTTCTTTTGAGCTACAGCAATTCTGCTTTGTTTATAGAACACAGAGCCTTCTTTGATGCAGGTATGCCATACTGGGTGGTCCTGTGCCAGTGTCTCCCATGTCACAGAATCCATTCCAAAGTTCTTTAGAGAGACCTTGAAAATGTCCTTGTATCACTTCAGCTGACCTCTGTGTGAGCGCTTGCCTTGTGTGAGTTCTTGGTAAGACAGTCTTTTAGGCAAATGTATGTTTGGCATTTGAACAGCATGGCCAGTGCACTCTTTGCAGTAGAGATTGAATACTTGGCAGTCCAACTAGAGAAAGGACTTCAGAGTCCAGTCAAGGTAAAGATAAAGGCCTTTATCTTGCCAGATGATCTTCAGAATCGTCCTAAGACAATTCAAATGGACACAATTCAATTTCCTGGCATGACTAGGGTGTACTGTCTAGGTTTCACAGGTCAGCACAGACTAATGCCTCTTCTCTCCCACACTTTAGGTCTTTTGGCATTTAGTGAATATACATGCAGCACTTGGGCAACATCCGTCTTTGCTCTAGGTGTATAACCAGATCACCTTTACCTGTGATAGCTTTACTTATTATATTTTGTGAGTAATCATTAGTATTAAATTACAACCTGTAGACACCACTTATATACATATGTACTGATTTTTTCATCACCCACAATTTTTTTTCTCCAAAATTTTATTTTAGACTCAAACACCAGAATACAAATAGAGAATAGAGAAAAAAAAAACAAAAACATGTCATAAATTTAAATATTGGAGCTTAAATACAAAGTTAGAAAGAAATAAAAGCATAGCTTGTGCATAGCAGAACATAAAAGAGGATTCAAAATATGTAACAATAAATTTTCATTTCAAGATATTAGTTCTCTTTAATTGTAAAAAAAAAAATTATTTTATCCATCTGTGTAATGGGCTACTGAAATTTTAACATAAGACGGTGATAATAGTGTATCAACTGGTCCCAGAACCATTTCTAGGTGAACTCTATCGAATGTGTGATGGGAAGAATAACAACAAAATAATAGTCGTTATTATTATAATTATTGTTGGTAAAACCACTAAAATGATTATAAGTTCAAATGCTTATATTTGAAGAAATAATATTTTCAGCATAAGCTGGCAAAACGATGCATATTTATATGGGGTAAAATAAGAAGTTTTACGGCAGTGAAATACTTCTGTTCCTGTGAATTTCTAAATTGTCCCAAAATACAATTATTTAAATTTTAGATTTGCCACTTTATATAAAGTTTATTATTATTTACATTATTTTTCATACCAGAATAATTTCAAAAGAATTCCACTCAAGAAGTGCTATAGAATATTCCCAAATTGTTATTACCTTTATAAAAGAAAGTCTCAACTCTTAAGAACAGGGTAAAAATGAAGAACTTTAGGTTCATCTTAAACATTAGACTGTCAACATTGTTACTGTACACGACACAATCTTTATACTGTGTTTTACTGCTTTAAGTTGTTAATCAACACAAAGAGGGGTAGGCATATCCTATAAGATCTCAGCAACTTTGGCAGCCCACCTCATCACTAAACTCTGGCTCTGTGAATGTGAATGTAGAACCGTCTCTACCATGCCCTTGTGTGGGAATGCCTTGCTTTTCAGCTTCCTTTTTTTTGTGTCGTTTCTCCCCATTAGATTGTAAGCCCATTGGGGACTGGAATTGTCTTTCTTTTTTTCTTATTTCTATCCCTAGAGGTAAGCACAATGCATGGCATATTATAAATACTTAATAAATGTTTATCAACTATTGGAAAAAAACCTATATGATAAATAATACTCATGTTAAAAATTGTCCATCTTTTTTTTTTGCTTCCCTGTGAGTTTTCTTTTGCTCTCTGCTGTGCACTTTTTTTACTTTGTTCTTTTTTCCCCTCCCCTCCAACCTCTCCCCAGAAGACCACAATAAAGGTTAGATGTTTCTCTATAGCTATAAATATATATACATACATATATATATATATATTTATAAATATACACACACACCCTCCCCACCTCCCAGGAAGCTATAATGAAGCTTACATATGTTTCACCATAGCTATAGATATACACATGCACCTATACATACATATATAAACACATACTTCCCCAAACCAATTCTACTCCTGATCTTTTTTGTGTATATGCATATCTCTTATTTCCTATCCCTCCTTACTCTTCTACTTCACTTTTACCCACTACCTTGGCCTCCTTTAATTTGCCACCCCTGTCCAAGGATCCCTCCCGTACCCTCCCATTCCCATAAATCTGAACACCCTCACCCACAATTTTAATTCTATAGTTTTCCATGATCCATAGCCACATAACATCACTAGGAAAATATTGATGTTCAAAGGATGTATCAGGGCTATTTGTCCCTCCTATTCAGCTCTGCAACCAACTTACTGTCCATCAGGAGTGCCAGTTTAAGCCTTGTATTTCTGTATTATTTGTCTTACATTGATTTCTTTTAGGCTTTAAAGGGGGTTACTGTTCCAATTCCAGAATATGATGAAAAAGGCCCTGGTCAGTCTTACATGATATAAGATAGAGGTCATATACCTTTGTAGTCTTTGTGTCAACTTAATAGTCCTTTTTTTTAAGTCTGTTTTCATAATGCAAGTTCTTTAGTTCCTATTTAATCCTTTTCCAACTTCACTGTATCTTTTTTTTTTTTGCTTTTTGGAGGGCAATTGGGGTTAATTGACTTGCCCAAGGTCACACAGCTAGTGTGTGTGTGTGTGTGTGTGTGTGTGTGTGTGTGTGTGTGTGAAATGCCTGAGGCCGGAATTGAACTCAGGTCCTTCTTACTCCAGGGCCAGTGCTCTATTCACTGTGCCACCTAGCCCCGCCACTGTATCTTTCTTTTTTTAATGCTTTTTGGAGAGCAGTTGGGGTTAAGTGACTTGCCCAAGGTCACATGGCACTGTATCTTTCTTGAGATATAGTGATCAGGACTTTAGGCAGTGGTGCAAGTATTGATGTTCCATGGTTTTATATTAGTCTAAAAAAGCTTAAATTAACATCATTTGTTTCTATATGTATGTAAATAATACCCAAATACTGTGGAATTATAAAATTGAATTATTTCACATTCTTGTCTTAATGTTATCTCTGTATTACATAGATTACCTAAAGACAGAAGTCCTGTCTGTTGCAGAAAAGACCAATTTAAAAATTTATGGCTCACCTTCTTATAACCATGAATATAATTGTTATTAAGCAATACTTCACACCTTGAGTATACCTTTAACTATTTGACAGTGTTGATTGAATTTGGCCTCCTTGTTGACAGGGTTTTGTTAAACTTGACATAGAAATAAAATGCAATTTTATGTATTAATTACCCATAATCCCAATCTGAACAAAACTACTTGGTAACATGTATTTTTAAAAAATTAACAAGTAATTAAAATGTGTTAATTTGTTTTTTGGAAAGAAGGAACAATAGCTTGCAAAGTACTTTACAAATATTATCTCATTTTAGCTTTATAACTACTCTGAGGGGTGTTATTAGCCTTATTTTAAGATGAAGAAACCGAGGCAGACAGAGGTTAAGTGACATTTTCAAGGTCACACAGCTAGTAAATGACTGGGGTCAGATTTGAACTCAGTTCTTCTTGACTCCAGGTTCATTACTTTGTCCACTGAGCAACCTAGAAAACTGACCTTGAATGCGAGAAAACCTGAGTTTTATTCCCACCTCTGGAACATAAAAGCTGTGATGCTGCTCAAGTTACTTAATCTATTAGGACTTTAGGCAAGACTATAGGTTTAAGACTACAAGTTGCTGATAAGGTGATAACTTATATCAGTAGAGAAAGTTCTTTGAGGGGATTTCAATATAACAATGAAATCACAGGTCCTAGCTTTAACCCTAGTTTCTAAGTAACATGCTGTGTATATGATAACAAATGCACATTATTTATAGCATCCCCATCTAGGTCATAAAATCTTTGACAAGCAAGACAATCATATGTTTATAATTTTGTGTTTTCCTTCAGCATAATATGGCAGCTAGGTGGCACAGGGCTTTGAATGTTGGGCCTGAAGTCAGGAAGATTCAGCTTCTGAGTTCACATCTGTCCTCAGATACTTACTAACTGTGTGACCTTGGGCAAGTCGCTTAAGTCTGCCTCAATTTCCTTATCTGTAAAATGAACTGGAGAAAGAAATAGCAAACCACTCTAGTATCTTTGCCAAGAAAACCCCAGATGGGGCTCATGGAGAGTCAGACGTGACTGAAACAGCTGAACAGCAGCAAATCTGCATTATGAATATTAGTTATTCAGTAAATGTAAATAATGAATTTTTATTTTGGAGAAGTTTTCTATGTCATTAATCTCTCTCTCTCTCTTTTTCTCTCTCTCTGTCTTTTCCTCTCTCCCTCCCTCCCTCCCTTCCTCCTTCCCTCCCTCTCTCTCTCTGTTTTTTTGGAGGGGCAATTGTGGTTAAGTGATTTGCCCAAAGTCACGCGGCTAGTTTTTGTGTTAGGTGTTTGAGGCCGCATTTGAACTCAGGTCCTCCTGACTCCAGGGCCAGTGCTCTACTCACTGTGCCACCTAGCTGCCCCTATAAATCTCTATTGTCAATTGTAATATAGGACTTTAAAAAGATCTTTTCCAAGTAACTGTTTCAGATCTTCTAGATGTTCAAAGACATCTGTCAGATCTCAAATTCATTACTGTTATATGCCAAGTTGCTTATTGTTATAATTTTCACCTTGAATGAGTAGCAGTAGGATCAATGTTTGGAAGCATTATTCAAAAATACAAGATGTAAGTTTAAGCTTGGGGAGAGAAAAGTGAGGGTTAAGAAGAATGAATTTATGAATACAGTGCATGATAAAGTAATAGCGGGTACATCTGAATGACAATGAAATGAATGATAAAGCATCTCCTAAGCACTAAGACAGTACCTGGGACTCTGATAAGTATTATTGATACAGATTTGAGGGAGCCATCAAGGCAGCCCTTACCTTCACGTAGTTTACATTTTAACGGAGGAAGACTAAACAACAGAAGAGCTAGAAAGAAGGGGGGAGAGGAGATGTGTTGGCATGGCATATACAATTTTAACAATTTTTCATCTGTAGTTTCTGATCTTTTTGTATTGAACTTTTAGTCTTGCTGACATATGCCAACATTTAATCCACTTCTTAGTATTGTCTTGAGTTTCTGTTCTTATTAAAAACCATCCTGAAAGATATTTTATTCCTGCCATGTTGAAGCAGCTGTTCAATGTGAAACATTCCATTTATATAACTGAGGTACTTAAATTAAACTGTTCTATTATAACTCTATGATTGAATCATATAAATATTATCTCAGTATATTTGTGTAAAATAAGATTTAATATGTACAGAAAAATCAAACAAAACAAGAGGAATTATGGATTGAATGTGCAAATCTCCCTATTGCTATGTCTGTGAAAATCATAAGCTTTCAAAAAGAGTCAATTGGAAAAGGAAGAGAATGGCATTGTTAGGTCTGTATAGGATAAAAGCAAAGTAGAAAGAATCGCCATGTTAATATTCAAGATAATGTGATACAAAGGGAAAACAATCCATATTTGGAGTTTTTTTTTAACAAGGAATTAATGAAAAACAGAACCTAACATACCCTCCTTAATGAGCTATTTGCCCTGGTGGGCAATCACTGTTTCTCTCAGTGGAAACAGTCTGTGGCTTTGGGCCAGAAAGATTGGTCAGTAGAGGAAGAAAAAACTTCTTAATGGAGTTTTGGCATCAGTGAGAATGTACTTTAGAAAAAATTTGTGACCTTATGTAAACCAAGAATTTTAGAAAGTTATTAATTTTAATAAAACAAAAATGGCATTTTTATACTAAATGTCTTATCTACTATTAATTTCATTTATAATAATGTGTAAATAAATAAAAACCTGAATCATATACAATTTTTTAAAGAAGTTGGAAAATTTGTATCACAGAAAAAAATAATTATACTAGTCAGAAGTTCCATCATCCCCTATGATAACACTAGCTTGCTTCCATATCATATCCATAAATAAGTATTCTAAAAATGAATTAGACCTGTTTTCAGAACCCAAGGCCACAACTTACTAGTTTTTTGACCTTAGGCAGATCATTTGGCCCCCTGAGCCCTAATTTCCTCCCCCATGAAGTGAGGGGTTGGAGTCCCAGGGGAGGGGAACTTGCAGCCTTGGAACATGTGGCCTCCTAGGTCCTCAGGTATGGTATGGATTCAGTCAGAGGGCCTCATGTGGCCTCAAGGCTGCAGATTTCCCACCCGTGGTTGGACTAAATAACCTTTTGGTCTTTTAACTCTGAAGCAGGAGTGAAACAAGAGTGAAAGATTAATTGTAGTGGGCTACCTATGTTTGTTCTCTCTGAAAAACTTTCTATAACCTATCTCTCTAATACCTGGATTTTTTTTATTTTTCCTGGACTGTTCATCACTTTGAGAATCAGGCTTAAACTGAAATCATATAAACACTAATCTATCTTTTACAAAGTGCCCTCATAGAATTCCTCCACAAACACCAATATCCATGAAAAACAAAATGAGTAGAAAGCAAGCAAAGTATACTAACTTTTTCTAGACTCTATACTTGATTTCTCATTTTAACTGTAGCTGGAACCTGTTGGGCACATTAGGGATCATCTCTTTTTCATCATTCTACTTATGTACATTTGATAAAGTATGTATACATGATTTAAAAGGATGGATTATTTCCTATTTTTGTATTTGGATCTCCAATGCCAAGCATATTTTTGTTGTTTAGTCACTTTTCAGTCATGCCTAATCCTCTGTGACCCCATCTGGTGTGTTCTTGGCAAATATATTGGTGTGGTTTGCCAGTTCCTTCTCCAGCACTCTTTACAGATGAGGAAACTGAGACAAACAGAGTTAAGTGATTTGTCCAGAGTCACATAGCTAGTATCTGAGGCCAGATTTAAACTCAGGTCCTCCTGACTCCTAGGTCAGTACTCTATTCACGGTACCATCTAGCTACCCCAGCTTATTGCTTCCTAATGGCAGGATGGAGCTGAATAGGGTGCTAGAACTGAGTTCAAATTTGGCCTCAGACACTTATCAGCTATATTAATGTAGGGAAGTCACATGATCTCAGCTTCAGTTTCCTTATTGGTAGAATGGGGATAAATATTGTAAGGATCAAGTGAGGTGATATTTGTAAAATGCTTAGCATAACAATAGGTCCTTAATGAAAGCTTAGTCTCTTTTCTTCCCCAAACAAAGCAATGCCTATGAGTCACTGCTCTGAACTGTCAGGAAAAAAAAACAAAACCCTTTTTCTATTTGGCATTTACTGTGAATTTCTATTTGTTTTGTTTTGATTGGTAAATGCATTTCCATTAGAATTCGTTCTAATGGAAGTTCCTTGTAGGTAGAGACTGTTGAATTCTTTGTACTTCTTTCATCAGTGATGGGTACAAAGTAGGTGTCAGATATATGATTAATTGATTGATAATTTGATTATTGGCATTCCTAGACATTTTAATAAGTTACATACTAATTACGGGGTAATTAGTTCTAGATTATTTAAGGCTGATAGTCTAGTTTTGCTAATTTACCAAGAACAATTGCATTTTCCATGCTTCTTTTCTCTGCTTGTTAGCATAGAATATAAAATTCCTGAGACCACTAAGGTTTCAGTTTTCTTCTTTTTTTAACCCCCAACTCCTGTCATAATCCTTTGGCATAGCAGGAAATTAATCGAGTCTTGTTGACTTGAATTTGCTATTTCTTTGTTTTCTTGTGCTTTAAGAAAAAGCTAGAGAAAAAGGAAGCATGGCACAGTGTAAGGAGCGTGAGATTTAAAGTTGGAAGAAGTGAAAACCTGTGTTTGCCTCTTACTACCTTTGTTACCTTGGAGAAGTCACTTGTTCTCTATGGATTTTAGTTTCTTCATCTGTAAAAGAAAAGATCTTAATTAAATGACCCTCCCAAGATCCGACTAACTCTTAATCTATGCACAGTACTATGGCTGGAAGGAGATCCAATGACAATTCTCTTACTGTTGTCTTATTCAGATTCTGATAATCCAAAAAAATGTTTGGGGATGAAGGGATTAGGTTGAACTTAATTAAGAAAATGAGAGCTTGGTGATGAGCAATTTATTTTCCATTTGAACCTTGTTCGAACCCCAGATTTTAAGTAAATTTGCTTTACTAAAAATCCTTGTCTTTGATAAGAGTCTTATGATAATACACGGAAAAAAAAGTCCGGTAGGAGCATAGAGACTCATCTTATTGGCACATTAAATAAACAAATCTTTCAGGATCTAGATCTTTGAACCAAATTCTGAGATTGTGGAAAATACAAGTAGCAAGATGAAGGAGAATTTTTTTGGTGGGGTGCAGTTGGGACAGGTTTTTTTAGTATTTTTTTTCTGCAATCAAAAAACAATTAGAACAGACCCATATCTTGATTTTTATAGGCTGCATTTATTTTTTAAATTTTATTTTAGACTCAAACAGCAGGACACAAATGCAGAATAGAAAAGAAACAAAAACATATCATAAACATATATTGGAACTTAAATACAAAATAAGAAAGAAAAAAACCATATCATGTGTATAACAGAACATAAGAGGCGATTAAAAATATGTAACAAAAAATTTTCTTTTCAAGAGAGCCTGTATGATAAATACTGCACAGAGAGCTGTCCATCTTTTCTTTGCTTCTTTGTAAGTTTTCTTTTGTTCTCTGCTGTGCACTTTTTTACTTTCTTCTTTTCCCCTCTCCCCCTCACCCTAGAAGGTTAGAATTAAGTGCAGATATATTTCTCTACAGCTAGAGATATATACATATATACTTGCATCTATAGACATAGACTTTTCCAATTTCCACTCCTGATCTTTGTTTTTATGTTAGTGCATATTTCATTTCCAATCCCTCTTGCCTCTTCTACTTTACTTTTGCCCACTATTTTGCCTTCCTATTAATTGTCTACCCCCCTCCAAAGATCCCTCCCCTATTCTTTCATTCTCATAAATCTAAACACCCTTCTATGTCCTGCTATAACCTATTCCCTTACCTTTTCCTCTAGAGATCGCTCTCTTGTCCTCTCCCCACTCCCTATCCCCTTACCATTTTATTTCTTCTGAATTTAGAAGACTTTTATACTCATCTAAATATATATGTATTGTTCCCTCTTAAACCCATTTCTGATGAAAGTAGATTACCAGAACTAGCAGCCCTCCTCCCCCATCTAATTCCTGTGCATCAATTCTTCCTCTTATACTAGATCTAGATCTAGTATTTGTATAAAATAATATTTTTATATATTTGTATAAAATAATTACTATTTTTAGCTGTTCCCAAATGGTTTTACTTTTTGAATTTATATCATACTCAGGTTTATCCCAACCTTTCTTATGAGCTACCTAATTATTAATAAGAATCTTAGACATATGTTTTGTGTGTGTATATATATGTATATATATATATATATATGTATGTATATATAGCAAACAGTTTGTCCTTATCCAATCCCTTTTAGTCAATTTTTGGTATGTACCTTATGTTTCTCTTGACTCTTGTATGTCAAATCTTCTATTAAGTTGTGTTTTTTTTTTACAAAGTCTTGAAAGTCTGACAGGTGATCAAAAGTCCTTTTTTTCCATTCAGGATTATGCTTAACTTTGATGGGCATCATATTTTTGACTGGAGCTCCAGTTCTTTTGCTCTTTCATATATAGTGCTTCAAGACCCACGGTCCTCTAATGTCTCTACTACTAGGTCTTGTGTGATTCTTATTGTGGTGCCATCATAGTTAAATTGTTTTATTCTTATTGCTTTTCATATTTTATCCTTGAACTGGAGTTTCAGAATTTGACTATAATATTCCTATGAGTTTTCCTCATAAGATCTCTTTTAAGTGGTCACTGATGGATTTTTTCCTATTTCTACTTTCCTCCCTTGTTCTAGTGCTTCAGAACAATTTTCTTTAATTATTTCTTGTCTTATTGTATGAAGATTATCTTTTTGGTCATAGCTTTCACTTAGTCTGATTATTTTTATGTTTTCTCTTTTTTATCTATTCTCTGGTTCTGTCATTTTTCTTATAAGATGTTTCACTTTCTCTTCTATTTTTTCATTATTCATGTTCTGTTTAATTATTTCTTTATCTCTTATAATTTTGCTGGCTTGCCCAATTCTAATTTTCGAGATGTAATTTTCTTCCTTAAGATTTTGGATTTCCTTTTCTAATTGGTTAGCTTTCTTGCCATAATCTTCTTGTTTTTTATTATTCTTATTCTTTTTAAAAATATTTTTAGTTTTTCTTCCATGTCTGTCATTTGATTTTTAAAATCTCTTTTAAGATCCTTTCTGAATTCTTTTTTGGCAGGTGACCATTTGACATTACTCTTTGGGGAGGGGGTCTTTACTTCAGTATCATCCTCTGAGGATGAGCCCTGGTCTTCTCTTTTCCCATAATAGCTCTCTACAGTTGGATTCTTTCTCCTTTGCCTGTGTATCTTTTGTGGTAATAGCTTAATTTTTGTAATAACCTCTAGCCCTGGGCTATGGGGGATGTTGCTTCTTGCCCCAGATCTTCTGTTTTCCTTTCAACCCTGGAAACAAAGCCAAACCTCCAGCCTCCTTTAAGTGCCCAGAGCCAGGGGCTTTCTGCCCCACTGCTTCTGTGCTCACTAGGCATGTGTTCTTTCCTTATCACCCCCACTCCTCTTTGTGGCACAGCTGGGTCCCTTGATCCTCCTGAGCTCAGATGCCCAACTCCCCTCACTATCCTGGGGGTAAAAGTTCCTGTGGCTGGAGCCAAGGCAACCTCTTAAACCAACTAACCCCAGGGCTTGCCACTTGTTGTTAAAGCAGACCCTAGCCTGGAGGTGTTTACTCTTCACTGGGACCAAATCTCCATCCCTTCATCTCCATCCATTCTTCTAATCTTCTCAAATTGTCCCAGGAGGACCCCCAGTCATGCCACTATTCTTATTTATTTTTATCCACACTTTGTTTGCTGTAAGGTGCTATTTTACCTCTTTTGTAGGGGAAAATCTTGAGAGCTTGGAATTTTCTGACCCACTCTGCCATCTTCCCATAATTTTCTTTAGACTCATAAGTTTTACAATTTTCAATAAGATCCAGTCTCCCAAGAACAAATTGTTTTCTTTTTTAACTTTTTTTTCTGAGACAATCAGGATTAAGTGAGATTAGGTGACTTGCCCAGGGTAACATAGCTAGTAAGTGCCTGAGGCTGGGTTTGAACTAGAGTCCTCTTGACTCCAGGACTAGTGCACAAATTGTTAACTAATGGAAAAAAATGGCTATATTCTTAGCTAATAGTCCATAAAGGGGAACTCAATTCCCCTGAGTGTTTCCTGGAGCCAAATAATAAACCTGTTCAGTTTACCAGTAGTCTTGTTCCTCTATATACTTTGGAAGTTTTGTACGTAATCTTTGTGTCCCATCTCGATGAACTCAATGATCAGTTCTACAATGTTATGTTTGTTCATAATTAGAGTTAATTTTTAATCTTACCTCACTAAAATGAAAGTTTGTTCATCTACCTTTCAATAACAGTTTTGAGGGATTTTTCTTCAGGGTTGGTTAGAGATGATGGGGCTGTTTTATTTAGTCTTTTCTAAGACAAAAATAATAATCAGAACAGATCTCCAACTTGATTTCCTGTGGGTCAGTGTTTTACAGTTTTTGGTAGTGCCTAGTAACCTAAGAGCAAATTGTTAACTAATGCAAAAATGGTTATATTCTTAGCAGCCAGTCCATAAAGAGGAACTCAATTCTCCTCAGCATTTCCTGGAACCAAATAATGAACCACTTGCAGAGTTCACCAGTGACCCTGTTCCCCTACACAGTTTGGAGGTGATATTTTCAGCCTTTATGTCCTATCTGATTTAATACACTTGATGAAACAACTCTACATTGTTATGTTTGGTCAACTAATTAACATTATTTTAAAATTTGATATTACAATGAAAGCATGCCAATCTACCTTTTAATAGGTTTTGTTTTTGTAGGGGGTAAAGGGGATGAATATGGTTTGTTTGATCTTTTCTAAGACAAAATAAAAATCAGAACAGACCTCCAACTTAATTGTTGTAGGTTGATAAGTTTTGCAGTTTTGCATAATGCCTAGTCATCCTAGATCAAATTGTTAACTAATGGAAAAATGGTTATATTCTTAGCAGCCAGTCCATAAAGAGGAGCCCAATTCTCCTGAGTGTTTCCTGGAGCCAAATAATGAACCATCTGCACAGTTTACCAGTGACCCTGTTCCTCTACAGAGTTTGGAGGTGATATATGCAACCTTTATGTCCCACCTTGTCTAATATACCTGATGAATCAGTACCACTGATGTTATTTTTTTCTTCTTACATCATTAAATTGAGAGCATGCCTGTCTGCCCTTTAATAGCAGATTACTGTCCCCAGTAAAGATTTCCCTTCAGGTAATTGATTTTTTTGCATGGACTAATTATTGAATATATAAAAAATTCAGCATGTGATAATTATGTTCACTTTAAAAATAATGTGGTAAAAGTTTATTAAATAAAGAAAAATCAGGGGTTGGGTTTATTACTATTTGGAGGGGACAGTATGTATCTTCTAATATTATAAATATTCAAATTAATTCAGTTTCTAATAATGGACATTTAGCTGATTTTAAATTAGTATAATGCTTTTAATTTTTTTTTGCCTTTTTTTGGGAGGGTAATTGGGGTTAAGTGACTTGCCCAAGGTCACACAGCTAGTATTTGTGTTAAGTGTCTGAGTCCAAATTTGAATTCAGGTCCTCTTGACTCCAGGGCCAGTGCTCTATTCACTGTACTACCTAGCCACCCCATCTAATGCTTTTCAGACATGAAGAGATGTAGATTGGTAAAGAGAAAGGAATGCTTCTTTAAGAGTCAAATGAAATGTATGTTATTTTATATTTTTTTTCTGAAGGAAGAATTCTTGAGAATCGTGTTCCTACTCAGAGAACGGTGACCATGTTTTTAGAATTCTTTTTGTGGGGTTCTAATAGACTCAGGTACTTGGTTAAATGAAGAAGAACAAAGAAAGTGCAGACTGGGAGCTGAGCTCATAGTTGAGATTAAAGTAAATTTGATGTAGAACTTCTTATAAAGAATAATCTAGGGTGGTCTTTTTTTTTAATTTATTTTTTGCCTTTTGGAAGGCAATTGGGGTTAAGTAACTTGCCCAACGTTACAAGGCTAGTTTTTTTATATGGGTGTTAAGTGTCTGAGGCCAGCACTGAACTTGGGTCCTCCTAACTCCGGGGCCAGACTTTACCCACTGTGCCACCTAGCTGCCCCATTTTTTAAAAATTTAATTTATTTTATTTTTTGCTTTTTGGAGGGCAGTTGGGGCTGACTTGCCCAAAGTCACACAGCTAGTAAGTGTGTCAAGTGTCTGAGATCGGATTTGAACTTAGGTCCTCCTGACTACAGGGCCAGTGCTCTATTCAGTGTGCCACCTAGCAGCTTTAGATGATCTTTTAATAGCAACTTCTTCTGTGAAAGATATTTCCAATCTAGTACTTCCAAAACTGCATTCCACAGGTCCCAGGGTGCTCTAGATGAAGTTAAGAACCCAGGATAAGGTTAATTCTAAGGAGACATTTGCTCCCTAAAATATTAAGTATAAAATCATTTAAGTTTAAAAAAAATATTCCTTAGATGTAGTTTTTTTGGTAAGGAAAGTCTTAATTTTTCTTTTATTTTTCACCCAAATTCCCTAGGACTCTTAGAATAGAATTTTATGAGTTCCATTAATATATTTCAAGCCCTTGTATTTATTTTGGGAAATGAGGGATTAGTATTTGCTTTGCCAATATATTGAATATCAAATTAGTCTCTCTGACCCTCTACTGTCACTTTTGGTTTTCTTCCTCTTGAAACTCACTCTTTCTAATCTGGAGTAAGAACAACCTTTGGGCATGTAAGAGTTTTACTTAGTTAATGGGAATGCAGTGTGGTAAAGTGAAAATGTTCTAGATTTTTTTGTGAGGTTCTATTATTCTAATCTGAAGGAATGAAAACCTTTGGGTGTAGAAGTTTTACTTAGTAATGGGAATGCAGTATGGTAAAGTGAAAATGTTCTAGATTCAAGTTCCAAAAGTTCTAATCCTGGTTTTGCCACTGATCACCTCTGTAATGTTAGGCAAGCACTTAAGCTCCTGGGGCTTTCTCATTTTTCTTATGCCTTCAGTTCTTTTCTAGATCTGAATCTGTGATTCTATGAATACCAGGGCTATGGAAATAGCTATCAGTAGCCATTACTAGTAGCATAATTTCCATCATTTGATTTAAAGTTATGGGCTTGATAAGTGAAGGATATTGCTTTTCTCATCCTCAGTGCATTTGTTATTGACCTGAAAAATGATCTTTGTCAGTATGTGTGTGTGTGTGTGTGTGTGTTAGTATTTTGTAGTTTAATAAATCAGGTAGGTAGAGCATAAGCTCTTTGAGGGCAGGAACCATTTTATTTTGATCTTTGTTCTTCCAGTGCCTTGTTGCCCATCTCTTAGTAGATATTTAATAAATATTGATTGAATAATCCTACTTTATTTAATTCAGTTGAGTGACAGTTGGTATTGGTTTATTGTGGAATCTAGTAATATCAGGGAACATGGAAATACATCTTAAATGCACATATGCTAATTTTAATGAAGTTGCAGGTGATTTTAATCAGGGAAGACCTTTTACAATCTCCAAAACAGGAATTATACTTTGCATTTTTCAGCAGTTGACAAGTGGTGAAGATCCCTGACCTTCAGAATTTGAACACCTCCATTGTAACTAAAGCATTTTCAGTTATAGAGGCAGAGGCATAAAAGGCACCAAGATTTCTAAACAATATCATATTCGTATGAAGGTATCACAGGCATCAAGCAGAGAAGAAACTGAATATATGTACAGTTTCCAAGGAATTAAGTTACACGTTATGTATATATACTCTTAAGTCATCGGACAATAATTTCGTCAACAGGACCTATGCTAGACATAGATATGTATTTCTCCTTCCTTTTCTATGCCCCCCCCCATACAACTTGATGAAGAAGTGGCAACATTATTAGAATAAGAGAGTCAGTATGATTCAATTTTTACCATTAAGCAATCTAAGAGTATATAATAGGATTTTATATTTATATGGACACATAAAAAAAACTTTTCAATAAAGTCTGAGGTTATTTCCTATGAGTTTAAAGTTGCAACATATGTATATGTATCTCTGTGTATAGTTTTTGTATAGTTAATACTCTATCGTATAGAGTAAGTCAAATGCTATTCTAAAAAAAATTATTCTAGAAAAAAATTATCTCTGTGTAAATCACTAAAATGCTTAAGAGAAGTTGGCAAATGTATAATTTAGTGGTCTTTAAGAAATCCAGTCAACAAATATGATCCTGCAAGAAGACTTTCTCCATAAGTATGCTTCAAGAGTACAATTCTTTGTTGTGATCAACAGAAGAAAATGCTGATTTTTGTCATCTTATTTCTTTTAGGTTGATTTGGCCTTTTCTGTAACAGAGCTTTCCATTCAACAGAAAGTCAAGGAACCCAGTGCAGAAGATGAAAGGAGGAAGTGGGAAGAAGGGCGTGTGGACTACATGGGAAAAGATGCTTTTGCTCGTATTCAGGAAAAATTGGATAGATTTTTACAGTAGGATTGTCAGCTATGCCTGTATTCTGGTGGAATTATCATTGTCATCATGTTATGCTTCTGTGAAATGTCTCTTCCAGACCTTATTAACGGGGAAGGCCTTTTCAATGACGTGCCTCTATTTATTTTCAGCCAACTTGAGTGCCTAAATACAAGTAGTACAGAAAATTTAAGTCCAGCTTGAAATGCCTAGCTGACCCAAGATAAATAACTCCTAGTTTTCACTATTAGATCTGTACCTCACTTTATCTTGCCAGCAAAATGATTCAGAATAAACATAGACTTTTTGGTAAAAGTATGTATTATAACAGGAAGGATACCTAAAATATAGACCTATTAAGGGGCAAAAATATAGATGTTTAGTGTAGTTGAAAATCATGCATCAAGCCTTGCGCCCCTTCTTTCTTTAATAATGCTAGGAGATGCAGTTGATGATCTGAGAAAGATTGATGGATCTATTCCTATATGGTTAAGTTCAATTTCAGTAACTCACCTTTTTTATTTCACTTTCAGTTTTAAGATTTCATGGACTTTTTTTATGTCTCTGCCAGGACCTCAAATTTTGAACACATCACATAGAGAGAGATTTACCTGACTGATAAAAGAGTCTCTTTAGGGTTATGCAGAGAAATTGGCATAGTGTTTCTGAAGAACTCAGTCTATTTCAGTTTTCCATGGACCAGCTCATTGTGGCAATACCTGAAATATCTTTTGCTTAAAGAAAAGTAAATTTATAGTCTCTGTTAAATTGTCTCTCTCCCCTCCTTCCCTTATCAATATATATATATATGACTCACTACCTCAGTTTTAACTAACTTATTTAATAATGGTGCTCTACAAACTCTTTCAATAGATTCAAAGGAATTCTCAGTTTTATGAGACTGATTGCTCAATTCCATGAGAAGTTCTCAAAAGAATCTGTATTTTATGAACCTACAATGGATGTTGTTACATTTCTTATGACCACTGTTACTGACCAGGCATATTCATCATAGTAACCAGGGAATTCACCCTATTGAAAAGAAAGGGAAAATTAACTTTTGAGATTTTTAGTGGCTTATTTATCATCAGTCTACTGAAAAATGAATGACTAATTTGCCATATATTTTGGAGGGATTGGGAAGTTCACTGTATCCTGTGGTGTTTTCATTGAATGAATATATTTGAAAACATTTCAGATCTCCCTAAGGTTGTTTTGTTCTGGGTCAGGGAGATCCAAATGAACTTTGAAATGGCTTTTTTCTGTTAGGAAATCAGCTTATCCAGGAAAGTAGGCTTTAGAAACTTCATTTTTGCTCACGACTGTCTATAGGCATATCAATTAGTGAAAGTCTATTTAAAATTAGTATTAAAAAAGCATGAGTTGTTGAATATAGAGCTGGTGACCTAATATTGGAAGTCTACCAGTACTAATTGTCTGAGAAAGGAATGCAAATATTGTGTGCTATGACATTGGACAGTGGATGGTAATAGGTTTACATCTAACAAATGAGGTGGAACACAAAAAAGTGTGAAGTGAACTAGCTTTGTTTTCAGCTTCTTTTGTCTTTGGGAATGTGTGTCAACAGAGACAGCTAAATTGTCCTCTGGTACAAATTAAACTGTGCGGGTCAGTCTTGCTGTGCTCTCTATTAGCATTAGGATTTTTCATCTCGTTTGAACTGTTCCCATTTAAGCATTGTGTAATCTGCTAGTTTGTACTTTGCATGTGTGTCCTGGGAACACAGGATGATGTCTTATGTTTAAAGGGAAGCAGTTTTATTACGTATTTTCAAGTTCTCCAAATAAAAAAAAAAAACAAACATATATTAAATGGATTTTTCATAACTGCTTCTAGAAATAAATATCTGAAAGTGCTTTTTTTTTTCAAATGACAACTACCTGAGAAAACTTTCCAATGATGTTTTTCAAATGTTTATGTTTACGCATACTTTTGAATGGCTCTGTATAGACACAAGGAAGTTCAGAAGGACCCTGATATATGAATTACTCTGGTGTTGGGGACAGTACATATTCCATAGAATTTCAGTGATATAAGGAAATCTATGTTGTGTGGAAGTTGTGCATGTATCACATCACAAAAATATGATTCAATGGATAATGTTACTAAATCCATTCTATCATGGTGGATTTTAAGATAGGATT
Organism: Petaurus breviceps papuanus; assembly: GCF_028583685.1. Classification (NCBI taxonomy): domain Eukaryota; kingdom Metazoa; phylum Chordata; class Mammalia; order Diprotodontia; family Petauridae; genus Petaurus; species Petaurus breviceps. The sequence continues at coordinate 11,831,064 of NW_027187361.1, read as the reverse complement.
TTGCTCTTCTAAGGTTAATTAGCCCACCATACATGTATGACCATTTTCCTCCAAAGGAGCAAGATATTCCACCACTGTTTGTGAAGGTATCCATCTTTACTCCACCTTTTATAGTATCCTGACAGTAATCCAGTATGCTGCCTTTGTTTATCTTAGCCTATTCCTTTGATTATTATTTATGGCTTATATTATCTTATTCCTTTCTTATCCTTTCCTGGATGGGAAAGAGAAAAAGTAGGTGGGGAAGTTTCAGAAAGAAGGCCAGTCACTCTTAATTATCCTGGCTCTTCCTTCTCTCATTACTTTTTACTTTGAGTACTTAACTCTCTGAGCAGTTTCTAATAACTCTACATAAATTGTTACTTGCCTATTTTATGGAAACCACTCTAATGAGCAATTATTAATTGCCTTGTATATACTGAGTACTCAGTATTCAAAGGTAAATTAAAGTGAAGTATCTGCACTTAAGGATTTTACATTCTATTGGCTAAGGTGTATACATAATAATTTGAGAGTGGAGTGATAACAAGGTGGGGAGAGTTTTCCTAAGAAAAGATTTTTTTTTTCCAAAAAAGTTTTCCCACAGCAGGTGGAATGTGAACTGAGAATTTACTGAAACTAGACATTCTAAAAAGTGACAGAGACAAGGAAGCAGTGTTTTTCAGACATGGGGGCTTGCATAGAGAGGCATGGAGGCAAGAGATGCAACATCAAGTTTGTGGAAGAGGCAGTAGCCTGGTGTGACTGAAACACAGAACATACTAAGGATAGTCATATGGAATGAGTCTGGAAGGTTCGGCTAGATTATGGAGGGATTTAAATACCATCCTGGAGAGTTTGTAATGGAGGAAACAGAGCACCGCTATTGGCATTCTTGAACAGGGGAGGAATAAAGCTAACTGAAATAGAACTTTAATGTTTGCACTTTTATGTATGTTATCTCATTTGTTGTTCTCAGACTTGTGCTTTAGGGAGATTCTTGTGGTGACTGTGGGGAAGATAAATTGTAGAGGACAAAGACTTAAAGCAAGGGTTTAAATATGAGGCTATTATAATCTAGAAGAGAGGAGGTTGAGTTAAAAATCTAGGGTGATGGTCAAATGAGTGTGATGAAGGGCACAGTTATGAAAAGTGTCGTGGAGTTCGAATCAGTAAGATTTGTCCACTGAGTGTGTATGTGTGTGTGTGTGTGTGTGTGTGTCTGAGAGAGAGAGAGAGAGACAGAGACAGAGAGAGAGAAAGAGATAGAGAGAGAGACAGAGACAGAGAGAGAGAGAGACAGAGACAGAGAGAGACAGAGAATAGTTTAGATGATTCTGGAATTGCAAATCTGTATGATCATTGGTATGTTCTCAAGAAAAATAGGGAAGTTTGTAGAAGGAAGTAAGGGGAAGATGATCATATCTTGTTTGACATTCCTATTGGTTATCCAATTACAGATGAGGAGCTGGAACTCTGGAGTGAAAATAAAACTGGATACAGATCTGGGTGTCCTCTGTATAGAGGCAATAATTAAACCTTTTATTAAAGTATTCTGGCTTATTTCAAAGGAAAGGTCAACTTGCCTATCTGAAATCCTGGTATTGTGGGGGATATAGGGCTGCACTCAAGTTGCAGACAAGTTGATTGGGAAGGCACATATACACACATATATGCACATATATGTGTATACGTATGTAGCGCTAGTCCTATAACAAATGCATGAGTTTCTGGGGTGTATAGTTTCTCTAACCTTTAAAAAGGAAAAAAAAATTTTAATGATCCTAGGACCCATGTAGGTCAAGGAGACATCACCCCATGAATCTGGTTTGGGGCCACATACACACATACATTCATACACAAAATAGGATAGTGGTAAATTATTAAACAGTAAATTCTATCAAGTTCTGAGGAGATAAAATAATTAATCTTTACAGATGTTAAGGACTTTAGCTAGGACTCAAAATATGAGAAATTCCATATAGGTAGAAAAAGAATGACATTTCAATCAAGGGGAACAATATATACAAAGGTATGGAGACAATATTACAGTAGTAATTTTTAGAGCAAGAATGAATAGGGAGGCATGATTGAAGCAAGGGATTCCTTTAGGATATGAGAGGGAGGTGGAAATGATTGGGGCTAGATTATAGAGATCTTTGATTAGCAGGCAAAGGAGCATAGAGATAATGCACTAGACTAGGGGTTCTTAACTTGATAGAAGTTGACTTCTGTTTAATTCATTTGTCACTATTATCATCACTATCCTATTTTGTCTGTTTATGTATTTGTGTATGTATGTATTGTGTGTGTGCATGTGTGTATGCATGTGTGTGTGTGTGTGTGTGTGTAGCCCTCAAACCAACTACATGGTGTCTCCTTGTTTGCATGGATCTTGGGATCATTCAGATTTTTGTGTGTGTCATAGATCCCTTTGGTGAACTGTAAAGCCTATGGATCCCCTTTATCTGAATAATATTTAAATAAAATACATAGGATCATATAAGAAACAAATTACATTGAAATAGTTATATATTTATATACACGTATGTGTGTACATGCGTATACATGTACACACATCACACACATATGTGTGTAATTTTTAAACAAACAGCTTTATGAACTCCAGGCTCCTTTAAGCACATTCAGACATCACATAAGAAGTATTTTAGGAAGATTAATACAGTGTTTGTATAAAGAATGAACTAGAATGTGGTGAACCTGAAGACAAGGAAACCAGTTTGGAATGAAGTAAAGGAGGACCTTACCTTAAGTAGTAGCAGTAGAAGGAAGGGATGGTTGGATGGATGGGTGGATGGATGGATAGATGGATGGAGGAATGGATGGATGTATGCAAGAATGCAAGAAAACTGAAGACAGAATGACAGAATGACCATGCTTGGTGATTGTGACTTCCTCACCTTAGTTCCCTATATTTAGGGAACAATACATATATTTAAAGAAATGTTTGAAATTAGGGGACTATGTAATAGGGAGAATCAAGACAGCACTGATAGAATTGGACATCCATTTTGGGGTGACACAGTTTAATTTATAAAGGTGTTGGATTTGAGGTCATGGCAGGACATTTAAATGTAGATATTCAGTAAGTGGAGATATAAAATTTGTGTGGTCAGAATGGAAGATGCAGGTTTATGAGTCATTGGTGTAAAGGACGGAGAACCATCCATAAGTTTAGATGGTTCTCCATGTAACAGTGTAGAGAGGTAGAAGAGAAGAAAGATAAGGACTGAATTTTTGAAGTGTTCACTTTTAGAGCCTGGAAGATAGAAGAGGAGAAGGCAGAAGTTTTCTTCTTTAAGTGCTGATTGCATTCTTTTTTTAAAAGCAATTGGGGTTAAGTAACTTGCTCAAGGTTACACGGCCAGGTGTTTCTGGGTGGGTGCTAAGTGTCTGAGCCTGGGATTCGATCCCCAGGTCATCCCCACGCTGGAGCCGGTGCTCTTACTTGCTGTGCTACCTGGCCGCCCCTGCTGATTGCATTCTTGTATAGCATTGCTTAGAGCTATTCTTTTCAATTTCCATTTGCATTGACAGGTCAGATCCTCATAGGGCAATTGCTACATCTAAGATGCTGGGTCCTGCTCATTAGCTTTCACTGGTGGGCTGCCCATTATCAATTAGAATTGCATTTGGGTTTAGAAAATGGATTTACTGAAAAGTGCAGCAAGAACAAATGTTTGCAAAACAATCCCCCCAAACTACGAGTCCACTCTCCCCTTGCATACAAAAAGTCCCTGGACATAGTGGGCTCAGAATTCAAGTACAGTATTGGCGAGGTGCGTGTGGAGCAAAGGGATGACACCTGTCTTTGTTATGTAGGGACACAGTCCCTGAAACTGTTGCTATCTCAGGTGGCTTTTTTTCATATACATCTGCAGGCACATCCTCTCATCATCTGCTGCGGCTCTGGAGGCCGTTCTGGCCCTTCCCCCTACCCTCTTTCTGGTGAGGTTCCAGAGAAAGGGTAAATGCCAGCTTTTGCTAGATGTGATGACTTTTGGGCTAGGTTACTCTGCAATCTCTCTAGACCTTAAAATGCCCACAAGACCTACTATAGGGCATGTCCATCTCAAGATTGATGCTCGATTACCTGATTCCTCTGGCTATTGCTCATGGATCCAGTGGACTCTTCTACCAACTACAGTGGTCAGTGGAATCTCTAATGGTTCCTCTCTATCTCCTGAACTCACCAGGCCACCTAGATGCATCCACAGCAAAGAAAAAAATTAAATACAAGAGAAATAGAGACATCATGTGTTCACAGACACATGGTAGCCAGGTAAGAGACTGATCCAATGACATGTAAGCTCATAGCAGTATTTGCTTTAATCATTTCCAAGAAGGAAAAGAGAGTGAGTGATCAGCATGTCATCACTTCTGTGTATACACTCAGTTATGGTTTGGCAGCTCCTTAAGGAAAAGGAAATAAGCATTTATTTTAAGTACCTACAATATGCCAGGAGCTATGCTGAATACCTTATAAGTATTATCTTATGTATACCAACAACTCTGTGCAGTAAGTGAAGCAAATAGAGATGAATGACTTGCCTAGAGTGACCCAACTAAAAAGTGTCAGACGCAGATTTGAACTTGAGCCTTCCTGATTCCAGGTTCAGCACTGGGTCATCTATTCACCTTCTCAAGCCATATAAAAGTTCTTTTTAGTTCTGCAGCCAATTAGAAGAGTTTTTAAAAACTTATCATTAAATACCAATTCATTAGTCATGCATGGCTGGAAACACATTTCAAAAATTTTGAATGTTGTATTCCAAATAAGTCAGGGAATATCTGAACATGCTCTGTTTAACCCACTAGGAAGGGCAAATACTTGAAAATAGGTCTCAAATTGCCCAGTTCTTCTCTGCTTCCTATACCCCTTCACTCCCTGCTACATTTGCATTTCATATAGCATTATTTCTGGGAATTTGTCTCTGATCACAATATCTACTAAGGGCTCTAAACTTTTAAACTTGTAACATGAAAATTTTAAATCAAATGCTGAAAAAAATTTTAATTTCAAAATTCTACTCTCTAGATTCTAATTTGAAATTATTAAACTAAAAAATATTAAAAAATAGAAATTATAATTGAATTAACTTATAACTATGTAGATAATTTATTTTATTACTTGTGCCTACTACTAACATCAATTGAATGGTGATAAAAGGTAATTCAAATTCTAGGTGAAAGTCAGTCTTCTAAGGTCATAGCATTTTACAGGATTGCATGTACTTAAGGAGTCTTTGAAGTATTTCCACACTCAAAATCTGAGATGACAAAATTTGGAGAATTTTTGCCCTTTCTTATTTCTAAGAATCTAAGAACATTTGCATTTACACAGAAAGTGAAATGTTCTATTCAGCTTGGGTCTCTTCAGCAAGAATCCTCTATTAGAAAGTCCTCTATTTCATTGAACAAAATTGTTATGTCTTATTATCTGTGGGACATTAAATTATTCAAATTAATTAAAATTTCAAATTTCATTTGATTTCTGCATCAAATATGTGTAAATTCATGGTACACTGAAAAGTGTTTAGAGTTTCAATGGTTCATGGATGGATTCTGGGTTTGGCAGTCTCCAAGGCAGTAAAACAATCAAATACTTGTGTGTATGTATATTTTATGTATATATTACACATTCATGTGTGTGTAGGTATATAGGTTTCTCTCAATTTCTATACAACCCATGTGTGTGAAAGAATGTTTCAGAACTTAATCTCTGATTGATTCCATAAGCAATAAGTCATGAAGAGGGAACATTATACAATTCTGTAAGTCTTAAAAAAAACTCTATTCAACACATTCATTACCAGACATTTCTAGTGACCTGAGAAGAGGCATGCTACCTAACTCCTCACCAAAATTTTTATGAATTTGAGGTACAAAAGGGAATAGAATTTTTTTGAACATGGCCAACAAATCTTCTTATCTAGGAGGGGGAAGGTAAGAAGAAAAGAGCAGGTTTTGGTAATTAAAAAGGAAACTGAAGGAAAAAATTAAGAACTAGCCACAGACAAGCCTCCATTAATTTTATTAGTACAGTATGAATGCATTTGTCACAGAAATCACGCTGATACTTCATTGTAACATGGTGGTTCCCCTGTTTTATATCATTGGGGTATAAGCACTGTCAAGTGCTACCATGATGGAAGAAAATTCGAGAATACAGTGAATCTTCTTTCTAAGGACTAGCCTAATCACAGACACTTCTGACCTAATAGGAATTTTAAAAAATTTTCTTTAATAAATCTGAGTGTTCAGTATTCATTTTCACAAGATTCTGAGGTCTGAATTTTATCCCTATTCCTCCCCTCCCACCCTAAAATTGAGTGCATTCTGATTACCCCTTACTCCAATCTGCCCTCCCATCTATCATGCCCCCCCCACACCCTTATCCTCTTCCCCCTTATTTTCCTGAAGGGCAAGATAGATTTCTCTATTCCATTTCCTCTATTTCTCACTTCCCAGTGCCATTTAAAAATATTTTACATTTGCTTTAAAACGTTGAGTTCCAAATTCTTTCCCTTTTTCCCTCCCCACCCACCCTCATTGAGAAGGCAAGCAATTCAGTATAGGTTATACACATGTAGTTATGCAAAACACTTCCATAATAGCCATGTGGTGAAAAATTATATTTCCTTCCATCCTATCCCACCCCACACTTAATTGAATTTTCTCCTTTGACCCTGTCCCTGTTGAAAAAAAGTGTTGGCTTTGCATTACTCCCTCTTCCAATCTGCTCTCCCTTCTGTCTTTCCCCCTTTTATTTCCTTCCCACCTTACTCTCCTGTAGGGTAAGTTACCCAGTTGAGTGTGTATATTATTCCCTCCTTAAATCAAATCTGATGAGAGTAAGGTTCACTCATTCCCTCTCAGCTCTCCCCACATTCCCTAAATTGTGAAACTGTTTTTCTGGCCTCTTTTTCCTGAGAAATTTTACCCCATTCACCCTCCCTTTCTCCTACCAATGTATTCCTCTCTCAACCCTTAAATTTATTTTTACACACCATAACTTCATATTGAACTCATTCTTTCCCATCTGTCTATCTATCTGTCTGTCTCACTATTTATCTATCATCTATCATCTATCTATCTATCTATCTATCTATCTATCTATCTATCTATCTATCTATCTATCTATCTATCTATCTATCTATCTATCTATCTACGTGTCTGTCTGTCTGTCTTTCTGTTTGTCTCTTTGTCTCTCATACCATTTTCCTCCAGCTACCCTAATACTTAGAAAAGCCTCATGAGTCACAAGTATGATCTTTCTGTGTAGGAATATAAACAGTTGCATTTTAAGAAGTTGCTTATGTTTTGTCTTTCGTGTTTACCTTTTCATCCTGAGTGTTGTTTTTGAAAGGGAAATGTTCTATTCAGCATTGGTCTTTTCAGCAAGAATCCTCTATGAGAAAGTCCTCTATTTCAATGAACACAATTATTCCCCCTGAAGTATTAGGCTCAGTTTTGCTGTGTAGGTGATTCTTGGTTTTCATCCTAGGTCCTCTGATCTCCAGAGTAACCTATTCCCAGCCCTTTGATCCCTTAATTAAAGCTGCTAGGTCTTGAGTTATTTGGGTTCCATTTTCACAATCCTGGAATTGTTTCTTTTTGGCTGCTTGCATTATTTTCCCCTCACGTGGGACCTCTGGAATTTGGCTACAATATTCCTAGGAGTTTTCCTTTTGGGATCTCTTTCAAGAATACTAAAAACAGGGGCGGCCAGGTAGCACAGCAAGTAAGAGCACCGGCTCCAGTGTTGAGAAGACCTGGAGATCGAATCCCAGGCTCAGACACTCAGCACCCACCCAAAAACACCTGGCTGTGTAACCTTGAGCAAGTTACTTAACCCCAATTGCTTAGGGGCGGCCAGGTGGCTCAGCGAGTAAGAGCATCGGCTCCAGTGTTGGGACGACCTGGAGATTGAATCCCGGGCTCAGACACTCACCACCACACCCAATTCTAAGGGTTGAAGGATTAATGAAAGAATGAATATTATAATGAGAGGTGGTCTTATTCTAATGAGGGTGTGGGAGACTGGATTTTGTTCCCTCAGTCTTGGACAAAGGAACTTATCTCTAAGCAGACCACCATCTAGGGCAATCTAGACAAAGGGGGTTATCTTTTACTCAAGCATATCTGACTAGAAAACAATGGGCCAGAATACCCCTAAACTAGAATCTCTTTATCTTTTGATCACATCTGAGCTTTCCCATCTGGCTAAGGCCCAAAGCCCAAGATTTCATCTCATCAGCAGCCAGGCCTTTCAGACAAACACAGCTTTGACCTAATCTCCAAATGAGGAAAGAGGAAGGGAAAAAATCCTGCATTTTCCCACTCTTAACTATTGGTTATTTCATAATCATTACTTTCAATATTAAAGTATTATGTGAAAATTATTGCTAATTAGCCTTGGATACCAAAAATGACATAATCTGGGATGGAGTGGACTCTAAAGTGGAGGGCATGCTACTGCAGAAGCTGTGGCATGACCATAAGGTGCATTTGAATAGGGAACCACTGTAGTTCACTGAGTACAAGAATGACATAATAAGACCTGCACTTTAAGAAAAATCACTTTGGCAGATTTGTTGATACTTTATTCGTAGAGAGGGCAAAGACAAGTTAGTGAGAGAAAAAGTAGTCATTTTGATAGTCTAGATGTTTAGAATAGACAGAATTAGAAGAAAAAGATTGGGGGGGGGGAGATTGGAGAGGGCAGGGAGCCATAATATGATTTACCCCAAATTGGAAGGGTAGAGTGTGGGAAAATGGAGGCAGGTAGGAACACAGAGGTTACCAACCTATGTGACTAGAACAAGGATGGTGCCTTTCATAGTAATAAAGAATTTGGGAAGGTGGGAATCTTTAAAGAGAAAGATAATGAAGTTAGATCTTTGATGCAATTCATAACATAACCATGCTGTTGATCCTGTGGAACTCATTCTGACCCCCTGAAATTAAAATGGATCACTACATAAGGCTGTTACTCAGTAGCATTACCTCCAGAGGACAGAGTCCAGTAATGGGCACAGCCCCCAAATTATGTAAGAGACCAGGGTGTGGCTCTATTAAGGAAGGGAAATCAAGTGATAGGATTTTGCATGGACAACTGCTTCAAGTGCCTGGATGGAGGCTAGATTGTAAAAAACTTGAGAGTTCAATGCCATATAAAGAAGGTCATTGGTGGGTGGGAGTGCAATCAAGCTTTGTTGAGCAATAAATAGTGAAGACAGTGGGATCCTTGTGATGGCAACACACCCATATTAGCTCTAGTAGAGAAGGTGGCATTCACATTGCCGTTCTACTGTTTCATTCATCTCTGGAAATATGTATTTTATTCTTTTGAGATGATATCCAGCCTTTTTACTTAAGGTTTGCATACTGTTTTTCACATATTCATTTGATTCTCATAAGAAATCTGTTGGTAGGTACTATTCTCATCCTCTACTTACACATGAGGAAACTGAAGCTGAAAAAATTTGCCCATAATGATATATCTAGTAAGTTACTGAGGCTAGATTTTAATTCAGTTCCTTAGGATCCAAGTTCACAACTTTATAATTTTCTGTCAATTCCATCAATCATCCACTAAACAATCTCATGTAAGAAATAGAGTGGCTTGTGTCGTATTTCTCTTTTTAAAGAAACTATAATACCTACATAAACATATTTTAGAATCACAGATTAAGAGGATTCAGAAAGAACCCAGACATGATCTAATTGTCCCACAGATAATAAAACAGAGACCCAGAGAAAATATGTGATTTGGCCAAACTTCCACACCTAGATTTGAAAAGAGAGACACCATCTCTGTAATCACAATCCTCCAATGTCCTTCCCATTATGTGATGAAATCTTAAAATGTACAAGAATTACGGGCATCTTTTTGTCTCTGTGTCATCTGGTGAATGAAAGAGAAGCTTCTTTGAACAGTCATTTCCCTTTGCTCGACCTTAACATCAATTTGAGAGTTGTTTATTTTCCCAACCAGTATTGTTGTCAGTTGTGATAGCTTCTATCCCCTTCAGAAGTTAGCTTTCTATTGGGAATGACTTTCTTTCCTTTGTAAAGAAAGTTCTTTGCATTCCTATAAGTTTGTTTTGTCAGCCTCTTTAGTTCTTCTTCCTGGAAAATGATTTCTATCTATTACATATCTTTAAATGAAGGCTGTATCTTTCTATGCCTTAGCATGGAAAACAAGGATGCTGCATCTGCTTTTCCAATATTACAGGAGAATCAATGGAAGAAACCAAAGTCCATGGTATCTCTCCCTTTAACAGAAAATGCTTTAAACTGATATTGCATATCCATTTCACAGTGTTTTAGCTACTAAATACAAGTAAATAATGAAATCCCAGGATCAAGTGAATGAGGAAGGGAACGTTTGCAATTGAAAGGGGCAATGTTAGTAATCTGACATCAAACTGCAGAAAGAAGCCTTCAAAATTAATCACAGCCCACCTTTCCATCCCCCTACACCCTCCATATCTCCCCACGCGGCTCCCCACCCCCACCCCACCGGCCTCAGGTGTCTCGGGGCGCCCGTTCCAGCCAATCCCGCGCAGCGGAACGGGCTACTCAACAAAGGCTCTTGTGCGGCCGTGGGACAGTTAGTTGGTGCCAAGGTTGGAGGAGAGGCGGTGGAGGCCGAGGAGAGCGCTAGCTGAGACCTGTGCCTGAGAACAGACATGGAGAGCCGGCGTCTGACCCGGGGGCCCTTCCGGCCCACCCACCTGTGCAGTCTGGACGATGACCTCAAGCTCTCCACATGTCCCACAGCTGCTCATCCTGAGACGGGGCCCGGCAAGCCTGCGGACTCGAGGAAAGACAGCGCTGAGAACCCTGGCAGAAAGAGAAGAAGGTTCTTCCACTTCCCAACGTTTTCAGCTAAGCTGTCCCAATTCCTGAGGAGCCTCTCCCTCTCACCTGACCGTCCCCACCTGGGGGTGTATCACCCCTTATGAAGAAGACGGGCTTCCTAATGTGGACATAATGTGACTGCATGGGAAATTGGGGTGAAAATCATTATGTTTTGGCAATGGTTTAATATTTATTATTATTTTTTCTATTACTATTCTATTATTGTTTTTATGTCATTATATGTATATTTCATATGAAATTGATTATTCTGTTCATTGCTATATTTAACTACCTTTGTACATACTTAAGTAAACCTCAAAATTTAATTAAAATTTCAAATTTCATTTGATTTCTGCATCAAATATGTGTAAATTCACGGTACAGTGAAAAGTGTTTAGAGTTTCAATGGTTCATGGACGGATTCTGGGTTTGGCAGTCTCCAAGGCAGTAAAACAATCAAATACTTGTGTGTATGTATATTTTATGTATATATTACACATTCATGTGTGTGTAGGTATATATGTTCCTCTCAATTACTGTACAACACATGTGTGTGAAAGAATGTTTCAGAACTTAATCTCTGATTGATTCCATAAGCAATAAGTCATGAAGAGGGAACATTATACAATTCTGTAAGTCTTAAAAAAAACTCTATTCAACACATTCATTTCCAGACATTTCTAGTGACCTGAGAAGAGGCATGCTACCTAACTCCTCACCAAAATTTTTATGAATTTGAGGTACAAAAGGGAATAGAATTTTTTTGAACATGGCCAACAAATCTTCTTATCTAGGAGGGGGATGGTAAGAAGGAAAGAGTAGGTTTTGGTAATTAAAAAGGAAACTGAAGGCAAAAATTAAGAACCAGCCACAGACAGACAAGCCTCCATTAATTTTATTAGTACAGTATGAATGCATTTGTCACAGAAATCACGCTGATACTTCATTGTAACATGGTGGTTCCCCTGTTTTATATCAGTGGGGTATAAGCACTGTCAAGTGCTACCATGATGGAAGAAAATTCTGAGAATACAGTGAATCTTTTTTCTAAGGACTAGCCTAATCACAGACACTTCTGACCTAAAAGCGTTTTTTAAGAATTTTCTTTAAAAAATCTTAGTGTTCAGTATTCATTTTCACAAGATTCTGAGTTCTGAATTTTATCCTTATCCTTCCCCTCCCACCCTATCTCAGAAATCTCAGAATGTACTAGAATTACGGGCATCTTTCTAGAGAGATTCCCTATGATAAATATCATGCAACCTTTTCTTCATGATCACAAATTTGGGTCATCGTCATCATCATCATGTTTTTCTCTTCTTCCTCATTCTTTCCTTTCTCTCTCTCTTTTTCTCTCTGTCATCTGTTGAGTGAAAGAGAAGCTTCTTTGAACAGTCATTTCCCTTTGCTCATCATTAACATCAATTTGAGAGTTGTTGATTTTCCCCAACCAGTACTGTTCTCAGTTGTGATAGCTTCTATCCCCTTCAGAATTTATCTTTGTATGGAGAATGAATAATTCTTTCCTTTTTAAAGAAACTTCTTTCCATTCCTCCAAGTTTGTTTTGTCAGCGTCTTTAGTCCTTCTTCCTGGAAAATGATTTCTATTCAAAATTAATTTAAAATTCAAAATTAATCTCAGCCCACCTTTCCATCCCCCACATCCCCACCTCCACCCCACCAGACTATCTATCCCTTTTACATAAAATGCTTTAAACTGATGTTGCATATCTTTTTCACAGTGTTTTTCCTACTAAATGCAAGTAAATAATTAAATCCCTGGATCAAGTGAATGAAGAAGGGAATGCTTTGAATTGAAAGGGGCAATGTTAATAATCTGACTTAAAATTCCAGAAAGAAGACTTCAAAGTTAATCTCATCCCACCTTTCCATCCCCCCACATCCCTCATATCTCTTAACTCGGCTCCCCACCCCCACCCCACCGCCCTAAGTTGCTTCGGTGTGCCTGTTCTGTAAATATATATACACACATTCACATATGTATTCATATACCCATATAACCTCCGATACACACACACACACATACATATATTTCTATTCCTTTCAAGTGTTTTCATAGTGAGAAAAGTTTCATCAGTTACAATTATCATTTTTCCACATAGGAATGTAAATAGTTCAACTTTGATAAGTTCCTTATGATTTCTTTTCCCTGTTTACCTTCTCATGCTTCTCTTACTTCTTGCATCTGAATGTCAAATTTTCTATTCAACTCTGGTTTTTTTCATCAAGAATGCTAGAAAGTCCTCTATTCCACTGAATGACCATATTTTCCCCTGAAACATGAAACTCAGTTTTGCTGGGTCGGTGATTCTTGCTTTTAATCCCAGCTCCTTTGCCCTCTGGAATATCATATTCCAAGCCCTTCGATCCCTCAGTGTAGAAGCTGCCAGATCCTGAATCATCCTGATTGTGTTTCTACAATATTCAAATTGTTTCTTCCTGGATACTTTTAATATTCTCACCTTGATCTGGGAATTTCAGAATCTGGCTAAAAAATTCCTAGAAGTTTTCTTTTGGGGATGTTTTTCAGGGGGTGATAGGTGGATTCTTTCAATCTCTATTTTGCCCTCTGGTCCTAAAATATCAGGGTAGTTTTCCTTGAGAATTTCTTGGAGAATGATTTCTAGGTTCTTTCTTTGATCATGGCTTTCAAGTAGTCCAATAACTTTTAAATTATCTCTCCTGCATTTATTATCCAGGTCAGTGGTTTTTCCAATGAGATATTTCACATTGCCTTCTATTCTTTCATTTGTTTGGATCTGTTTATCAGCATTTTGATTTCCCATAAAGTCATTAGCTTCCATTTGCTCTAATCTCATTTTGAAGGAATGATTCTCCTCAGTGAGCATTTGAGATTCTTTTTCCATTTGGCAAATTCAGCTTTTTAAGGCATTCTTCTCCTCATTGTCTTTTTGAGCCTCTTTTGCCATTTGAGTTGGTCTATTTTTTAAGGTGTTATTTTCCTCAGTCAGGCTGTTGATTCTCATTTCATAATTTTGTTGCATCATTCTCATTTTTCTTCCCAATTTTTCCTCCACTTCTCTTATCTGCTTCTTAAAGTCCTCTATGGCCTGTAACCAGCTCATATTTTCCTTTGAAGCTTTTGGTGCAGGAGTTCTGACTTCACTGTCTTCCTCCTGTTCCATGCTTTGATCCTTTTTGCCCTTAAAATAGGAATTTAATGTTGGATTTTTCTGTTTTCTTTGCTTCCTTTGCCTGGTCATGTTGCCACTCAATTACTTGACTTTTGGGCTTTTTGACACAGTAGGACTCTGCTACCAGATAGGGGAGCTTCATACCAAATGCTGGGGTTTTCTCAGCTGCTGGAGGTATTAGTTGGGTGCTCTCTCTGAAGACTCCACATGCTCTGGCAGACTGCTCATGCACCCCTGGACCTCCACCCTAGCCTGCAATCCAGGTCCAAGCAAGTTAAAGCAAGGGTGATTACCCCTCAGACTGGGGGCTTGGACCCCTACACTCTGCAAGCCAGGAGCTGAAACTGCCATGTGGCTACAGCTGCCCTGCAGCCCTCGGCAGCTTCTCATCCCAGGGGCAAATGCCAATGAACTCTCAACTACTGTGTCCCAAAGTCCACACTGCACTGATCTCTCACTTTGCCCTTAGCATCTATGTGTTGATAATTTTGGACCACCAGAGCTACTGGTGATCTGGATTCCCTCCAGCTGTTGGTTGATCAGGCCAGCCTTGGGGCTAAAACCTTGGTGTGGGGCTGGACTCGGCTCCCAGAGCGCTGTGTTGGCCGATTCCTGCTGGCCTGCCAGGCTTTCCTCGGCAGGAGGTTAGCTTATCGGCATCATTTTGTGGCTTCTGTACCTCCAGAGTTTGTTCAGAGTCCCCTTTTACATGGATTGGAGGTAGTGAGAGCCGGTGCCACACGGAAGTCCTGTTTCTACTCCGCCATCTTGACTCAGCCTCCCCCCCGCCCCCCGCCTACTCCCCCACAAAGCTGTTATTTGAAGCTTGGAATTGGGTAATTTTTTTTTCTTTTTAAAATTTGCTTTCTCTTATTCTATAATCATCATAATTGATTTGAAAAACCTGCTGATTTATGAGAATACTACTTGAAGAATATGAAGGAATTTCTGTCCAAGTTATATGAAGGAATTATAGTCCAAATTGCTTGGCCTTTTTAAGTATTAAGCATTAAAAATAACATTTGAAAATATCATAATTGACTTTAATTCCAGCATTACTTTATAGATATTTTGTGAACTTTAAGCATAGCCCTGGGAGTTTTATATTGACTTAGTCACAAATTGCTATGAGTAACCCACAAAAAGTAGAAATTATGCCCAGTTGTTCTAAAGAATAGAAAAATAGAAAGTTTGAGAGTCAAGAAGAAAAAAAAATAGTAAAATGCAAAACTGAGGTAAGCTGAAATACATAATTTAAGTTTAACATAATGTGTTTGCTGCCAATTTTTATACGATTGCAGGCATTCATGGGATTTGAAAGCTGAATTCCCAAGTCCCTCTTCCATTATTATTTGGCCTCTCTCTCCTTTCAAAAAACAAAACAAAACAAACTATCTCACTTTCCTCTTACTTTTCCAACTGTTTGGTGTGGGTTTCAAAATTTTCCAGTCTACAATAAAAGAAACTGAGGCAGATCTCTGAACCAATGGCACTTTATTAAAGGGTCCATGCCCCACTTCTAATGAAGCAGACCTCAGATCTTCCTCCCAATCTGAGATGCTCCCTTCCTGTAGGCCCCTATAGGTCTTATGGTTTTATACCTAGACAAAGCAAACTAAAAATGCAGAGTTGCATCAGTTGATAGACCTTGCCCTTGACCCTCTAGAAGCATCCACAAAAAATTCAGAATCCCATTGGTTGACAAAGGAGTAGGTGAGCAGACCTTGACAGACCTATCTTATCTTTTCAGGAGGTCCTACTGAGCCAGTGAGTAGACTCATGGCTGGGCTGATAAACAAATATCAAAACATCTAGATCAATCAATGGGCTGGTAGAGAGCCAGGCCACAGGCTGATGAACAGGATCATTTATTGGCCAAATGTTCATGGCCATCTCCCCACGTTGGGCAATAGAGGTATGATGAGGCATAGAGGAACAACAAAAATAACTTGGGGACTGTCCATGTCTTTGGGTCTCCTCTGTTACACTGGTCTTGGTCAATGTAATAAGGAAAAATAAGGGTAGAGGCCATCTCGTTAGCTTCTTATGATTAAAGTGAACTTATAGTTCACTGTTCACAGCTGGAGGGACTAATATACAGAACTTATAATCACAACCCCAGTGGAATCATAGCAAGCTGATTAGTGCTGCTTGGAATAACATAGGTGTCTAATCAATGGTTTATCATATTGGTTCACCTTTTTATTCTATGCTCCCCTGTATGTTGTATACTTCCTTTCATTGTCCACCTGAGTCTGAGCAATGTCGACTACATTGAGAGGATGATCTTAAATGTCTGGAAACACTTCCCTCAAATAACCAGATGTGGTTGGTTACCTAGATCTCAGGTTCTCCAAGAGCTCACACCTCAAAAACTAGAGTTCACAAGGCCCTACCTATGTAATTACTCTTTATAACATATATTTAGCTCAAAGCAAAGGCAATCAATGAAAGGGAATAGTGAGAAAAATAGCAACAAAACATTTCCCATAAACCTTGAGCTTACTTTCTTCCCCTTTCAGAGGTATGCTAGAGTCTGGCAATTATTAAATTTTAGTGTGATAATTTTCACCTCAGAGGGCTGTGATAGTAATGGCAATTAAAGATTCCCCTGTATTGGCTTGGTTTTCAAATTGATTGTGTTAAAACCCAGAGTTTGTTAATCCCACCTGTGGGATGGGCTTCTTGATGTGAAAAGAAAGTCCTGAATTGGGAGGAGCTGGTGACCTAGATTTGGAGAGACACTGGAGAGAGGCAGAAGATCTTTTTTTGGAAGCAGCACCTCGTGGAGAGAGAGAGAGACTAAGAGGATTGCTGGTGGCTGCTTTGAATTGCCCTGGACTTTTGAGACCTGCCCCCTGAGCTGCCAAGGACTGAGGAGACATGGCTGTTTTGCTGGTACTTTGTCTGTCTGTTTTGATGTTATTTTGCCAGATTTGTCCACTGGTGAAAGACTGTCCTGTTGAAGAAGTCCTGGAACCTGGCATTTGGTTAAGAAGGCCTGAGACTGTCCTGCAGACAGAGAGTGAATACTGTCCACTGGTGAGGGACAGTACTGTTGTTGCAGGGGTCTGGAGACTGTCCTGCAGACAGAATGAATACTGTCCACTGGTGAGGGACAGTACTGTTGTTGCAGGGGTCTGGGAGCCTTTCTGTTGGTTCAGAAGCCCTGAAGAAGGATTTTCTTGTTGTATGTGTACAGAAATCCTGGGAGAGGGCTTTGCTAATGTGTTCAGGGGTTCTAGGACTGTTCTACAGACAGAGGATAAATTCATGAAGGGACTGGCAATGTATCTTATGGCCTTGCTAAGCCTTGTCTCTCCAGGAACTAAGATTGCTGAGAACTTGCCTCGTGTCAAGATGAAGAAAAGACCTCCATTTGGGTATTAAGTGCTGTGTTTAAACTTGATGTAACTCTGGGGTAGATTCAATTGTGATCCAGGGGTGGGGAACTTTTGACCTTTTTGTGTTCTATGGTTGAGCAAATGAATGTATTTTACTTATGTTTGGAAACTAATCTCCATTTGAGAAGAGGGGCTTTGTGGTGGACTTAATTAAGGTATAGCCTAGGGGTGGAGAAGTATTTGGAACAGAGACTTTGTAATTGATTGAATGATTGGAAGGTCCTGGGGTGGGGTAGTACTTGGAGATTATTTAATCACACTTAGTAAATACTGTATTTTGAATGATGTCATGTTTTTATCTTCTCTGTTCTGGGTTTGTTACTGAATAAAATAGAGAGCACCTATGCTGGTATTTTGAACCTGGGAAGTTGCCTTCTTTTGGCATTACATTACAAGGGCAGAGCCAAGATGGCAGAGTAGAAACAGGCAGCTCCTGCTCCCACCTCCTCCAATATATGTAAAAAATGACTCTAAATAAACTTTAGAGCAATAGAACCCACAATGTGACAGAGAGAAACAAATCTCCTGCTGAAGGAAGCTCAGCAGGCAGGAAGGAAGGGTCCATTGAAGCATGTTGGGAGCCAATAGTAGTCTGCCTGAGTTGGCTTTGGGGGTTTTAGCCCCAGAGCAGCCCCTATGAGTGGCAGCTAGAGCAGACTTCATGACAGTAAATCACCAGCAGCTGTAGTGGTTTCCAGACTTCTCAATCCACAAATGCCAAAGACAAAGTAAAAGGTCAATGTGGAACTTGGTTGGTCCAGGGAAGGATAGAAGAGTGTGGTCTGGCTGCTACCCCTGGAGTGAGAGTGTAGTGGCTACAGCCACTTCCGTGTGGCTGCTTCTAGAGCTCCTGTCCTGCAAACTGTAGGGGGACCAAGTGACCATTCAGAGGCTAAGCACTCTTGCTTGGATCTATATTGTGGCCTTGGGTGGTGGTCGTGGGGTGTATGACCAATAAGCCAGAGCATGTAGGGGCTGTAAGGATGGCACCCATATAATAGCTTCAGCAGCTGCAAAACCCCCAGGGATTTGGGACATAGCTCTCTCCATTCTGGAAGCAGAGTTCTATGATGGCCAAGAGCTGAAAAGTCAAGCAATTGGCTGCCAATATGAGCAAGCTGAGGAAGCACAAACAAACCATAGAATCCTTTTTGGAGGACATAAAGGATCAAGGCATGGAGTGAGAGGAAGACATCTAAGTCAGTAGCCCTGCATCAAAAGCCTCCAAGAAAAATATGAATTCATTACAGGCCATGGAAGAACTCAAGAAGGATTTTGACAATCAAGTAAGAGAAGTGGAGGAAAAATTGGGAAGAGAAATGAGAATGATAAAGAAAATCATGAAAAGTGAGTCAACAGCCCTCTAAAGGAGACCCAAAAATACACTGAAGAAAATAACACCTTAAAAATAGACTAACTCAAATGGCAAAAGAGGCCCAAAGAGCCAATGAGGAGAAGAATGCTTTAAAAAGCCAAATTTTCCAGATGGAAAAGGAATTTCAAAAAGTCATTGAAGAGACTAACTCCTTCAAAATTAGATTGGAGCAATTGGAAGCTGATCATTTTCACCTCAAAAATCAGCAAAGGCTTCAATCAAGAGCTTAATTTATTGTTTATTGTTTGTCTAGCCTTAAAAAGTGATGTATATGATATTAATAATAGAGATCAAATTTAAATGTCTTGCATTTTTTAAAGTAGTTGTTAAACATTTACTATATGCACACACTTTTGCATTATCAGCAAGAGGAATGAGCACGTATAAAGAACACAGGTGAGGAAGCACACATGTAAAGAACATGTATGGTCTAGGCACCAGTATGGAGTTACAGCCTCTGCTTCTGCAGAGAAAACAAAATGTTGCCTTTCTTCTACACTTATGCTGCTTCTATTAACAAAACTTTCTGCATCTGCTGAACAATTCCAGAAACTATTTCTGTACACGTGGTTTCATTGTGCTTTTGGCTGCCTCAACTTTCTGACTCAGTTAAAACTCTTGGCTCTAGTATCTTCTTTAAGCAATCCTACCCTAAGACCAGCAGAAAGCTCTCATGTTTTGTTTTTTCAGTGTCTGGGCTCAGTTATTTCCTATCTGCCAAAACAGGAGATTCTCAGACCAAGCCTTTAGAAAGGAGGGCACTAACACCCTTGGGTTTAACCTTTGCTTTGAAGGATTTTTCCAGTTATGAATCTTGGAAACCTAGATAGGATACTTTCCCCTGCTTTTGAATGACTCTGCAATAAGCTTCATTTATATGCAAAAGTAAAAGAATCATGTGTGAAAAGGGCTTTGCCCCACACCCTTATGACCTTTGTTTTCTATGTCTTATGATTTTGTTCATTTACCAAACAGACTGTGGGTCAGATCAAGATGTGTTAAATGCCAGCAATGTCTACTGCTACATTTTAATAAGGAAGGAAAGGAAGGTAGAAAACAAGTATTGATTAAGGGAAGGGAATAAGCATTATTAAACAACTATTAGGTGCCAGATACTTTGCTAAGTACTCAAAAGTCCAAGAGACATAATTTCTGGGTAATTAATAATTAACTTATTAATTATGACTAGCAAATATTTAATTGATTGAGAATCTTGGGGTCAGATGAATGTTTAAAAACCTTTGGAGAATGGGTGTTCTGAACAGGTAAAAATCAACTCTCATCAGTTAACAATTAATGAGAGAACAAATATTATAATGAGAGGTGGGCTAATTTTATTCTTTTTTAAATTTTCTTTAAAAATTATGAAATAAAAGAAGCATTTCCACAACATAGCACAATAAAGAGAGATGGTATATGAAACCGTAATTTTACTATGTAAAACTTGCTAATCTTTTCAAATATATAACAAAATCATGTCAATTTCCTTTTTTTTCATTTCTTCCCTCCCCCTTTGCACCCTAGAGATGGCTACCATTAGACACAGATATGTGTACATACACATATGTAAAAATTATTCTCTCTCTATATATATATTTCTATCAGTTTTTTCTGTGGATGCATCTTTCTTCATATGTTCTTTTAGCTAATTTGGGAATTTATGCTAGATAAAATGATTTATTAATTCAAAGTCATTCTTAAAAGAATATTGCTATTACTGTATACAATGTTCTCTTGGTCCTGCTCATTTCTTCATTAATTCATGCAAGTCTTTCCATGTTTTTTCTAAAATCAGTGAGCTCTTTATTTCTTTTTTTTTCTTAAGCAATTGGGGTTAAGTAACTTGTTCAAGGCTACACGGCCAGTTATTTTGTGTGGGTCTTAAGTATCTGAGTCCGGAATCGATCCCAGGTCTCCCGACTCTGGGACCGGGGCTCTTACTCACTGCACCACCTGGCTGCCCTGAGCTCTTTATTTCTTATAGTACAGTAGTATCCCATCAGAATCATATCCAAAAAAATTATTCAGCCATCCCCCAATTGATGGGCATCCCTGTAATTTCTAGTTCTTTTCCACCAAAAAGAGAGCTACTGTAAACATTTAAAAACATATAAGTTCTTTTCCTTTTTCCCTAGTCATTTTTAGCAACAGACCAAGAGGTATGTTTAGTCTAATGAGATATCTCCACACCCAGATATTCCACCTCCAGCAATCTATACAAAAAGATCTATCCTTCACCAAGACCACTTATGTAGTTGAAAAATGGGCCAGAATTTTTGGATATTAGATTCTCTTTACCCCTTAATCCTAACTAAACTTCCCAAATTGATGGGATCCCACCTAAGGTTGAGGAGAATATTAACCCAATTTCATCATCAGCCTTGTCCTTTAGAGGCTGCTTTGACCTAGTCTCTAAATGAGGAAATAGGAGAATAAAACCAAACCCTGTATTTCCTCCCCCCATATCTTAGTGATTGGTTGCTAATAATTTTTCTCATTGCCTTAGTATTACATATGGTGTTTTGGATTGTAGTCTTGCAAAATCAACATTCAAATCCCACCTCAAATATTAGCAGTGATATTCACTGCTGAAGAATCATCTAACTTTTCTGGGTTTCTATTTTCTCATTTGCAAAATGGGGATAAAAATAGCCCCTGCCTCATAGAATTGTAAAGATTACTTGAGATAATAACTGCATAGTGTTTTGTGAATCTGTAAGTGTTATTCAAATGTTAGTTATTATTATGACTATTTACTTAGAACCCTAGGTATTTCTCTGCCATACTTGTACATAATCAATCAAATTCCATCTTGTGTCAGTTTCCTTTTTCTTACCAGCTAACCCACTTTTGTAGTTCATGTATTAGATCAATATTTTAATATACCACTGTCAGGACTATTCTGATTTTATCTTAAATGCAGGACACATCTTCTCTCCTCTGTTCCATATTTCAATGGGGATAGCAAGCAGAAAAGGCAGAGACAAAAGTATCAAGGGCAATCACTTGGGGAACTCTCATACATTGGCACTGAAAAGATAAGGGATCATTAAAAGAAAGTAGCTAAAGAAATAGAAAAACCAGAAGAATGTGCTGTGTCTGAAGAGAAGGAAAGACAGATTACCCAGAGGATGGGAATAGTTAACAGTTGTAAAAGCTTTAGATGAAGGATTTTTAACCTTTTGTGGATCATGGGCCACTCATGAAAGCCTGGGGTTATATTAACTGGGCAAAGAAGAACTTTCCTCAAGGTAAGAAGGAAAGTAGTATTTCAACATTGTTAGAAAAAGATATGGAAGCACTTCGGGAAGAGGATGTCTCCTGATTTTTCTGGCTCTGGTTTAAATTGTGACATTTCTACAATGAACCTTTGGGCATGTGCACTTACTTGCATAGTCATAGGGTGACCAGTTCTCTTACTTAGTTTGTCATCTTGTAGGCACAATCATGGTTTTTGGCACCTCCCCAAAAATTACAATAGTAACATCAAAGGCCACTGATCACAGATCTCCATAACAGATATAATAATAATGAAAAAGTTTAAAATATTGTGAGAATTACCAAAATGTGACACTGAGATATGATGTGAGCCCTTGATGTTTAAAAATGGCATTAATAGACTTGCTAAATGCAGAGTTCCCAGAAACCTTCAATTTGTTTAAAAAAATTAAATATGCAAAGTGCACTAAAGTGAAACACAATAAAACAAGGTATTCTTGAAGTAGAAGGAACAAAAAAATCCCCAAACAACTGAATCAGTACCTGAGTAAGTAAATAGCTATGTGCATTTACTATGGTTTATGAGCCCAATTACCTATCCATTAGAATAAATTACATATGAAATATGACTTAAGGCACAAAACAGCTGACCTTCCACATTTTCTTGTTCATCCATTGTCCAAACATATTGTGCAAATGAATGAGGAACCTTCTGCTGAAATAGCGCCTTTTTCATATTTTTTATTTTTACCCAATTACATGTCAAAAACAGTTTTTTAAAACATTTCCCTCAAAGTTTTTAGTTTTAAACTCTGTTCCCCCTCCCTTGCCTCTTCCCATGACAGTAAGCAATTCAATATAGTTTATACATGTGTGATTATGTAGGACATTTCCATATTAGTCATTTTGTACATGAAGACTTGAACCACAAAACAAGAAAGAAAGAAAGAAAGAAAGAAAGAAAGAAAGAAAGAAAGAAAG
>NW_027187361.1:11803696-11808030 GCF_028583685.1 Petaurus breviceps papuanus | reverse complement strand
AAAGAAAGAAAGAAAGAAAGAAAGAAAGAAAGAAAGAAAGAAAGAAAAAGAAAGAAAGAAAGAAGGAAAGGAAGAAAAGAAGGAAGGAAGGAAGGAGGGAAGGAGGGAAGGAAGGAGGGAAGGAAGGAGGGAAGGAAGGAAGGAAGGAAGGAAGGAAGGAAGGAAGGAAGGAAGGAAGGAAGAGAAAGAAAGAGAGAAAGAAGGAAAGAAAGATGTTTTGTACAGAGAGCTTAGAAAAAATAAACACGTGAGTAAATGTTGATGCAATTGGATAGTTGCATATGGAGAAGAAAAGGCTTAATCATGTCAGTAACTAACAATTCATTAATATAACATAGGAAAGAATGAGAGGAGATGTCGTGAAACCTGGAGCTCTGAAGGTTAATGCTCCTGCTAACAAGCAATGTGATCTTTAAAAAGAATTTCATCTTTGGGGTCTTGGTTTTCTTCTCCTATAAAATTAGAAGTGAACTGCATGATCTCTCTCTAAGGGCCCTTCCAGCCTTATGATGATTTCTTAATGCATATTCTCTAAATATACGAGGTTTCCCAAAAGTCTTAGTGCCTTTTAAGCTTTGGTCACTTAACTTTACTGTAAGACTTTGATATTAAGAGAAATTATTTTTGAGTTCCTATGTTGTTTGCTTTTGATGGCCTTTTTCTTATCCTTTGTTATGGGATATAATTGTAATTACTGTTTGCATGTATAGGAGGGGCAAAGGGGCAGAGTGTGTGAATATATGTATATGTATGTGTGTGTGTGTACCTATATACACACACACACACACATACATACAGTGCTAAGCATATAGTAGGTGCTTAATAAAGGGCTCAAAATATGTTGTTGAAATTACAGGATTGGTCCAATGTCCTCTGCCCCCTGCTCCCTTCTCACACATTTATACATATATATTTAATGATAATTATTGTGTGTGTGTGTATATATATATATATATATATATATATATATACTCTCTGCGCATATATGTGTGTGTGAAATTTGATTCTCACAACAACCCTCTGAGGTAAGTGCCATTATCACCTCATTTTATAGTTGAGACAACTGAGACAGCAGAAATTAAATGACTTGGCCAGGATCACACAGCCATTAAGTGTCTAAGGACAAATTTGAACTCTGTTTTTCCTGACCTAAGTCCCAGCATTTTATCCACTGTGCCATCTAGTTGCAGCCAATGTGGCAACCACTTCTATTAATTAAGATCATTACCTACTCTACGTAGTAAGTAGTCTTTGACAATTGGTGAAGATATTGAGTAAAGTTAACTGATTTGCCCAAGGGTGATAAAATATGTATCAGAGGGGAGGCTTGAACCCAAGTTGTCTTGATCTTGAGGCCATTTATCTATGTCAACACTGTCTCATATATGTATCTGTCCGGACCTGTGTCTATCTGGCTGAAAAGAATTATCTATGCCCAACAAAGTGTTCTTTCTACATCTCATATCATAAGATTCTTCTTTAATTTTAATCAGGAACTATTTGATAAATATTATTCCTTATTTTCAATTCTCTTCATTCATAGTCTACCTCTTCTCTTAACTATTGAAGAGGGGCCCCATTCCTGTTTACTGCATGGAATCTAGAGCCATTGTAAACTAACAGGCAAGAAGGCTGCCTGAATAAATGAAGGCGTGTTCCCTAGCTCCCCCACAACTATGTGTGGTGTGTATGTGTGTGCAGGAAGAAAGTGACTTCTTCTACCCCCAAATTGAACAAAAACATTAATCAATACAGACAGACAAGCCCAAATCCTCCTGCTTTAATGAGAGATTCATGGAGCCTGCAAGGCTCTATGTCTAGAGTATATAAGAGTGGAGATCTCCACATGAAAGTCCTAAGGTCGATGTAAATCCATAATAGAGACACATGGGACAACAGTGAAAACAGTAGTGGTAGTAAAGCACTGACTGGAGTAGGTATTGCTCAGAGGGCCAGAGGCTCTACCAAGTCCCTAGAACCTTGCCCTGAGATCCCAGAAAGGGCCCAAATGGGACAGCACTGTGAATCCCAAAGAACCAGGGGGACTTTAATGCAGGGAAACCAGGGAGAGACCAAGCAAGGCCAATCACTAACACTAAAAGGGGGTGGAACCTGGCCTGGAAAAAAAGCTCTAATTAAAGAATAAAATCTCTAGAGATAGGTAAACCAGACCAGCATTAAATCATCATTGTTATCCTCCTCCTCCTCCTCCTCATCATCAACCAGATCTAGAGATCTCTAAAAAGAACAGTCTTACTCTAAAACAACTGTAAGTAGAGACTGAAACAAAAATAAATCCACAAGACTACATGAATATCTAGGGAAAATGAAGGAAGATAAATATATAAAAGTTCTGGAGAAAAGCATTAAAAGAAATATAAATAGCTTCAAAGATGAAACATAAGTCATGGACTCCCTGAAAATGAAAATAGAACATATATCAATGAATCCATAAAACAGAAATATTAGAATAAAGTTAAAAGACTAAAAAAATAACATGTAAGATATCAAGAACAATCAACCAGTCAAACAGGTTAGGGGAAGTCATTTAAGAATGATTTGACTGCCTAAACACAATTTTTAAAAGTTTGCACACAATATTTGAAGAAACCATAAGTAAAAACTACCTGGATTTATTAGAATCAAAAGGTAAAATGAAGATGGAAAGAATTCACTACTCAACTCCTGAATGAAACTCCTGAAAGAAAAGCCCCAGGAATGTCATTGCCTAAATTCAGAGCCCTCACATCAAACAAAATTCCTTCAATCATACATAAAGGAGTTAACATGCCAAGAAAACACAAAAGATCTAGCAGCTTTTCTTTCAATGGGGAGGAGATCTTGGAATATAGTTTTCCAAAAGACAAAATATATAGGATTACAAATAACATCCTAAAAAGTTAATCCTACAAGGGAAAAAAAAGAGGGAATCTTAAATGGGGTAGAGGACTTTCAAGCATTTCTGATCAAAAGACTGAAGATATGTAGGAACTCTGAAATGCAAAGACAAGAAGCAAATGAATTTGAGAAAGGAAAATGCATCTGATCAATTTGGAAGGGTAGTATGATGATGTAGGTTTAACTTTTAATGAGGGGAAAAGAGACAAATGTCCCTGAGAACCTTGATTTCTTGAAAGGGTATTGAGGGACATAAATAAGAAAAATAAAGGACAAGACTGGAGATAGGGCAGAACGAGAAGGTGGCTTAGTTTAGTTTCGAGTATTGAAAGAGAAAAAAAGGAGGAAGAGTAAAAGGAATACACAAAGGAAAAAAAAGCAAGGACAGTAGAATGGAGTAAGAAGAAAGTATGTTATTTCTTATAATTGTGGTGAATATACATGAAGAAAGGGTAGAAGGAATGGGAAATGGATGAAGTTCTTACCTAAACCAGAAAAAGGATGGTTGAACACACACTGTTTGAGGTAGAAATGCATTAAACTAAATAAGAAAGCAAGCAAGCATTTGGGGAGGGTATGGGGAAATTGAGGTTAATACTGAAGGAAGCAATAATTGTAAGCAAAATAAAAATCTGATCTGGAAGAAAAGATGAAGTGGGGGAGGAAGAAGAAAACAACTAGAATCTAAAAGGAGGTAATCAATTGAGGAATGACTGAATGAGTTCTGGCATATTCAGATAATGAAATATCATTTTGCATTAAGAAATTATGAAAAACTTTTCAGAGAATCCTGGGTAGTATGAAGTGGTATAGGGTGAAAGGAGAAGACCCAAGAAAAAAGTTTAAGCAAGGAAAACAACATTGTAAAAAATGACCAACAACATTCCAAAAACTGTATCCAAAGGACATATGATGAAGCATGCTGCCCACTTCCTAATGAAGAAATGATGGACACAAGGTACAGAGACATACGTTTTTGGTAATGAGTCCTGCATATATTCATTTTGTGTCACTATGCTTATTTCTCAGAAAGCTTTCCCCCCTTCCTTTCTTCCCCCCAGTTAATTGAGGGTAGGGGTGGATAGAAATAGTGATGGTAGAGAGACAGAAGCAGAGAAAGCCATTGTCACACATTTTCTTCAAATGCAGAAAGAGAAGGAATTTCAAAAGGAAGTAATGATAAGTGGGATAGCAGAACAGATTTGAAAATAAAATGGAATTTATTAAATACTTTTAAAATTGATATGAAATGGAGACTAACAGTTTCATATAGAATTATATGTTTGTGTTCTCTGTGGATGGAACTTCTATATTATTTTTGTGTTTAAGTTAAGAAGAAAAAAATAAGAAAAGATGCTAATGTTATTTATTCAATTTATTTTCTTTCTTTCTCTCTCTTTCTTTCTTTCTTTCTTTCTTTCTTTCTTTCTTTCTTT
>NW_027187361.1:11786979-11803596 GCF_028583685.1 Petaurus breviceps papuanus | reverse complement strand
TTCTTTCTTTCTTTCTTTCTTTCTTTCTTTTTGCCTTTTGGAGGGCAGTTGGGGTTAGGTAACTTGCCCAAGGTTACACAACTAGTTTGTGTGTGTGTGTGTGTGTGTGTGTGTGTGTGTGTGTGTTAAGTGTCTGAGGTCGGAACCGAACTCAGGTCCTCCTGACTCTGGGGCCAGGGCTTTACTCACTGCGCCACCTAGCCACTCCCTATTCAATTTCTTAATATTAATGTTGCTTTAACATTGGCTTTAAGCGTCCTTATAAAGCTTCCCATTCTCCCAGTGTCAAGTAGTTGCTCTTGGACACATCACTATCACTCATATCCTTCACAGAAATCCTTAAAAGGGGCTGGGGAGGAGAGGCTGCAGTTGATTACTTCCTCTGGAAAGAGCACCTCATACTCCAAGCACTGGTACTGGCTGTGCTTCCTGCCTAGAACTCTCATCCTCATCTTCATCTACTGGCTTCCCAGGCTTCCTTCAAGTCTCAGTCTTTTATAAGAATCTCTTTCCAGTCCTCCTTCAACTTAGCAACTTTCCTCTGAGATTATCTCCAATGCATCCTGCATATATCTTACTTATACATAGCTATTGTATGTGGTTTCCAGGTGGAGCAGGAATTATTATTACTGGTTTTGGTTTTATTTGTTTGTGTGTTTGCTTTGTCTTTCTTTGTATCTCTAGCACTTAGCACAATGTGGCACATAGTAGGCACTTAATAAAAACTTGTTGATTTGACTTAGGTAAGGGTTAGGCAGAGGGCTGACATTAAGTGGACCTCCATACGATTTACATGCTATAAAACTTAAGGTGTATGGAGAGAATTAGAGAATAATTATAACATAGCTCTACAATCCTTTCTTTCAATTGGATAATTTAGATTAAAACACAGCTTTAGCGTGGATCTTCTACAATCTTCTTTTTTTAAGCGTGGTAAGAGTTCAACAATGCTACATTGTGGGCTGTTCAATGTTAATGACCCAATCACTGTAATAAAGGAGCTAGGGTCAGTAGCAGAGTCAAAAGCAGTGCATCAGTTTTAAAGGGAAGAAGGAACATGTTTTTTGAACTTGTTCCTGAAAAAAAATCAATAGCTTGCCTCAGATAAAAGGATTATATATTTCTACTACAGATACCTGTCGAACATCTCAAAGGATTATAAACCCAGCGACGAAAAAGATTGATTGGATGTTTAGCTACTTGGATTCTGTAAAGAAGTAAATTCTTACACAATTGAGACTCAATGTCTTGAATTACAGAGTCACATGAAATGTAGAAGTGTAAAGGGGATATTATTATTATAATTAATAGTTAATATTGTTATATTAAAAGACGATTAATCTTCCATATTTCTTTACTACTTCATTTGAAGAAGCAGTAACATCTAGGGATTAACATACAGTAATATAACATACAGTGATTTTGCTTACTAATGAGAAGTAGGAGAAAAGTTATCATATTGTCCAGCCTCACTAACCCTTTTTAGTCTTGCTCATAAATTGATTTGTGGGGTGACCAGTGGATTTCTGGAGACAAAAAAGATTCTTCACATCCAGTTCTTTTGTGATTTTTCTAAGTAGAATGAGTTGAAGGAGATCAAGAAAAGTGATGGAAGTTGAAAGGAATTTCATATCATAAGTCAACTAATACAAAGTCTAAGAGACCTCACACAGCAACAGGAGAAAGGGTTTTGTTCAAAAGACATAATATGAGCTTCTGGGCCTCTGCCGACTTTCATTTTCTTTCCCTTAATATAATGATCCCTAGAGGTATGAATAAAAGAGCTTTACCCTCTGCCTGTTTCCTGGGGATAAGCTGCATGGCTTCTTTGGTCAAACAGAAGACCCTTTGATAGTGGCAGAGAACCCACAGAAACCAATTGGCAGCTGAAGATTGTGAAGAGCAACTCAACAGAAATACCCTCAAAAAGCTGCATAATGGAGAAGGGTATGTGGAGGGGCATGTGCTTAGGGAACATGTATGGCTAGGACACAAATATCAAACTGAGGCAGAAAGAGATTAATTGATTTGCCCAACATCACGCAGAAAGTAAGTGTCTGAGGCCACATTTGAATTCAGATATTGTTGATTCTGGCATACCACTTTGATGACTAGTGATCATTTAGACTAGGTTCCTTGTTTTCCACATGAGGGCACTGAGAACTAGAGAAGTTAAGTGATTTACCTAAGGTCACACAGGAAGTAATTTACAGAATGTAGTTTTGAATTTGAGACCTCTAACTTTAAACACATCACCTTTTTTCACTCTATAAAGCTTTAAAAAAAATTTTTTAAGCATTCTTATTTAAAGATTTGAGTTCCAAATCCTATCCCTTTCTCCCTTCCTCCTTCCATCTCCTACTCCGTCCCAGAAAGAGAAAGCAATCAGAAATACATATGCAATTATGCAAAACATTTCAACATCAATCATTTTGTAAAAGAACACTCAAAAAATGAAAGAAAGAAAATGAAAAATAGCATACTTCAGTCTGGATTCAATCAATATCAGTTCTTTCTCTGGGGACTTCATCATTGTATGCTTCATCATTAGTCCTTTGTAATTGTCTTGAATCATTATATTGCTGAGAATAGCTGGCATTAACAATTCTTCATCCAACAATATTTCGGTTACTGTGTACAATGTTCTCCTGGTTTTGTTCACTTCACTCAGCATCACTTCATGCTAAGTGTTTCCAGGTTTTTTCTGAAATCATCCTAATTATCTTTTCTTATAGTATTATAATATCCCATTACAACCATATACCATAGCTTGTTTAACCATTCCCTAATTGATGGACATCCCTGCAATTTCCAATTCTTAGACACCACAAAAAGTCCTCTGTATTTTTGTACAAATAGGCCCTTTTCCCTTTTTTGGATGTCTTTAGGATATAGATCTAGCAGTGGTATTGTTGGAACAAAAGATATGCATAGTTGTATAGCCCTTTGATGATAGTGTCAAATAGCTCTACAGAATGGTTGGATCAGTTCACAATTCCATCAATCATGTATTAGTGTCCCACTTTTCACACATACCCTGCAACATCCAACATTTTCCTTTTTTTTTGTATTATTAAACACTAATTAGTAAGAGGTGGGTTCCAAGTTTTTAAAACTCAAGTTTTAACTTGCATTTCTCTGATCAATAGGGATTTTTTCCTATAGCTTTGATTTCTGTGTCTGAAAACTGCCTGTTCATATCCTTTGACCATTTATCAATTAAGGAACGAGTTGAATTTTTATAAATTTGACTCAGTTGTCTATATCTTTGAGAAATAAAGCCTTTATCAGAGATATTTGTTACAAAATCCCCCCTCCCCTGATTTCTGTATACTTTGGGTTTCATTGGTTCTTTTTTGCAAAAACTTTTAAATTTTATTTAATCAAAATTATCTATTTTGCAATTTATAATACTCTCTATATTTTCTTTTGTCCTAAATTCTTCCCTTCTCCATACATCTGACGGATAAACTATTCCATACTCTCTTATTTTGTTTATTGCATCACCCTTTATGTGTAAATTATGTACTCATTTTGACTTTATCTTGGTATATAGATTGAGATGTTGGTTTGTACCTAGTTTCTGCCATGCTGGTTTCCAGTTTTCACAGCAGTTTTTGTCAAATAATGAGTTTTTGTTCCAAAAGCTTAGATCTTTGGGTTTATTACATACTAGATTACAACAGTCATTTAATATAATGTAATTTGTAATTACTCTGTTCCACTGATCCCCTACTCTATTTCTTAGTATCAGATTGTTTTGATAATTACTACTTTATAATACAGTTTGACATCTGATATTGCTAGAACACCTTCTTTCACATTTTTTTCCCACTGAATCTCTTGAAAATCTTGAGCCTTTGTTCTTCCAGAGAAATTTTGTTATTGTTTTTTTCTAGTTCTATAAATTAATTTTTATAGTTTTATTGGTATGCACTGAATAAATAGATTAATTTAGATAAAATTGTCATTTTTATTATATTGGCTCAGCCTACACTTGAGCAATTGATATATTTCCAATTATGTAGATCTGACTCTATTTGTGTGAAAAGCATTTTGTAATTGTATTCATATAGTTGCTGGGGTTGTCTTGGCAGACTCCAAAATATTGTCTATAGAGCTAAAAAAAAAATAGTAACACAATTCATTAGGAAGAATAAAAGGTCAAGAATATCAAGAGAATTAATGAAAAGAAATAAAAAGGAATGTGGCCTAGATGTACCAGATCTAAGACTGTATTATAAAGCAGCAATCCTCAAAACTAATTGGTACTGGCCAAGAAATAGAGTAGTGGATCAGTGGAATAGGTTAGGTACACAAGACACAGTAGTTAATAATTATCACAATCTACTGTTTGATAAACCCAAAGACTTCAGCTTTTGGGATAAGAACTCATTATTTGACAAAAATTGCTGGGTAAATTGGAAAATAGTATGGCAGATTACACCATATACCAAGATAAGGTCAAAAGGGTACATGATTATATCAGCAATGCAATATTCACAATGCCTATGGCAATTACAGATATGCTGATGTAGTTATCAATCACAAAATATATCAGGCTTTCTATATGGGGGATAAAGAGAGAACATTTATATAAAATACCAAAAGACTGAGTCCCAAAACCATAAAGTCAAAGCCATCAGAGTAGTTATGAAATTGGCACAGGTAGATAAAGTAGAAAGCACCCACATTCTCAAGCCTTTAAAACAGAACAGCCTACCTCATGCAAAGGTCCTCCTCTCCCCACTCACAGCAACCACCCAGCATCCAGGAAGCGTGCTCCCAGCAGCTCCGGCCCCTGGCAGTCCTCAGCAGGAGTCCTTAGCAGAAATTCTAGCTGACTCAAAAAGGGGTTCGAGCTTCCGCTGCCGCTGCCTCTGCTGCTGCTGCCGCTGCCTCTGCTGCTGCTGCCGCCATCACCACCACTGCTAGCCACTGCAGGAACTCTAGCTTGGCTTCCACTTCCTCTTGCCCCACCCCTTCCTGCTATGTCAGCAAGTCCAATGGGGCATGGAAGATCTTTAAATCCCATAACCCTTACAATGATTTAGGCATAAAGGGTGATACCATAAGCAAATTAGGAGAGTGAGGAATATTTTACCTATCAGATCTATGGAGAATGGAAGAATTTTTGACCTAACAAGAGAAAGAGAACATCATGCAATGCAAAATAGATAATTTTGATACATTAAATTAAAAAAAGGTTTTGCACAAACAAAACCTGCGCAACCAAGATTAGAAGGAAATCAGAAAACCAATATCTCTGATAAAGGCTCTGATAAAGCCAATATCTCTGATAAAGGCTCTGATAAAGCCAATATGTCTGATAAATTTCCAAAGTATACTGAGAACTGAGTCAAAGTTATAAGAATACAAGTCATTCCCCAATTGGTCAAAATATGAACAGGCAGTTTTCAGATGAAGAAGTTAAAGTTATCTACAGTCATATGAAAAAATGTTCTAAATCACTACTGATTAGGGAAATGCAAATTAAAACAACTCTGAGGTACCACCTCATACTTATCAGATTGTATAATGTGACAAAAAGGAAAATGATAAATGTTGGGGAAGATGTAGGAAAATTGGAACACTAATACATTGTTGATGAAATTGTGAACTGATCTAGCCATTCTGGAGAGCAATTTGGATCTATGCACAAAAAGCTAGAAAACTGTCCATACCCATTGATCCAGCAATACCACTACCAGATCTTTATCCCAAAGAGATCATAAAAAGGAAAAAAGACCCACATGTATAAAAAATATTTATTTTTTTATAGGTGCAAGGAATTGGAAATCAAAGGGATGCCTATTAGTTGGGGAACAGCCCAACAAACTGGTATATAAATGTAATGGAATACTATTGTACTATAAGAAATGATGAGCAAGTGGATTTCAGAAAAAAAAAACTGGAAAGACTTATGTGAACTGATGCTGAGTGAAGTGAGCAAAATGAGAACATTGTACATAGTAAGAGCAGCATTGTGTGATGTCCAGCTTTCATAGATTTAACTTTTCTCAGCAATACAATGATCTAAGAAGTTCCCAAAGGCTTATGATGGAAAATGCTATTCAGATCCAGAGAAAAACTATGGAGTCTGCATGTAGATCTAAGTATACTATTTTGTCTTTTTTTTTCCTTCCCCTGTTTTTTTTTTCCTTTTGTTCTGCGACTAATGTGGAAATATATGTATAACGTATATCACATTGCTTGATGTCTTGGGGTGAGGGGAGGAAGAGAGAAAAACAATGGAACTCAAAATCTTCTAAAAGGGAATGTTAAAAACTATCTTTATATGTATTGGAAACAATAAACTACCATTAAGTGGGAAAAATAGTTGTGTTCTATAAGATCCTTGGTTTGGCTTGACAGGTAGACTTCCAAGTATTATATGCTGTCTACAGTTATTTTAAACAGAATTTCTCTTTCAAATTCTTGCTGTTGGACTTTGTTGGTAATACATAGAAACAATGATGTCTTATCCTGCAAGTTTGATAAAGTTGTTGATAATTTCCAGAAGTTTTTAGTTGATTCTCTAGGATTATCTAAGTATACAATTATTTTATCTTCTAAGAGTGATAATTTTGTTTCCTCATTGCCTGAACTAATTTTAATTTCTTTTTCTTGTCTTATTGCTATAGCTAATATTTCTAGTACAATATTAAATAACTGAGGTGATAATGGGCATCTTGCTTCACCCTTGATTGTACTGAAATCTTCTAACTTATCCTAATAACATATAATGCCTGCTAATGGTTTAAGATAAATATTTTTTATCATTTTAACATAAACTCCATTTATTACTATGCTCTCTAGTATTTTTAATAGGAATAGATATTGTATTTTGTTAAATGTTGGGCAATTTTGAACACCAAATTAGGAATGAAGGCAATTATGACTCATAAAAATTGCTTGTCTAGTTACTTGCAAAATTTCTTCCACATTTGGAGGATGAAAGAATTATACTTGTGGCTATTTAAGCAAGAGTGCTAGACTGATAACCGGAACACGAAGATGCTAGTTTTTGTGTGATCTTGTTTGAACTAATCCAAAGGGCTTGGGAATGGCTGCCTGTGTTACCCTCACGTTTCCCAATGAGGGAAGTCTGCCAATATTCACATGTTTTGACACATGTTACAAACCTAATTATAATGTAAAACCAGACATATCTAAGACTGTGACATTTTGTGTTCTGTTTCTTTGTTTTTCTCACATAAACCTCAGCCCTGGAAAAGACCACCATTAGGGGCACACATACATTTTTATATAGGTATATATAGGTATATGTGGATGCATATGTAAAATTATTCCACATATGCTTCTGTTTGTCACTTCTTCCTCTGGATTCAGACAGTGCCTTTGTTTGTGTGTCCTCTAGACTTAATTTGGATATTTATAATAAAATACCTTATTCTCCTCCTCCTCCTTTTTCCTCTTCCTTCCTCTTCTTCTTTCTTCTCTCTGTCTCTCTCTGTGTGTCCCTGTCTCTGTGTGTGGATCTGTTTCCCTGTGTATGTCTGTCTCCCTCTGTTTCTTTGTCTCTCTCTCTCTCCTATCTGTTTTTTTTCACAATGCTACATTCAGCCTACTAATCCCCCCTCCCTTCTCCCCTGATATCTCATTAATTCAATTTCAGGATGGGAAAAAATAAAGTCTTCATTTGACATTAAAGAATTTGTCTTATCCTTTAACCAAGCAGTTTAAAAATTCATTTTAAATACCACCCAGCAGTTCTACAGTTCCAATGACCTCAAGAATTTGTGGTGTGCTAATTTAGTTTAAAAAACAGGGGTTCTTAATCTTTCCTGTGTCTCCTTCTTATAACAGTGTTTTTAAATCCATAAAATACATAATTTTATTTTTATTTTTATTAAGCAATCAGGGTTAAGTAACTTGCTCAAGGTTACATGGCCAGTTATTTCTGGGTGTGGTGCTGAGTGTCTGAGCCCGGGATTCGATCTCCAGGTCATCCCAACACTGGAGCCGGTGCTCTTACTCGCTGTGCTACCTGGCCGCCCCTAAAATACATAATTTCAAAAACCTAATTATGTTAAAATGTAGTTATTAAAAGAAGCACTACTATAAAGAATTAGTCCTTTTCTGACTGCTAGGAACTCCAGTATACTAAACTAATTTCCTCTCAGTTTTTCCATCTTTTAATTTAAGAAGTATTAAATATTGAGATACTACTACCTGTCAATCATTGCTCTAGTTGCTGAGGATACTAAGACAAAAATAAAGTTGTCCTTCCACTGGAGATTTTTATATTCTACTACTGAAAAAGTATGTTTTAGATTACAATTTTATTATTCTTATCCCAATAAAACTAGTAATGGGATACTTTACAGAGATAAACAAAATAATATCAAAGTTCATTCAGAAGATGAAAAATGTGGAATATCATTGGAAATGGTGAAGATAGGAAAGGAAGGAATGGGCAATTGTACTTCTGGACCACTATATTATAAGACAGCAATCATCAAATGCACTTAGTATCAATTTAAAGCAAAAACAAAAGAGTATGTAAGTGGAATAGTTTAGACAAGGGAAGAATCAGAAAGTACTGAATTTGATAACTTGAAATTGGATAAATCCTAAAATGCAAATTACCTAGAAAAAAACTACCTATTTGATAAAGTGCTGGGAACATATATTTGCACATATAGTTTTGCAGGTTTTTATGTATGCACACACACATGTACATATACATGGACATATATAATACATATGTATCTGTATATTAATGTTATTAAATAAGCAGTGTATCTATAGAACATGTGCATATACATATATATTCATTTATACATATATACATGTACTTGTATAACTCAAAATTAAATCTGCACATACATGTTCCTTTTTCCACTGAACTAGGTATGCAGGCAGCTCACCATTCCTGCTCTCAGATCAGCGAAGTCCACATGCAGGCCATTCTTCTCTCCTGGTCCATGGCTCCACAGAGTCACAGCTACCACAACTGGGAAACAAACAATTATCCCAGCCCTCATACTTTCCTTTTACTCTGCAGATCCTGTGCATGATGCCATTTTGTAGCAGCAAGCACCCCAGCGTCCCCAGGGTGTCTGCCAACACAGGTTATTAGATCTGCTTTGGTAAAGGAAAGCAACTCAAAATGGGTTAACAAGCTTACTTTAATCAGTCTAATATGTATCATTCACCTAGTTCAGGGGAAAAAGGTCAGCACCCCATCAGACAGAATTATCAAGACAGAGAAACAGATCAAGTAGACATTTTCAAACTGTCCAACCATTACATCCATACCAAATCAACATCTGCGTTTCAACATCTGGGTTTTCAAAGCCAGGGAACTCTCAACAACAGCTTTCCAGAATCCAGATCAAATCACAGAACACTTCTCAGAGTGAGCCCCAAAACAAAGCCTCAAATCAGGGTTTATATAGCCTCCTGGCTCAGAGAATGTAACAAACCTTCTGGACCCACAGGCCAATTAAAAAGTATCTACTGAAAAACAAGCCTCCCACCCCAGGCTCCAGGTGCACTTTAGCCTAGGGGCAGGGAAGATCTTAAAAATTTACATTCCCATTACAGATAGTGAAGAAAGCATTGGCTAAATCCATAATTGAGTACCAAGTCCCATCATATTTCTGGATCCTTTCTATTAAGGTAATGGTATGTGGAACAGCAGCATAGAAAGTGGGGGGTGGGAAGAAATCACCTTATTCAATTGACTATAATCCGCTGTTATTCTCCATGTTCCATCTGAGTTTTGGACTGTCCAGACAGGATAATTCCATCAAGTTGTGGTGGGGACTAATATTCCTGCTTCAACATATTCCTTTATAGTATTGGTAATTTCATCTCGCCCAATTTCATCTTGCACACAATACTGCTTTAAAGTAATTACTTCAGAAGGTTCAGGTAAACTGATTGGCTCCATTTTTATTTTTCCCACTAAAACTGTATTAATTCCTATCTTTCTTTTTGCAAATTGGTATCTCCCTTCAGGTAAATTCAGAGTCATACGTCTCAATATATCTATTCCAATGATGTATTCAGGAATGGGTACAATAACCAAAGTATATTCTTTCTTAGATAATTGCCCAATTTTCATTATTAGTCTTATCTGGCAGATGGTTCAGCCCCTCCCAGTCCTGTGATGGTAATAGGAGTTCCATGTTTGAATTTATCAGGGTTCTCACATATAAGGCAATCCTCCATACAAGTATCTTTTTTTTTAACATTTGTTTTTTTAAAATTTGCTTTCCATATTCTTTCCCTTCTTCCCTCTTCACCCACCCCCCCCACTGGGAAGATAAGCAATTCAATATAGGTTGTTCATTTGTAGTTACACAAAACATTTCCATAGTAGTTATACTGTGAAAGACTAACTATATTTCCCTCCATCCTCTCCCGCCCCCCACTTATTCTATTTTATACTTTGACCCTGTCACTTTTCAAACTTATGTGCTTCTAACTATCCTCTCCCCCAATTTTCACTCCCTTCTATCATCCCCCCTCTTATTCCTTTTCCCTCCCCCTAATTTCCTGTAGGGTAAGGTACAGAAATGAGTTTGTGTTATTCCCTCCTTCAGCCAAATTCAATGAGAATAAGGTTGTCCCATTCCCTTTCACGTTCCTGCTCTTCCCCTCCATTGTAACAGTTTTCTCTTGCCTCTTTTATATGAGACAATTTGTCCTATTCTATTTCTCATTTTCTCCTCTCATTATATTCCTCTCTCAACTCTTAATTTTATTTTTTAGATATCATCCCTTCCTATTCAACTGATCCTGTGCCCTCTGTCTATGTATACATGTACACACATATACACACTTACACATGTATTTATACACACATACACCCTCCTATACATACACATGTATGTATACATATATATCCCCTTCAACTATCCTCATACTGAGAAAAGTCTCATGAGTTACAATTATAGCTTTTCCATGTAGGAATATAAATAGTTCATTTTTAATAAGTTCCTTATGATTTCTTTTTCCTATTTACCTTCTCAGGTTTCTTTTGCTTCTTGTATTTGAAAGTCAAATTTTCTGTTTTCAAAAAACTTTTTTTTTAATCGAGAATACTTGAATGTCCTCTATTTCATTGAATAACCATATTTTTTCCTGAAGCATTATACTTAGTTTTGCTGGGTAGGTGATTTTTGGTTCTAGCTCCTTTGGCCTTCAGAATATCATATTCCAAGCCCTTCAGTCCCTTAGTGTAGAAGCTGCTAGATCTTGTGTTATCCTGATTGTGTTTCCACAATACTCAAATTGTTTCTTCCTGACAGCTTGTAATATTTTCTCCTTAACTTGGGAAGTCTGGAATTTGGCTAAGATATACCTAGGAGTTTTCTTTTTGGGATCTTTTTCAGGAGGTGATTGGTGGATTCTTTCAACCTCTATTTTGCCCTCTGGTTCTAGAATATCAGGGCAATTTTCCTTGAGAATTTCCTGAAGGATGAATTCTAGTCTCTTTTTTTGATCATAGTTTTCAGGTAGTCCAATAATTTTTAAATTATCTCTCCTGAAACTATTTTCCAGGTCAGTGGTTTTTCCAATAAGATATTTCACATTGCTTTCTATTTTTTTCATTTGTTTGGATCTGTTTTATAGTATCTTGGCTTCTCATAAAGTCATTAGCTTCTATTTGCTCTAATCTAATTTTGAAGGAATTACTATCTTTAGTGAGTTTTTGAAATTCCTTTTCCATCTGGCAAATTTGGCCTTTTAAGGCATTCTTCTCCTCATTGGCTTTTTGAGCTTCTTTTGCCATTTGAGTTAGTATAATTTTTAAGGTGATATTTTCTTCAATATTTTTTGGATCTCCTTTAGCAGGCTGTTGACTCATTTTTCATGATTTTCTTGAATCATTCTCATTTCTCTTTCCAATTTTTCCTCCACTTCTCTTATTTGATTTTCTTGAGATCCTCCATGGACTGTACCTAGATCATATTTTTCTTGGAAGCTTTTGATGTAGGAGTTTTGACTTCATTGACTTCTTCTGGTTCCATGTTTTGATCTTTTTTTGTCCCTCAAAATGATTCTGTGGTCTGTTTGTGCTTCCTCAACTTGATCATATTGCCAGTCAATTACATGATGTTTGAGCTCTTTGCCACAGTAGAATTCTGCTTCCAGATTACAGAGAGCTATGTCCCAAATGGCTGGAGTTTTCGCAGATGTTTTCAGAGCTATGAGGAGGCTGCCCTCTCTACAGACACCTCAAGCTCTGGCACACTGAAGACATACCCCAGGACCACCAACAAAGACCCTGATACAGATACAAGCAGGTTAGAGCAAGAGTGATTACCCTCTGAATAGTTGCTTGGTCCCCCTAAGATCTGCAGGCCAGGAGCTCCAGAGGCAGCCATGCAGCAGCAGCTGCAGCCACATTGCTTCCACTACCTCTCACCCCAGGGCAGTGGCCAGACCCCACTCTTCCATCACCCAGTTCCAACAGAGTTCCCCACTGACCTTTTACTTTCTCTTTGGTGCTTATGGGTTGAGGAGTCTGGAAACCACTACAGCTGCTGGTGATTCACTCTCCTGAAGTCTGCTCTGGCCAGTCTGTGCAGTGGGTCAGGGCTGCCCTGGGTCTGGTCTCTGGTGATTCATGCAGGACTGTGCTCGGCTCCCAGTGTGCTACAATAGACCTTTTCTGTTGGCCTGCCAGGCTGCTCTCAGCAGGAGATTTGTTTCTTTCTGTCACTTTGTGGGTTCTATAACTCTAAAAATTGTTTAGAGTCATATTTTACAGGTATTGGAGGTGTTTAGAGTGGGAGCCACACATAGTCCCTGTTTTTACTGCCACCAGTATCTATTAATGCCCTAGTTACCACAATTGATCCGTCAAATTGATAGGGGGTCAATAATCCTGTCTGTGTATTTCTTTAATCTGAGCTGGGACTTGACAAATTTCCTATTCTCCCTGAAGGTGTGATGAACTTGGATACAAGGATTCAGGAGGATCTGTAGGGACAGTTACTTTTTCCATGTTCAGTCTAAAATTAAGTCCTTTTCTTGGTACATTTTACATAGTTCACTATTTGGAATACCATCTATTCTTCCGAAATCAACCCCTGCTCTCAGTAGAGCAGTAAATAATTCTTTTTTTTATCAATCTATTCTGACTTTGAATCTGCTGGCTCTTTACTTTTCTCTCTTGAGGAAATTTGTCTTTTCCCCATTCCCTTAAATTACTTAACTGTGAAATTGTATCCTGAACCTCTGAAATGGGGTGCCCTATTTCCCCAATTAGCAGAGTAAGAATTTGGTGTTGATAAGCAGGAGGAGCTGTCTTCACTATGATATTTCTATGAGAAACTTCTAAGGGGCTATTGTGATACACATTTGCATCTCTCATCATAACTGGAATCTTCATTACCTATTCCTTTAACTTTTTCATACAGTCCCTAAGTGAATACTAGGGTCTATCTCCACTAGACCACATAGAGTCAGAAGGATACTGACTGTTGCATCCCTTGTCAACTAAAACTAAATGATTAGTCGCATTGTTACCTCCTTGCATGTGGTAATCAATAAAAGCTTGCTGTACTAAAGGATTCTGACAAATACCTATACATTTACTCCTCAGGCCCCTTCATCACTGTTTCTCACTGTTCAAGACACTAACAATTTTCCCATCCTTTGGGTGAATTGACTTAAAATATTAGTGACCTCCTGCTGAGTAAAATCCACAATTACTTCCCTAGACACGATGTGGCCCCCTGATTTTCCTGCTTTATTCTGGGGTGAATATCTATATTCACAAAAGTCTCCTCATCTAACTTTGTTTTATTTTCCTGTCATGCATCCTCCTGAAAGGTGTTTAGGCCTCCATCAAACCCACCCTGTGTAAGGGCTACGTGTATTTTCCTCTTGTTACTTTTTTGCTTCTTTTTGAGACCTAAACACAGTGCAGCCTTCTACCATATTAAGCTTTCCAGTTTGTCTTTCTAAAGGAAAGCTTACATGCTGTAAAAGAGAAAGCTTCCCATGCAAACCAGTTAATTCCCTTTCCATCTGAGCTTTCTCTTCCAGCAGCTTGTCTCTGCTTTTACACATAAGAAAAGTTGTTAGCAAGTCTCGTCTTCTCTTACATACCTTTGCCATTCCCCAGTTCTATTGGTATTCCTTGCAAACATCTTTCTATATCTCTAGGTCCTCCCTTCTGTAACCTTGATTCTCAGTTTTCACAGAACCCTGTGCTTTTAGCCCATTCTCTTCCTAGAGAGGAATAAGGTAAATCCTCCCATCCTGGAATATCCATTTCCTTCTAAAACTCTTCTGCCTCCAAATATAGGTCTGGTATTTTGCAATCCTACCCTCTCTGCCAAATGTAGCACCAATGTGTGTAAAACTAATCACAGCAGCACACTTGAGGACTGCTGCTATGAATAATTTTAAGTGTCTAATCACATAGTAGAATAAAGTCTATCTTAATTCCCAATTAATCATTTCTCAATAAAGTAAAGTATAACATTCACAACAGCATAACATAACAAGTTACTACTAAGGAGGTCATATAGTCTTAAACAAAACATATCATTCAGTATATCTTATAATATTGCTCAAAATCTCCACACAACATATATTATTGCAAACCCAAAGTCAGGGGGTCCTAGACTAGGGTTTTCCTAGCATAACACATCCTTAAGGGGTAGCAGAAAATATAAACACAGGGGAAGCTAGGTGGCATAGTGAATAGAGCACTGGTCCTGGAGTCAGGAAGACCTGAGTTCAAATCCAGCCTCAGACCCTTGAAACATTTACTAGATGCATGACCTTGGGCAAGTCACTTAATCCCAACTACCTTGCCTTTCCCCCTCAAAAAAAAAAAGAAAATACAAATACCATCAACCTCTAGGTCACAATAAGTTACAATCTCCTCAGTCAATATATAGTGTTCAAGTAAAGTCATCTATTATCTTGACTTGAGGTTGACTTCCAAGTCTCATGGCTCTTCCTCTGAGGTCTGAGTGCGCCCAGCTCACTCTCACCTGGATTCACACAACTCTCACCTGGATTCACATGTAGGCAGCTCTCTTCTCCTGCTCCTGGTCACAGCTCACAGGGGCAACTCCACTCCAAGGTCTTCCTGATCCTAATTGACAGCAGGCTCCAGGGACTG
This sequence comes from Petaurus breviceps papuanus, assembly GCF_028583685.1. NCBI lineage: Eukaryota > Metazoa > Chordata > Mammalia > Diprotodontia > Petauridae > Petaurus > Petaurus breviceps. The sequence goes on along the minus strand of NW_027187361.1, from coordinate 11,788,472 downwards.
CTGCCTGAAGCTTCTGAATCTAGGAAGATAAAGCTTAACAGGGCTATCACAATATTTACACACATTATCAGCACTATCATATCAATTCACTTTCTGTTTGAGAAACCAACACAGATCAACAGACAGGGCTTCTGTTTGGAAAATTAACACAGAACAGGAGGCAGATAGGTGGCACAGTAAATAGAGCACTGTCCCTGGAGTCAGGAGGACCTGAGTTCAAATCTGGCCTCATACACTTAACACTTAGTAGCCATGTGACATTGGGCAAATCACTTAATCCCAATTTCCCTGCCTTCCCCCATCCAAAAAGCCAAAAAAAAAAAAAGAAATTAACACGGAACAACAGACTGGACTTCTGTCTGGGAAATAAACACAGATCTATAGACAGGTCTTCTGTTTGAGAAATTAACACAGAACAACAGACAGGATTTCTGTCTGAGAAATCAGTATGGATCAAAAGACAGGGCTTCTGTCTGGAAAAGTAACACAGATCAACAGATAGATCACTGACATCACAAACATTCTTTCTGTTAGACCTCCCCAGAAGCAAGTTCCTCCAGCCTGCTCATGCTTGCTTTTTTCTCTCATCTCTGCTCTGTATCAGCTGCCCTTTTGGCAAGATCCTCCCACTGTGGGCTCCATGTTATTACATTTGGCCTATTAAGGCAAGGAAGGTATTCAAATCCTCTTAGGCCTACTAAAGGGTAGTAATGGGAAAATTCGCATTACTATTACATTCTACTCTTTCCAATCAAATACTCTGAATTCAGTCAAAGGAAATGCTCAATTAAAAGCACTTGATTGGCTAAAACTCAATCCAGAAAAACAACAAAAAGTCCTACTTTGCTTTCCATAACAACATGATAGTCACAGAGCCTACAGTGGCTATGAACATGCTCGTGTAATTCTGAATCACAAAATATAACAGACTTTCTACATGGAAGACAGAACCAAAACATTGATTCAAATACCAGAAAGCCAAATTCCAACACAAGAATGCCAAATCCATCATAGCAACCAAGAAATCTATACACAACCATGCAGGGAGCACTGCCATCACCAAACCTTCCCCCTGCTAGAGCCTTCTTACAAACAAACACTCATAGCTCACTGTGTGTTTCCTCTCTCTCCCTCAGCTCTAACTGCTCTGTCCAACTTCCTCTGGGTTCTGCTTCATCTTTACTGTTTCATCCCTATGTAATGGTCAGACAGCTAGAAGCCCTGTCTGTTAGTCTGTTGAATTGTTATTTATTCTGTCTGTATTGATATTTCTGTTTGTATTTTCTGAAGTTCAGGGTGCTAAATTTTTCCCCTGAACTAAGTAACTGATATCTGTGTTTGATTAAAGTAAGATTGTTATCCCATTTTGAGTTGCTTTCCTTTTGAAAATCAGATCAAAGAACCTGTGCTAGCAGCCCTCCTGGGTATGCTAGGGTGCTTGATATTACACACACACACACACACACACACACACACACACACACACACACACA
>NW_027187361.1:11758731-11786969 GCF_028583685.1 Petaurus breviceps papuanus | reverse complement strand
ACACACACACACACACACACACACACACACACACACACACACACACACACACCTATTTGTATCTAATGGTAGCCATCTCAAGGGTAGAGGGGGGAGAGGCAAGAAATAAAAAGAAAGGAAGAAATTCACATGATTTTGTTGGATATTTGAAAGGATTAGCAAGTTGTCTATAGTACATTTGCAGTTTCATGAGCAATCATCTTTTTTTTTTCAAACTGTACTAGATTATGGAAATGCTGGTTTTACTACATAAATTGAAAATAAAACAAAAATAAGCCTATCACTCATCATAACATTAATTGTTTCATTGATTCTCAACTAATCAAAGTGCATTTCTGCCTGTTGGGAACACCCAATCTCCAAAAGTGTTTAAAAATTCAGAGGCTCCCAAGGTTCTTCTTTGGTTAATAAGAAAAAGTCATTGATCTCAATTTATTACTTCTTTGTTAGCCATAATTAATAAATTGATTGTTAATTATCCAGAAATGAAGTCTCTTGGACTTTTTAGTAATAAGCGCAGTACCTGGCACATGATAGGTGCTTAATAATGCTTATTCTCTTCCCTTAATCAATGCCTATTTTCTTCCTTCTTTTTCTTTCTTATTAAAATACAACAGTGGACAATACTGGCATTTAACACACTTTGAGTTGACCCACAGGCTGTTTAATAAGTGAACAAAGGCAGAAGACAAAGGAAATAAAGGTCATAAAGGTGTAGGGCAAAGCCCTTTTCACACTTGGTTCAATTACATTTGTGTACGAATGAAGCTTTTTGAAAAATAGGGGAAATTATCCTATCCAAGATGTTAAGACTTATACCTGAAAAAATCCTTTAAATTAAAGAGTAAGCTTGAGGGCGTTAGTTAGCTGAGGTCACTGTGTTCTCTTTTCTAAATGTCTTGACTGAGAATATGCTATTTTGGCAGATAGGAAATCACTGAGCTCAGACACTGAGAAAAGAAAACATGAGAGCCTTCTGCTGGTCCTAGGGCATGACTGCTTAAAGAAGATACTAGAGCCAAGAGTTTTAGCTGAGTCAGGTGAAGGAAGCCAAAAGCATGATGAAACCACATCCAGGGAAATGGTTTCTGGCATTGTTCAGCAGATGCTGAAATCTGTGTTAACAGAAGCAGCATAATTGTAGAAGAAGGGTAAAGCTTTGTTTGCCCTGCAGAAGCAGAGGCTGCATCTCCATACTGGTGGTTTGATCATATGCGTTCCTTGCATTTCTGGTTCCCCATCTGTGTTCTTTATATGTGCTCATTTTTCTTGCCAATAATGAAGAAGTGTGTTAGTAAATGTTTTACAATTAGCATTAAAAAATCCAAGACACACATTTAGGTTTAATCTCCATTATTCATATTTTATCCATTACTTTCTTAAGTCTAGAAAAGCAATAAACAATAAATCAAACTTCGGTTTGTAGTTTTTGCTGATTTTTGAGGTTTAAATGTTCACGCTAAAATTTAATAAATGGCAGGCTCTCGCATAGCACTAGAAGGAAGAGAGAGTAAGCTCAAGGTTTATGGGAAAAATGTTTTGTTGTTATTTTTCTCACTATTACATTTCATTTAATGCCTTTTCTTTGAGCTAAGTATAAATAATAAGTATATTCGTGAGGCCTTGTGAACTCTAGTTTTTGAAGTGTGAGCCCTTGGAGAACCTGATATTTAGGTAGGCAAACATATCTGGTTATCTGAGGGAAGTGTTTCCAGACACTTAAGGTCATCCTCTCAGACATAGTCATCATTTCTCAGACTGAGCTGAGCAGTGAAAGTAAGTATATAGCTTATAGAGGAGCATAGAATAGAAAGGAGGGACCCAACATGATAAATGACTGATTAGACCCCTATTTTATTCCAAGCAGTATTAATCAATTTGATATGATTCTATTGGAGTAGAACTGTGAGCTGCGGATTGTAAATTCACTTGTTAATCATAGGAAGCTAACTAGATGGTCTCCAACCTCATTCTTCCTTGATATGATGACCAAACCTACTGTGACAGAGTCATCTTAATGACATGGACAGTCCCCCAGATATTTTTGTTGTTCCTCCATCCCTCATCATCCCTCTGTTGACCCACATGGGGAGATGGCTGTGAGCATTTGCCAATAAGTGACCCTGTTCATCAGTCTGTGACCTGGCTCTCTACCAGCCCATTGACCCATGTAGATGTTTTGACATCTGTTTATAAGTCCAGTCCATGAATCAGCTCACTTGCTCAGTAGGACCGCCTGAAAGGTCAAGATAGGAAGATAAATCTGTCAAGATCTGCTCACCTACTTGTTTGTCAACCAATGGGATTCTATATTTTTAGTGTGCTTTGTCTGTATTGTCTGGGTATCAAACACTGTAAAACTAAGGGAGGAAGGGAGCATCTCAGATTGTGAGGAAGATCTGAGGTCCACTTCATTAATGGGCACCATGGAGCCTTTAATAAAGTGTCATTGGTTGAGAACTCTGCCTCAGTTTCTTTTCTTCTAGGTTGGATAATTTTGGACCCCACACCAAACTGTTGGAAAAATAAGAGGAAGTTGGGAGAGTCTGTTTGTTTGTTTTAAAGGAGATGGAGGCCAAATGATAGTGGAAGAGAGACCTAGGAATTCAGTCTCCAAATCCCATCAATGCCTTCTACCATATAAAAATTGGCAGCAAATATCTCAAGTCAGAACTGTTGGGGGGTAAGTGAAAACTTCTCAGAACTTCCCTCTTCCCTCCCCCACCCCTTCACTTCTGCTGTCAATCAGCAGCAAGCCCTTTCAGGAGGCTTTCTGATTTCCCACCTCTGTGGGCCTCTCCTCCAGGCCAGTGGGAGTCAGGGACAGCCCAAGCTCACTTCTCCCCCATTGCTTTGGGACCCTTCCCCCTTTCCCTTGCTGTCAATCAGCCTACTTGTTCTTTGTAAGACTGTCTCTATGGTGGGCTTCTCTGCTGTTTGCCATTGGGGAAGATTTTTGCACGGAGACTTGAGCCCACCTCTCAGCCAATGGGAGAAGGGATGGGGGGGTTGGGGAAGAGGTTTGACTGTGTCAGGGTATAAATTCTTGTTCTGTCTTTTGTAACTGTGCCTATTCCTCATGATCAGTTATGGGGAAGACTGCCCTCTTTTCCTGGGGAAGAGAATAAATTCCTGTTCCTATCCTAAGAGATCTCTGTGTTACTGATTAAATTTTGGATGAGGTTTTTCATCACAAACAGAACAAAATTAGCTGTTTCAGCTTATCTAAGTGAGTTTTGCATTTTATTATTTTTTTTCCTTCTTGACTCTCAAACTTTTTATTTTCCTGCTCTTTGGAACAACTAGGTATATCTTGTACTCTTTGTGGGTTATTCATAGTAATTTGTTACCACACCAATGTAAAACTCCCAGGGCTATGCTGAAAGTTTATGAAATCTCTATAGAATGAATAGTGGAAGTAGAACTAATTATGATTTTTTAAAATGTATTTTTCATGCATAATACTTAATATGCCTGAGAAATTTGGGCTATAATTCTTTCATATAACTTGGGTAGAAATTCTTTCATCTTCTTTGGGTTAGATTCTCATAAATCAATTTTGATTATTACAGATAAGAGAAAGCACACAAATTTTAAACAGAAAAAAAGACAGCTTTGCCTGTTTCTAAGCTTCAAAGATCAGTTTTGATCTTGCTCCCAGAGAGATCAGAGATATGGAAAGAAGCAGGATGAGGAGCTCTCTGACACAATTTATAGGTGACATGATAGGTAGTTGGCCCAAGCACTCTAGTCACTCAACTTTTCAGACAGGGGCAGAATTGAGGGTGTCGGTGGGGGTAATTCATGCGCAAGCTTGGAAAGGGTAAAGAAGTAACAACATCTACCCCTGATACTTTTGTGAATGCACTCAAAACAGTCCTAATGGGAAAATTTATATCACTGAGCACTTTCATCAATAAAAGAGACAGAGAATAAATCAATGAATTGGACATGAAACATGCCCCCCCCAATTAAACAAAATTAGCAAAGAGACTACCGCAACATATTACAAAAATTTTACATTATTATCTAATTGAATCAAATGACACAATATACATATCTATAAAGGGCTTTGAAAGTCTTAATGTAGCATTTAAATTCTAGATATTATTATTATTTATATCATTACTGGGAATATAATATAATATTGTAAGGTTTAATATTAGGAAAACTATTGATGTGTCTTACAATATTAATATCAACAGTAGTAGGAAACACATGATTGTATTTGAATTGACGATCAGTTTATGAAATGAGTGCAGGCATGCCCAGTTCTTTTTGTATTTGTAGGCTAGGAAGAATATGTTTTTTATGGATAGTTCTTGAGGGAGAGTTACAGAATGGTATTCATACCTTGTGATTTGTTTCTTTGGCTGCATGGTCACAGGTTTGAAATTATTAATGAGTAAGTGATTTATTGGACCTCTATTGTGTTTCAATCAGTATTAGTCAGTTCTATGTGATTTCATAGGGGTAATGATCATTAGCAATTACTGGTGATATACTCATCTAGTAATACAGATTTAATCAGTTTGACCAAGCTATATAAATATAGGACTTACATATAATAATATGTATTTTACATATCTTGGTTACAGGAAAAATTAGATAATGCCAGATAGCTTCTTTCTTATATTAGGCTCCAAACTTTAAGCTACAAGCTATAAGTTTACCATTCACTAACCTATTATAAAGTTTACTTGTCTAACCACAAGAATGCTGATTAGAGTACCTCCACCTTTTTGGGTGAAGAGGGCATGACCAAAACCAGCATGCTTGGGAAGCCTTGGCATGATATGAGAAGCACCCCAACTTATTTTTGTATCTCTGAACCACCTTTTCTTGCCCAGCATGACAAGGGTTCTATCTTCTTACCTCTTAGTCAGAGGAGGTAAACCTTGCCTTGTTCATCTCATGACCACCCATGCTGATGCATCATTTCTGGTCCTCCTCGTGGGTCAAAATAAAAGTTCAATAAAATTATGAGATATTTTACTTTGCCTCTTCTGTGTCTCTGGGTATCAAGCTCTATGAAACTAAGGGCCAAGAGTAAGAGGAAGATCTAAGTTCCCATTCCTTGAAGGGGCCAGTTCCTTTAATAAAAGGTTATTGGCTCAAAGTTCTGCTTCAGTGGTTTTCCTTGCAGATTGTACAATTTTGGACACCGCAATAAAAACTAAGATAATCATGATCCATAAAAACTATTTGTCTGCTTATGAGAAATTTCTTCCACATTCAGTGAATATAAGACAGAATTATGCTTGTGGCTGTTTAAGCAAGAGTACTAGACTAGAACAATAAGAATCTGGTTTTTGAGCAATCTTGTTTGAACTCATCTGAAAAGCTTGGGAATAGTTGCCCTTGTCCCCCTCACATTTTACAATCAGAGAAGTCTGTCAACATTCATAGATTCTGACATATGTTACAAACACAGTTTAAGGTAAAACCAGGATTATAACTATGGCTGTGACATTTTGTGTGCTGTTGCATATGTGGAGGGACCTTTGGCTCTTGATTTGTTGAAAGAATATTGAAGAGGTGCTGTATATATGGCTTAGGATGTAGCTGTTGCCACAGCTGATGAGGAAGAGACCCATATGCTTCCATAGCTTCTTCAAGGAGGGAAAGACTTTGGAAGTTGCAGACGTGTAAGGGAAGTTGACTTCTTAACATATCTCTGATTTCTAACTTGCCTACCTACAGACTTTAGAGAATTTCTCTTGTGTGGAATCACATCCTCTATTTTGGTTGTGCTGAGATTCCTTCCTAGTTTAAGAGCTAATTGACAATTGTGTCTTCTTTGGTATATCATAACCTGAGTTGCCCAATTGGAACTGGCTAGCTAGGTCCCCATTGGGGCAGTAGGGCTACTAACAGGTTGTGGATTGTCCTTTGTTCTTGAAGAGGACCATGGCATCAGGAAGATGATGATGACATGATTTGCAATTGAATTGGATTTGAGTGAAAGAGGGCCGTGCTAAATCACCAGCCTCACTTTTTCTTCCAGAGTCATCTGGGTAAAGGGACCAGATAAAATAGGACACCTAGAGATGGCCCAGGATGCAGTGGGAGACCTTGACCTTTTTAAGCTAAGGTCTTTCTGAGTTCTCACTTTGAGTGAGGCAATGATCATTCTGGGAACCCAGTTGGCGAGGTCCAGTTGGGCAACTCAGCATGTCCCTCTCCCCTCCCCCCCCCCCCCCTCCCCCCCCCTCTCCTCCCCTCCCCTCCCCTCTCCTCTCCTCTCCTCTCCTCAACTATCCCATTCACTTCTCTCTTCTCTCTTTTGCTCTTCTGTCCTTGATTAAAGGGACCATCCCTTCACTTACTTCTTATAGCGGCCTAATCACAGAATGGACTTTAGCTGATGTTTAGTAAATTTTTAAAATATGTGTAAAAAATTTTGGAAAATATCTCCCAAACTATAACAATCTATCTCAACATCCTGAAAATCCAAAGGGCAATGATGTTCTGAGTTATATCTGTCAGATAAGGTTTAGATTTTCCCAGGTTTCATTCAATTATATTATGCAATAGTTTATGATCAATCCAAAGCACAAAGTTTAATGGAAATTTTAAAAGTACAGTTGAGCTGAGACCTCTGGAATTGTCTTCTTTATTTCATTTGCTATTTATTGCTTTCAACACAAAATTTCCTAATTTTCAACTATTAACAAAAATAATAAAATTAGTTTCTCATAATATTTTATTGCTTCCTCATAGGTTAGCTCAGAATGGTGTAGGGAAGAAAGTATTTAACTAGACCTTAAAAGACCTCAGTTAGAATCTTATTTACTAGTGGTGTAACTGGCCAAGTCATGTAATCACTTTTGGTCACATCATCTGTAAAATGGAGATTCATTATTCTTCCTAAGCCAAACAAGTCTGTTGTGGGTTTGTCACTTTGTCAACTGCAAAGCAGCAAATAAATGAGATAGATTTGACTTTGTATTCATATGTATTAATAATCTTCAGCAGTGCTGTTATTCAAAAGTTCTATCTCCTGTCTGTGTATGTATGTGTGAGTGTGGTTGTTTTTACAGGTAAAAAATATGAAGTTATAAAAAGTATTAATTTGGGAAACTAGGAATTATAAACCATATTTTTCTGACTCCAACTATATCACTTTTTGTAATATACCACACAACATTTCTAATATGACACACATTGTCATATATGAAAAACATTTTTGGAACACAGGCAGGTGTTGTGCTAGTCTGTGAAGGTCAGGGAGAAATCTAGTCCAGAGCTAATGAGGGTCCAAGCCAGACTGATAGTGGCAGGAACTGAGAGGAGACCAAAGTCAGAGACATGCATGGAGTTGTATGACTAGGCTTGCTGGTTGACTGAATAGAAATGAATGAGATAGAGTGAAATAAGTCCAAGAGGATGTTTAGCTTTCAAGAATGAAAAAGATTATATAATTCAGAAGAAACAAAGATGTCTCCAAATGTGGTGATTATGTAACTATTGCTACAGTAATCAAATATTGTAAAACTGCAGGGTATTTAACTTTTATCATTTTGCATCTTTTCTTCAATTTCTTCTCCATATAATCCTGGGGTTGTTTTTCTTAGGAAAACCTCTTGTTTTCTACATGTTTGTTTCTTCTAGACTACTTTTTATTAAATTAGCTTGTGTTATAACCCAGTGTTATTCCTTTTTTTTTTTGCCTTGCTTTTGTGTTGAGTGATATTGCTATAGTACTTTTAAAAATTTTTGACCTTGTTATGGTGACTGCTTTGCACAGGTTAAACTTCTCTATAAAACAAGAGTCAAAGTTACTGTGTTTCAGGATCTATATCTTTATGTTTGTAGGTGGCACGGTGATTATAAACACCGAATTCACAATCAGGAAGCCCTGAATTCAAATCCTGCCTGAGACATTTACTAGTTTTGTGAGTATGGGCAATGTCTTAAATTCTTTCAGCCTTGCTTTCCCCATCTGTAGAATGGGGATAATAATACCACCTATCTCACAGAGTTGAGAAAATCATATAAATCTATATGATTTTTATGCATATATGCATATATATACATATAATATGTATAGCAATCAACTGTTAAATGCTACATAAATGATAGACATTATTGTTTTGTTTTTATCTTTGAGTCAATAGTTCCTTTAACTAGGTGAGACTGGAGCCACTGTAACCTCAAATTTCTTCTCAGTTTTATTTGGTCTTCCAAATGTTTATGTGTATGTTTATGTTTCCAATGTGTATTGTACTTTGGGCATAGTTCCAGATTGCTTCTTAGAATGGTTGGATCAGTTCACAACTCCACCAATAGTGCATTATTATTTGAGTTTTTCTACAATTTCACCAACATCCAACATTTTCCTTTTCTGTCATATTAGCCAATCTGATAGGTGAGGTTGTACTTCAGTTATTTTAATTTGCATTTCTCCAATCAATAATGATTTAGAGCACTTTTTCATATGACTATAGTCAGCTGTAATTTATCTGAAAATTGTTCATATCCTTTGACCATTTATCAATTGGAGAATGACTTATATTCTCATAAATTTGACTTAGTTCTCTAGATATTTTAGATATGAGACCTTTATTAGAGACACTGGTTGTAAAAATTCTTTCCCAGTTTTCTTCCTTGCTAATCTTGGTTGCATTGGCTTTGTTTATGCAAAACTTTTCATTTTAATGTAATCAAAATTATCCAGTTTGCATTTCATAATGTTGTTTGTCTCTTGTTTGGTTATAAATTCTTCCATTCTCCATAAATATCACAGGTAAACTATGCTTCTCATTTCATAATTTTCTTGCATCATTCTTATTTGTCTTCCCAATTTTTCCTCTACTTGTCTTGTTTGGTTTTCAAAATCCTTTTTAAGGTCCTCTATGGCCTGTAACCAGCTCATATTTTTCTTGGAAGCTTTTGCTGCAGGAGTTCCGAGTTTACTGTTGAAGTGCCCACCAGAAATTATACACTAACGCCCCCTTAAACCTGCTAGAGGGGACCCCTACTGGGTTCCTTGGAAACCACCTAATAGGCTCCAATAGTATGGTAAAGAAATGTTTCACCTGTGTTGCTAAAACATGCCACAGACTCCCACAGATTCAGGTCTGTTTATGTTTGTATTCAAGGCTTTGCTAAGGGATTATGGCTTCACTTCTCTTCAGTAGAAATAATACTAATGCTTTGTTCCAATAGAATAATACTGAGAATGTTTTGCTTGAATAGAAATAATACGTTAAATGCTTTGCCTTAATAAGAATAATACTGAGAATGTTTTGACTCAATAGACACAATGCTGATACTCTGTTGCTAGCAATCACATTGTCTATAAAATTATGTCTAACAGAAAGCTCAATGCTGTCTTTCAGTCTGAGAGGCAGTCCTGGCCAGTTAATAAACACTCCTATCAAATTATAATTGGCCTAGCTGTCCTGCTATATCTCGGTGTCCATTACACTGTATCCTCCTGTTCCATGCTTTGATCCTTTTTGTCCCCAAAATAGAAGTGTAAAGTTGGATTGCTCTGTTTGCTTTGCTTCCTTTGTTTGGTCATGTTGCCACTTAATTACTTGACTTTTGAGCCTTTTGCCACAGTAGAACTCTGGTACCAGAAACGACAGGTTTATCGCAAACACTGGCGTTTTCTCAGCTGCTGAAGGTACTAGTTGGGTGCCCTCTCTGAAACCTCCACACACTCTGGCAGACTGCTCATGCACCCCAGGACCTCCACCTCAGACCACAATCCAGATCCAAGCAGGTTACAGCAAGAGTGATTACCCCTCGGACTGGTCACTTGGTCCCCCTACAATTTGTAGGCCTGAAACTCTGAAGCAGCCACATGGTGGGCAACTGCACGCCCATGGATCCTCAACCGCTTCTCACCCCAGGGGCAAAGGCTGGACTGCACTCCCAAATTCCCCATTCCTGCAAAGTCTACACTGACCTCTCACTTTGTCTTTGGCATTTATAGGTTGATAATTCTGGAAACCACCACAGCTGCTGGTGATGTGAAGTTGCTCCAGCCCATTTCTGGTCAGGCTGCCCTGAGGCTAACACCTCCTGCTCACACAGGGCTGGGGTAATCTCCCAGAGTGCTATGCTGGCTGCTTCCTCCTGGCCTGCTAGGCTGCCTTCAGCAGGAGGTTAGCTTCTCTCTGTCATTTTGTGGGTTCTGTAGCTCCAAAGTTTATCCAGACTCATTTTTTTACATGAATTGGAGGGAGCCAGAGCCACATGGAAGTGCTGTTTCTACTCTGCCATCTTAACTCTGCCCCCCAGGAATTTCTATTCTGGGTCTGATTCTCAGTAACAGGCAAGAATTAGTAACTGTGTTGGAAATAATGTGAACAAACTCTGGGGGGAAGTGACTATTGGTTTGTGACAGAGAAGAGAAAAAATAGATATAGTCTGATATTCACTTTAGATCTTGAAGAAGCAGATTGTGAAGCTTTCAGAGGGAAATAAGTTTGATCTCATAGACTAAGATATTTCTAGGATGGGGTGGGGTGCTCAAAAAAGAAATCTAAAAGACAATTCTTATGGAAACTAAAAATTGAATTTAATTGAAGAGTCTGACAGGCACATCACAAATCCATTTACCTTGTTAAAAAAGAAATGTACAGAAGATAGAAACAAGGGTAGGTAACAAAATGAATGTGAATATAGAATGTCCTCTTATGGAGGAGCATCCTCCATCACCATGTAATAAGAAGAGCTCTGAAGGGTTCTTTCTTAGTCATTCCTGACTCTTTCTGATCCACCTTGGGGTTTTCTTGAGAAAGATACTGGAGTGGTTTTCTATATCCTTCTCTGTCTCATTTTATAGATGATGAAAATGAGGTAAACAGAGTTAATGGACTTGCCCAGGGTCGGATAGGTAGTAAATATCTGTGGCTAAATTTGAACTCACATCTTTCTGACTCCAGGCCCAGCACTCTAGCCACTGTACCACTTAGCTACCTAAAGCAATTCTCTAAAGAGATGAATTTGCACAACTTTGTTACACTTAAATCTAATTCATGTGCACATCAAGACATTGCCCATCATACAACATGATGTAATTGGTCTTCTTTGAAAATGAAGGACAAACAAAGACAGCAATAACAACGATGATGATGACAATGATGGCATTTTGGGAGTGCATCAATTTTTGCTTAGGTCTCCCTTGGACTTCCCTCCCCCAACCACACTGGAGAAGTCAGTGGTCTGTATAGGGGAAGTATGGCAATGTGAATATGTACTTCGTTAGGTGAGTCTGAGACTGAACCTCAGGATCCTGGTTAACTTCTGTTTTGTGACTTTTTCCTTTTTTATGACTTAATAGTACTTTTTCCCCAATTACACGTCAAGACAAATTTTAGCTTTTTTTTTTTTTTTGCTATTTGGAGGGCAATTGAGGTTAAGTGACTTGCCCAAAGTCACACAGCTAGTAAGTGTGTCAAGTGTCTGAGGCCAAATTTGAACTCAGATCTTCCTGACTCCAGGGCCAGTGCTCTATTCACTGCACCACCTAGCCACCCCTAGCATTCATTTTTGTATAACTTTGCTTTGCCCTTTAGCAATTATTTGACCAAAGGAAGGTCATTTACCTTCTTCAATTCTCTATAAACTGTAGAGTGCATATGTGTGACCTATCAATGCCATCATCCTCAAAAGGAGCTGATAGGACGATAATCTCTGAGGTGTTTTCCAGATTTGTCTTGAGATTCTAAAGATATTCAGAGGAAATCTACTGTTCTTTTTATCACTATGTGTGATTAGTTGGCTGTGACGTAGACATGAATTTCAGGATTTGTATTTAGAAATGAAAAGGCATGAAATAGTAGAACAACTAAAAGATATTTTCCACTGAAATATTTATCCCCAAATACGGAATGGAGAATAAGTGCAATATTTCAGAGAAGTGTCTATCTTAAACATAATTGTACATATATAGAGTCCTTTGCATGCCAAATGACTATACATAGGGAAATTATGCATAGTGTGTGGCAACCTAACATTTTAGTTTTAAGAGCAAATTAAAATAGATCATTTTTATTAAAATATTCTTGCCTAAGATGTAGGTGCATATGGTATTCCCCAGCTTGGTAGGAACTGCTTTAATAGACATTATGAGCCTATTAACATCAAGATCATATATTCCATTTCTATGTAAACCTCTCTTATACCTATTCCAATATTTTGTTCATGATGTGCATTCGATAATCATTGTTCTAACGTTCTGTGATCCTGTCCAACATGACTTGATTTTCCCTGACATTTTAGGTAAAATTGCCTTAAATAAAAATTTCTGAAACTTACAGTCCCTAATTGTTCTTAAATATCTAGAGTGCAGTGTGTTCATTGTCACCCTCCTTGTCACATGAACAAAATGGGAACGCGCCACAACATGGTTGAAGCCATGGTTTCCACATGATGTTGTTCATAGAGAGCTGTTGGGAAAAAGGATGAGATGTTTTCTGATGCTCTGTTATGGCCTCCTTTAGTCTCTTAATCACAGTATGATAGAAGGGCTCAGTATCAGGAGAAAGAGGACTGGTCTCAGAGGGATCCCTTGAGAGATCAAATAGCAAAGGTGGATCATGGTGAGTTACATGCTCCCCAGAACATGGGCAGACTCCTCTCCCGTAGCAAGCTCCAGCTCCCTCTGGGTGAAAATTTGGAGTTATATAATGGACCTTCCAGACTTTGTTATCTACGATGAAAGAAAAACAGCATAGAGATGAGAAAGAGAAATCTATTGTCATGTGCTGTGTTACAAAGTGCTTTTTTTCTTTCCCTGGTGAGTGGAAATTGTTTTATACATATAATGGGAAAAATGTATCATTATTAACAAAGACTTTATGAGTAATGGTAAGATATTGTTTACTTATCAAAATCATATAATAAGCTATGTGAACATAATTTTAACATAATTCCTATCCTAGTAAAAATTTTGATTTATCAGATTTTTATTTTGTACATTTAAATGAAACCATACTCTAAAAGGCATCTTCTTCTTCCCCCACCAATATATTCATTTATTTCATTTCAAATTGAGATATACTCAACAACAACAATACAGAGAAGTGACCTCGAGTCAGGAAGACCTAGGTTTAAGTCCTGGGCCTGGGCACATAAAATGATTGTGTACCTCTGGACAAGTTACTTAACCTGTCAGTGGTCCAAGCACTATGAGTTGCAGTATACCATTAGAATGAGTTGCTTTGCATTATTAGAGGGAGTTTCCTCTCTGGGAGATACCCTACACCAGTGGGTCTCAAACGTTTTACACATTTAAAAATGACTGAAGACAACAAAAACCTTTTATTTGTGTGGTATACTGTAGCAGCAAGCACCCCAAGCGTCCTCAGGGTTTGCAGCTACCACAGGTTCTTGGATCTGCTTTGTTAAAGGAAAGCAACTCAAAATGGGTTAACAAGCTTACTTTAATCAGTCAGACCATATATCGTTTACCTTGTTCAGGAGAAAAGGTCAGCACCCCGAACTTCAGAATATACAGACAGTATTATCAAGACATTAACAAACTGTCCAACCATTACATCCATACCCAGTCAACATCTGGGTTTCCACATCTGGGTTTTTCAAAGCCAGGGGACTCTCAACAACGGCTTCCCAGAATTCAGATCAAATCACACAACATTTCTCAAAGTGAGTCCCAAAACAAAGCTACACATCAGGGCTTATATAGCCTTCTCCTGGCTCAAAGAATGTAACAACCTTATTGACTCACTGGCCAATCAAGAAGTATCTACTGGAAAACAAGCCTCCCTCCCCAGGCTTCAGGTGCATTTTAGCCTAGGGGCAGGGAAGATCTTCCAAATTTGCATTCCCATTACATATACACACACACATGTATATATACATACATTTGTAGAGAGGAAAATGTTTTAATTTCTAATATGCTAACATAGTCAAAATTTTCTAATATACAACAGTCCTCTGTATAGTATACCAGCCTGCCACTCAGAGAATAAACTCTTTTCATAATAACTTTTAATGATTAAGCCTGTAATAGCAGCATTGTACTTGTTTGACCTAAGATAAGGAATTATGACTGCTTCAAAATTCAACTTACATCTTCTTTCAATATCTAATTAGTTTTTACCTTCTGTACTGGTAATGGGAATTTAAAGATCTTCCCTGCCCCTTAATAGGCTGACTGTAATCACATGGAGCTTGTGGTGAAAGGAATTTGCTGAATGGGTGGAGCAGGAAGGGGTAGAACAGAGAATGAGTCAGAGCAGCTAGAGAAGAGGGAGAGAAAGGACGCAGTCAAGAAAACAGGTAGGATTGTGAGTGTTTGTTTCTGGGAAGGCTTAGGGATGCTGTTGCTCCCAGTAGTGATAATGTATATTAACTTCTTTGTATGATGGATTTGATTTTCTGGTGCTGGGACTTCACTTTCTAATGTCTCAATAAATGTTTTGTTGTCTTCTATATTGAGAGTCTGTTATATTTTCCATTCAGAACTACATCATCATGTTCTTAGTTGCTGTCAGTGCTGTGAATATTGCCTTGGGGATACAATTTCACGATACAATTCCCTCTGTAATACCAACCAGTATACAAGTACTGATTACCTATGTGTAGGGGCTAATATGCTAACACATTAGAAATAAAAATGTCTCAATATGTTATGTGTGAGAATACATATATACACATGTATGGTCATGCATACATGTGTGTATGCACATGCACATGTGTGCATGCTGTATATACACACATATACTCTCTCTGTCTCTGTCTCTCTCCCCATACATGTATCAGCTAGGTGGTACAGTACATAGAGTGCTAGACCTGGAATCAGGAAGATTTATCTTATCCCAATGGAGCCATGAAGAGCCAGACCCTACTGAAATGACTGACAATAAACATACACACACACATGCATACACACACACACGCATACACACACAGTTTTTGTTGTCTTTAATAATTTTTAAGAGTGCAAAGGGATCCTTCTATTGCCAATGTGATACCCATAGCAGCTGTATAAATATTTAGATGTAATCTCAGAGCTGAATCTCAAAATATGACAAACTGTCTTTCTCAAAGACAAAACCAAGACATTTATTCATATACCAGAAAACCAAATCCACCATGGTAATAAAGACATTGGCATATATTACCAATGCAGCGAGTACCAGCATCCCCAAGCTTTCTCTCCTTCAGGCCTCCCCACACACAAGCTCCCTTAGGCAGAATGACCCTCTCTGCTTCCCTCTGCCTCCTCTCTCTCTCACTTCCTGCTCTACCCTTTCAGCAAGCTCCTCCCAGCACAGGCTCTACGTGCCTCAGGATCAAAGTAGGTCACATGGGCCTATTTATGAGCAAGAAAGATCTTCCCATTCCATTAACAATACGATCCTGAAATCAAAAAGTTTGAGAACCACTGGGACAGGGTTTCTCCCAGAGAGGAAACTCCCTCTACCAATGCAAATCAACTCATAAATGCAGTATACATGCATACAAATGCATATGTGTGCATTTATATACACACCATATTAGAAATTTAAAAATCTTAATATTATTATAAAAATAATTTTAATTGTGTGGACACCCTGAATGGTTCCCAGTAGTCTCTGGACCATATTTTGAAAACTGCTGTATTATAGCAATGAAATCAGTTTCCTCTATCTCCCGCAACCTCAAAATTCTTTAATCAAGATTTTTCAATGTAACTGAAACTGATACTTTGTAAGATATAATTCATCTATCAAAATACAAAGATGAAATTCCTGTTCCTCCTATGAAAGCACATGAACCAACAAACATTTAACTCAATCTACATCAAGTGAAATGAATTTGGTTTTATCGCTGTGAGAAAAGGTCGGTACTCACTCTCCTTTTCGTGCCACCGCGCTGCATGTAAGTGAATCCCACAGTAGTGAAAGAGGAAATGGTGTTCTGAATGCTTAGCGGTTCCTTGCAGCAAAGGTATCAGGTTGTGGCCATCAATCACCCTGGTTAGATACAGAGTAGGAAAGTCGAGCAATACCTGCTTTGGAGTGCTAATTCAACATCTGTCATCTCAACTCAGGATAAAACCCAAAAAGTCCTGAACTGTCTATGACATCAGTTGTTTGACACAGATTTTTAAAATTTACTGCAGCTGAATTGTCCCTGTAAATAACCCTTGAGTCTCCAGTATTCTCTTTCATCTTTTCATTATGAAGGATTGCCAAACTATAAAAGAGTTGAAGAGGCAAAATTAATAAAAGGCATGTTAAGCTTGTATGTGTTTATTTTTAAATATTTTTTATTCATTTTTAAAAATTTCATTCCTGAAAGATTCTTACTTGAATGTAGTTGGTTTATTCAGAATGAAAAAGCAAAGAATTTTCCTTCATTTTTTAAAATTGACTTTGGTTCTCTTTACAAACTGTACCCTAATAAAGATTTATACACAAACATATACACAAATGCAGACATATATACTTACATCTACCACTACATATATACATATATAGATATGGATATCTTGCTTGTCAATGTTTTCTCATTATTTTGGATGCAGAAAAGGTGAAGTTTTTAGCAAATTTTAACTCTTATTATACTGTCTTCTCAATCTGACAAACATGCAGACCTACTCTGTGCAAGACTTGATTTTACACATTATATAATGATGAAACAACTTCAATTGTCATTGTTCTCCAAGCACAAACCAATCTATTTAATCTGTGAATTCCCTTTTGTTAAGAAAAGTCCAAAGCTAATTGCCACTGTGGAGAAATAGGAAAACTAAATATATTTGTAATGATTTATGACATAATGTGACATGACAAAATACTGCATTTGAAATAATTGTATAGAAGAATGTTTTCAAAGATATAAAAACCTTAGAAAATAAATAACCATCTTCCCTATTCTGCTATGTTATGACAAGTAAACATTAACAGTGTCTTCCTAAATGAGTGGTCTGTCAAAAACGACAGTTAATATAATGCTACAGATTATAGATTTTATTATTCAAATATTGTCACAATTCTTAAAAGCAAATGACCATAAATCATGCTGAATACACAGGAATAAAAGAAAAAAAAAACTTCTAAAGTAAGCCAAAAGTCACATTTCTGTACCTGTCATAGGGCATTGTACCACCTCCTAGATGAACTACGGTTGGGTAGATATCCATCAGACTTGTAGGTTCACCAATTTCTTGACCTGCTGGCAACACCCCAGGCCATCGAAATATTCCTGGGACACGAATCCCACCTTCCCAGCCTCCCATGCCTTTGCCTCCTACAATTTGAGTGACAGAGTAAGAAGTTACCAAAACACATTTATATAAACTTAGGTAAATATAATTTGAAGATGCATTATTGATTCCTAACCTAAAAAATGAAATCAAACACACTTATATAAAAATTTATTATACATCTAAGATAGACTAAAATAACACCTTCCTACTGATCACCTATTATTGCTTTGAATAAAATACAAGGAAACGACAGTTGGCTATCATTCTTGGTATTTTAAGTTCTTGTCCAATATCATTGTTAAGATATATAAATTCTGTCAGCTCTATATTATCAGTTTGAGTGTTACAAAGGACAAAAACTTTAGCTTTGTGACATCCTGTATGATTTCTTTGAATGTCATACATTTCAGATTGTTTTGCTAAAGGCAATCTTCAAAGCAGTATTAATTCAACTATATTCTTATGATGTGAGAAAAAAATGGGGAACAGATTGTAAACAGGTTCTGTTGTAGGAGCATATCAATAAAAAATTACCAAAAATTACAAAGTAGTTAGTAGATGAACTTGGATTGCAACTAAATTCTCTTGTCTCCTGATTTTGTCCCTTTCACTATTTACCAGACATTACCAGAACAATTTTAATATTTCTTTACTATTACATTTTTGATCTTCTAAGGAAAGATTCATTGACACCTTTGTATATTCCATTTGATCCACCAAGCTGAACATTTCCTTCTCTAGCCTCTAGATGCCCTCCATGGTCTGAAGTGAAGTAAATGAATGTTGTGTTTTTCAAGCCTTCTTGTTCAACAGCATTAAGAATTTTACCTGTGATAGAGAAATAAAAAGTTACATGAAAAAGTGAAACTGATGACCAATGATAGAAACAAGAACCTTTTAATTTGGGACAGCTAGGTGGTGGAGTGGATAGAGCACCAGGCCTGGAGTCAGGAAGACCTGAGTTCAAATCTCCCCTCTGACACTTACTAGCTGTGTGACCCTGGGCAAATCACTTAATCCTATTGTCCTCACTTTCCTCATATGTTAATATAATCTAGAGAAGAATAAAATGGAGTCATGCAGAACCAGACATGACTGACCAAGAAGGTTCCATCTTCCGTCATTCCTTTATAATAAGGAGGTATAAAGAACCATATTAACCCTAGTGATCTGGCTTGATTATTATGATTAAAATAATCTTTAAAACTTCTGTTAATTATTAAGTATTAACTGTTGACACACAATTTTGTTTTATGCAAACCTGAAACTAGAGTCAATCTAATTAAAATTTATATATAAACACAGGTTTAAAAATATTGTATATGAGGGGGTGTAGGGGTGAGGGTGGAGCCAAGATAGTGGAGCAAGGCCAATATATTCTCCAAGCTCTCCCAACCCCTCTACAAAAACTTTAAAAAGCATATCAAGTCAAAGCAGGAAAACCACCAAAACTTCATAGTGAGTCATTATTTAGGCCCAGGAAAACATAGGAAGACAGAGAGGTCTAAGAAAAAGTGGGTAAGGGGTGGCAAGGAGCACAATACTATGGAAGAACTACTGATGGTAGGTTGTGGAAGTGGCAGCAGTGGTGGTCTGAACACATGATCTGAAAAGAGATTGCAGGGGACCCCTGTTCTAGCACTGGGAGCAGAATCAGGGGCCTTTTGGCAGCTTTGTTGCCCATTAACAAGTTCTGGGCCACAGTTCCAGGGCAGAGAGAGGAGTTGCTAGGGTCTCTATCTGTATAAAGACCAGAGCTCAGATCAGTAGAGCAGTGACCCCACCTCTCCTCAAAACACACTTTCTTGGAACCATGGAAAACATAGGACACTTCCCACACCCCCAACCTCCCCCCCAAACCAGCTGTGAAAATAGCAGGGTGAAAAACCCTCAAGTGAGAAAATGATTCCCCCCTCACTGCAAGTGAGCATAACCCAATTCTAAGGTAAAGTTGAAAACCAAGAAATTGGAAAAATGAACAAATAAACAAAAGAATTTAATGATAAAAATAATTGCTATGGTTACAGAGAAGCTCAAGATTCAAACTCAGAAGAAGACAATGACTTGATAGCATCTGTAAGCAAAGTCTCATAGGAAAATGCAGGTAGGACACATACCATTAAAAAAATACTTAGAAGAGATAAAGGAAGAGAAGAAAAAGAAAAGCAAAGAAAATTTTAAAAATCAAATGAGTAGTAGAAAAAATGGAATAAGAAATGAGACCTATGCAAGAACATTATGGAAAGGGAATTAAAAGCTTGGTAAAAGAGATTTAAAAATACTAGAGAGGGGCAGCTAGGTGGCACAGTGAATAGAGCACTGGCCCTGGAGTCAGGAGGACCTGAGTACAAATCCAGCCTCAGACACTTAACACAAAAACTAGCCATGTGACCTTGGGCAACTCACTTAACCCCAATTGCCCTCCAAAAAGCCAAAAAAAAAAAAAAAACAAAGAAAATAATTCCTTAAAAATCAGAATTGGTGAAATAGTAAAAGAAGTATAAAATTTCACTCGAGAAAATAACTGTTAACAACTAAGCCTTGTCAAGTGGAAACCAATGGATCCATAAAACAACAAGAAATCAAAAAATAATAAAACGTAGCCTAGTACTGATTTTAAAAATAGAAGAAAATTTGAAATACCTCATAGGAAAAACAACTGACCTAGAACATGGACACAGGAGACATAGTTTAAGAATTATTGAACTAAGGGGAGGTAGGTGGCGCAGTGAATAGAGCACTGGCCCTGGAGTCAGGAGGACCTGAGTTCAAATCCAACCTCAGACACTTGACACAATTACTAGCCATGTGACTTTGGGCAAGTCACTTAACCCCAATTGCCCAAAAAGAATTATTGAGCTATCAAAGCAATTACAAAAAGACTTAGACATCCTATTTCAAGAAATTATAAAGAATTTCAATAACATTATTTCAAGAAAATTATAAAGAAAAACTTCCCACATATCTTAGAATCAGAAAGCAAATTAGAGATTGAAAGTATCTATTAATAACTTTCTGATAGTGAGTAATATCAACATAAAAATTTCCAGGAATATAATTGCCAAAATCCCAGCAGCTGAGAAAACCCCAGCGATTTGGGACAAAGCTCCCCTGTCTGGTAGCAGAGTCCTACTGTGGCAAAAAGCTCAAAAGTCAAGTAATTGAGTAGCAAAGGAACCAAAGCAAGCAGAGCAATCCAACTTTACATTCCTATTTTGGGGACAAAAAGGATCAAAGCATGGAACAGGAGGAAGACAGCAAAGTCGGAACTCCTGCACCAAAAGTTTCCAAGAAAAATACGAGCCAGTTACAGGCCATAGAGGACCTTAAGAAGGATTTTGAAAACCAAATAAGAGAAGTGGAGGAAAAATTGGGAATACAAATGAGAATAATGCAAGAAAATTATGAAAGGAGAGTCAACAACCTGACTGAAGAAAATAACACCTTAAAAAATAGACTAACCCAGATGGCAAAAGAGGCTCAAAAAGGCAAGGAGGAGAAGAATGCCTTAAAAAGTCGAATTTGTCAGATGGAAAAAGAATCTCAAAAGCTCACTGAAGAGAATCATTCCTTCAAAATCAGATTAGAGCAAATGGAAGCTAGTGACGTTATGAAAAATCAAGATACTATTAAACAGATCCAAACAAATGAAAAAAGAGAAGGCAATGTGAAATATCTCATTGGGAAAACCACTGACCTGGAAAATACATCCAGGAGAAATAATTTAAAAATTATTGGACTACCTGAAAGCCATGATCAAAAAAAGAGCCTAGAAATCATCCTTCAAGAAATTCTCAAGGAAAATTGCCCTGATGTTTTAGAACCAGAGGGCAAAATAGAGGTTGAAAGAATCTACCAATCACCTCCTGAAAAAGATCCCCAAAAGAAAACTCCTAGGAATATTATAGTCAGGTTCCAGAGTTCCCAGATCAAGGAGAAAATATTGCAAGTAGCAAGGAAAAAACAATTTGAATATTGTAGAAACACAATCAGGACAACACAGAATCTGGCAGTTTATACACTGAGGGATCAAAGGGCTTGAAATAGGTCAAAGGAGCTAGGATTAAAACCAAGAATCACCTACCCAGCAAAACTGAGTATCATGTTTCAGGGGAAAATATGGTCATTCAATGGAATAGAGGACTTCCAAGCATTCTTGATGAAAAAACCAGAGTTGAATAGAAAATTTGACATTCAGATACAAGAAACAAGAGAAGTACTTATCAAAGTTAAACTATTTACATTCCTACATGGAAAAACAATAATTGTAACTTTTGAAACTTTTCTCAGTATGAGAATAGTTGAAGGGAATAAAAATGTGTGTATGTATATATGTATATATATGTACATATATATGTCTATATAGGAGGCTATATGGGTTTATGAATACATATGTGGCTGTGTGTATATATGTGTACAGGTATAGATAGATAGAAGGCACAGGACCAATTTAATGGGAAGGGATGATACTTAAAAGGTGAAATTAAGAGGTGAGAGAAATATAATGAAAGGAGATGGGGAGAGACAGAATGGGGTAAACTATCTCATATAGAAGAGGCAAGGGAAAATGGTTACAATGGAGGGGTAGAACAGGAAGGCAAAAGGGAATGGGTCAATCTCATTCCCACTGAATTTGGCTTAGGGAGGGAATGACATACACATTAAATAGGGTATCTCACCCTACAAGAGAGTAGGGGGAAGGGGAAGAGAGCGGGGATGATGGAAGGGAGGGCAGGCTGGGGGGATGGAAGTTGGAAGCACCCACTTTTGAAAAGGGACAGGATCAAAGTAGAGAATAGACAAGTGGGAGGTGGGATAGGATGGAGGGAAATATGGTCAGTCTTTTACAATATATCCACTATGTAAATGTTTTGCATAGCTACACATGTAAAACCTATTGCTTATTATAATTGTAATTGTAATTGCTTATCTTCCTAGTAAGGTTGGATGACAAGGGAGGAAGGGAATGAATCTGGAATTGAAAGATTAAAAATCAAATGTTTAAATATATATATCCTATATTAATATTATTTTACATGTAACTGGGAAATAAGATATACAGGCACTGGGGCATAGAGATCCACCATGCCCTACTGGAAAGTTGGAGGGGGTATAAGAGAAGATGTCGGAGAGAGCAGATTGGAGGACGAGATATCCAGTGTGATTGCTATTTTGGGGTGGTTGGTAGGGGAAAAACAGGGAGAAAATGTGTAACTCAAAATCTTGCGGAAATCAATGATGCAAACTAGAAATTAATAAAGCATTTTATAAAAAGAAAGAAAAAAAAACTTTTGGCATACTGTACAAAAGAAATGCAATTCAAAATATCTCTGGTTTCATCTCACACCCATGAAATTGACATAGAAGACAAAAAGATTGTAATAATCAAAATCATAGGGGTTTCAGAAGAAAACAGGCAAACCATTCTTGAAAATATTTAAATCAATAATTTTTAATTAAATTAATCAATTACTGTTTTTTAAAGCAATCAGGTTAAGTGACTTGCTCAAGATTACACGGTCAGTTATTTCTGGGTGTGGTGCTAAGTATCTGAGCCCGGATTTGATCCCCAGGTCATCCTGACACTGGAGCTGGTGCTCTTACTCGCTGAGCCACCTGGCCGCCCCAATCAATTACTTTTTAATTAAAATAATAAAATTAATGTTTATTCTTGAAAATAATTTGTAACTGTTCTAGGAAACTGAGTGAAATATGTATAACTTTTGACACAACAATCCCATTACTAAGCATATAACCCCAAAAAACTCTGACAAAGCAAAGTTCTATATACACCAAAATATTTATTGTAACATTTTTTTTTTGGTAATACTAGAGATCTAGAAAGAAGGAAGATGCCCACTGGTTAGGCAAGGGTTAAACAAATGATGGTACAGGAATATGATGGAATATTACTGGAATATTATTTCTTATAAGAAATGACAGAAGAATTCAGAGAAACATGGGATGATGTAGATTAAAATAGATGCAAATAGATTAATAGAATAGAAAAGTAAGCATAAATGGAAATGTTTTATCTCTCTATATAGATATTATATTCACTATATTTATTATATACACATAAATATAATATGCGATATATATTACATATAAGCAGAGATAGGAAAGCCTTATATGTACGTATATATACTTTTTCTATTCCTGCTTATATCTTCTACGTACTTCTGATATCAGAATATATATGATATATATCAATATATATCAATATATATGAATATTATACACAACATATGCCATGTGCATAAATTTCAATGTCTTAACTACAACACTGCAAATGAAAAGCAAAAGAAAAGAAAAGAAAATGTTTTGTTATATAGTTGTATGACCAAACTCGTCCCTGGAAAAGAGATGAGAAAATGCATCCCCCTCCCTCTGTACAGGTTGTAGACTACATGTGTGGAACACTAAATTTTCTCACTGACTGGGTCAATGTGTTAGTTTTGTTGAATTGTTTTATCCTTCATTGTTATTGTAATAATTATTATAGGGATAGCTCTCTGGGTAAGGGAGAGTGCAAGGATTTATTATGAAGTTTATATGAAAACAAAAGATACCAGTATTTTAAAAATCACACTTCATAATCTCTGCTACTTCTTTTTTTCACTTTGGGTTTTTTTAATTTTTAAAAAATTTATCTATTTTTTAGTTTTCAACATTCATTTCTACAAGATTTTGAGTTACAAATTTTCTCCCCGTCTCTCCCCTACCTCCCAGCCTGAGACAGCAAGCATACTGAATACCCCTTATCCCAAACTGGTCTCTCTTATATCCTTGCCCATTTCCCCCTTAGTTTCTTGTAGGGCAAGATGGATTTCTATACCTCATTGCCTGTATATCTTATTTCCTGGTTGCATGTAAAATACAATTTTTAACATTTGTTTGTAAAACTTTGATTTCCACATTCTTTTTCTTCTTCCCTTCTCACCCACCCCTACTGGGAAGATAAGCAATTCAATACAGGTTGTACATGTGTACAACATGCAAAACATTTCCATAGTAGTTATGTTGTAAAAGACTGACTATATTTCCCTCCATCCTATCCCGCCCCCCCATTTATTCTATTTTCTCCTTTGATCCTGTCATTTTTCAAAAGTGTTTGCTCCTAACTACCCTCTCCCCCAATCTGCCCTCCATTCTATCACTCCCCTCTTATCCCCTTCCCTCCTACTTTCCTGTAGGGTAAGACACCTAATTGAGTGTGTATGTTATTCTCTCCTTAAGCCAAACCCAATGAGAGTAAGGTTGATTCATTCCCTTTCACCTCCCTGCTCTTCCCCTCCATTGTAACAGTTTCCTCTTGCCTATTTTATATGAGATATTTTACCCTATTTTATCTCTCCCTTTCTTCTTCTCCCAATATATTGCTCTCTCACCTTTTAATTTTATTTTTTAGATATCACCCCTTCCTATTCAACTGATCGTGTGCCATCTGTCTATGTATACATGTACACACATATCTCTGCTACTTCAAGGCAGAAGACAAAAGTTATTAGTCATATCTCAATGAAACATGTTTTTAAGGGTTTCATTCAATATTCAAGATAACATTAAAGAAAAAAATCATAAATTTCACTTACCCACCATCCAGTCCATCTCTTCTACATTGTCTCCGTATAAACCATGTTTGCTTTTCCCAAGGAACTCTTTGGTGGTAACAAGGGGAATATGGACATGCAGCAAAGAAACGAAGAGGAGGAATGGCCTATGCTTGTTTCTAAATGAATAAAACCATATTGGTAAGTTTTAGAAAGGTTTGATAAGAGATTTACAGGGTATATTCTTTTTGTCAATAGAAACTAACATGAAAAAGTTGCGTTGGTTTCCATGTGCAATGATATCTTTGTTATGGATTGCTCTGATGAATTCATCACAGCCTATGTTTTCTTAGAAAAAAACTTCTCAAGACTAATGTATGAGAAGATTCAAGACTACAAGAAGCTCCTGAACATCTTTTTAAAAAATAGGATTTAGATTACCTGGCAATAAATGAAATTGCTTCCTTTAGCATAAGAGTTGCTGTTCTTTCTAAAACCATTGGTTGTTCGGTAATTTCATAGTTTCTCATCAGGATACAGTTCCAATACCTTATAAATCCAAAACTGGAGTACCAGGAAATGAAAAATAGAAAACTAAGGGTAATCAGGCATATCAGTATTTTCCAGGAAACTGAGATTAAGCCAGCAAGTTTGCTAGTGATAAGTGTTAGCAGTCCAAGGACAATTACCTGGGTGTAAACCCAAAGTTTAGCTCTAAAGGCAGCATCTACTTCTGGAGGTTTGTTTATTTGACAATCATTTATAAGCGTAAAGGGCATGCCATAAAAATAATCAAATCCATGGCTTAATGGATGGTGGCAATGATCATTTCGGAATTCACAGTTCACTCCTTGGTGCCATTTTCCTGGAAACAAAAGGAAATAATTAAATTATCTTGAAGTTACATTTTATAGTGCTAAATAGTCTCTCAAAGTGTCTCTGCAATAACAATTCAATAGTTTATTTTCATTTATTTATTTATTTATTTATTCATTCATTCATTTATTTATTTTTAAGCAATTGGGGTCAAGCAACTTGCTCAAGGTTACACGGCCAGGTGTTTCTGGGTGGGTGCTAAGTGTCTGAGCCTGGGATTCGATCTCCAGGTCATCCCAACACTGGAGCTGGTGCTCTTACTCGCTGTGCTACCTGGCCGCCCCTCAATAGTTTATTTTAAAGAGGAAAACATAATAATAAAAAAGTAATTTAAGAAATATACATGATTAATAGTAGAGTTTTGTCAAGCTTCAATCTGTCAGTGATAAATACATTTGGTACCATGAGATTAAAGATCATGGGGCCATAAGATCCTATGAAAAAATTGTGAGATATTTTTTTATTTGTTCAATAAAAGCTGTCACAAAGATCTCTTCTTGAATATGTTGAGATAGTGAAATAATTATACGCCCTTTTCCCTAAGCTTTTTCCTCACCTATATCCCACCAATTTCCTCAGTTTCTTTCTGGGCTTTCCTTTGGGATCTGTGGAGCTGTATGAGCAAGCACCCCAAGCCTCCCCAGGGTGGCTGCATTGCTGATATAGGAGCCACCAGGGCAGAAAATGTTTTGGAGATGATCAAAACCAATAGTTGGGAAGAGCAGGAATAATTATAGAACAAAATTGCTTAGCCAGCTAATTATAATAAGCAACATAATAAAAAAGAAATGTTGTAACATTACGAAGCTTGAGACGACAGCTTTTCCTTGAACACCTTTACCGAGACAGGGATACAAGAGAATGGATATCCAACACTGAAGATAGAGGGTCAATTTTTTAATATATTGATGAGTTTTATTGAAGTATTTGATCTTTTTCTTTCTTAAAATTTTTTTTCCTTATAAGGGATGAATTTTCATGAGGGGGAGGAGAAGGAATACAGGAGGAAATCTAGAAAATTTTAAAATATACAAATAAAAATACTTTTAATAATCTTGGGTAAGTAAAGAATTAGTCTCTGTTGCTTGATGGTCTAGCCTTCCGCTTTCTCTCCCTCCTTAGACTTTTAAGTGAAAGAACTGTTCATTACTTGGAGATAAGAATATGAAGAGTGAATGTGGATTTTTTTTTAAATGGCAGGAATGATAAATAGCAACCTTACTTGGTCTTGATACTAGAATGAAGATATTGGAGAAATCAGAAATACTTTTATGGTTGATAAAGTATGAGATATCATAGCTTTAACTCTACAGGAAAAAAGAACTTGACATTTTCTGTATGCAAGGAAATAAAATGCTTTAGTAACTTGAAATAACAAATAGGATAAGAAAATGCTAACCCTGTAATTTCTGAATGCAGGAGGGTCAAAGTATGGGTGAAAGTATAACTTCTGAAAAACTCTTTAAGTTAATAAGTGTAAACTATTTTAGAACTTGGCCAGTAAGACAAGTGAAATGTGCATGGATAGAACAAAGAAAGTATTCATTGCTTAGGAATTCAGAATGAAAAGACTGATTCTCCGGAAAATATAACATAGTTATGAATTATCTAACAGGGCTCAGAAACACTTTTGATTTTAAAGGGATAATGATTAGTTTTTGTTTGTTCTTTGAAATAATGAAGTTCTCTAAAAGTCAAGCAATTCTAGTGCTAACATAATTAAAATAACACATTCTTATAGGCACCTATAAGTCCCGTTGTATATCCTTGCTGCTGTAGTATTTTTGCAAAAGTTGTTTCATTTCCAGGAAGTCCTCCTGAACCCCCATTCCATTGAAGTGCACGATATCCATTAGTGGCATCCATTCCTATTATGTATTAAAGAGAAAATTATTTTCCTTCTTTTTTTTCTTTAGTTATTTTTATTTCTTATTTCCAAATAAAAAATAAAGCAAGGTTATTCTAAAAACTGCAATACTACAAATTACAGCAATATTACAATTTGCAAAACTGCAAAAATAGTCTAAGCTTTTCTTCACTTTGGACCTTTGGTGTCAAACTCAATTAAAAATAATGGCCACTAAACCCAATATAAGAAGCCTTGAAGGTTGCATATTGACTTAGAAAACCATTTGTTAGCATTACCCATTTTCTACTGTACTTTGAATTTATTTTATTAAATATTTTCCAATTATATTTTAATCTCTTGGGGCTTCACTGGAGAGTGTTGCTGTCTGATGGAGACCTCAGGCCATGTTTGACACTTCTGCTATTGACAATTTAGTTGAGGAAGACAAAATCATTAACCAAAATTCACAGTCTAGTAAACAAAAGCAAGTACAGGGGAATAACTTATTCTTACACAAAGATATGGAGAACTCTTAGGAAACCCTAGAAATAAAATGGGAAAATAGCCTTCTTCATAAGTAACTCATGCACATGAAAACAGACAAGGAAATTTTAAAAAATCAATGCTCTTTTAACAAGATAAACCTGAATTAGTCTTTTCCTTCCTTCCTTCCTTCCTTCCTTCCTTCCTTCCTTCCTTCCTTCCTTCCTTCCTTCCTTCCTTCCCTCCTTCCCTCCTTCCTTCCTTCCTTCCTTCCTTCCTTCCTTCCTTCCTTCCTTCC
>NW_027187361.1:11561082-11758631 GCF_028583685.1 Petaurus breviceps papuanus | reverse complement strand
TCAATTAAAAAAAAAATGCCTCCCCTGGCAAAAAAAAAACAGAATTTGGTTACACACCCTAAACATCCATATATGAAGGGACAGGCCCTGGGGCTATGATTAAATTCGTTTAGGGAAGTCCAGAGTGAGGATTATTCCATTCTTGTCTCATCAGTAAATTATCTGCAAACTAAAGTTTTAGAGAGTTTCCAAAGAGCAACTAAGAGCTTAGATGTTAAGTTAAGCCTTCAGGGACACAGAACTAATAGGTATCTGGGTGAAATTCAAATCCAGTTCTTCCTGGATTCACAGCCATCTCATCTCTCCCATATGCAATGCCAACTCTCATATGTATATTTGCTATAGAACAATCAAATATATAAACATAATAATAATAGGAATAACAAATGGAAGAGAAAAAAGATGAAAGTTTGACTGTAGCAACAATAAGGAACCCCTAGAATTTACTGAGTAGGAAAATGGCATGGTCAGACCTGGGCTTTTGGGAAAAAAAAGTTCAGCATAGCTGTGGATAATGGAAAGGATAAGGTGGAGCCAAGATGGGAAAACCAATTAGCTTATTTCAATAGCTTATGTAGAAGGCAATCTGAAGGTGAATCATAATCATGGACGTGTGATTGGAGAGAAAGGGATAGATTTAGGCAGCTAGGTGGCCTGATGGATAGTGCAAAGGGCCGGGAATCGAGGAGACTTCAGTTCAAATCTGACCTCACATATTTACTAGCTGGGTAAGTTAAGTGGGCAAGCCACTTAACTTTTGTTTGTCTCAGTTTCCTTATCTATAAAATAATCCTACTACCCAGGGTTGTTGTGAGCATTACATGAGATAACTGTAAGATGCTTAGCGCAGTGACTGACAGAGAATAAGTGCTATATAAATGTTAGCTATCATTATTTTGGAGTTTGAAATGGCAAGATTTAGCAGCTGAGTGAATGCGGAGGATGAGGAGAATAAGAAGCCAAAAAGGACACTGAGATTGTGAACTAGAAACATGCTGGTGCCTGCATAAAAATAGGGAAGTTTCAAAGATGGGTAGCTTTTTTTTTTGGGGGGGGGGGTTATACAATGAGATCCATCCATGCCTGAACATCCTGAAAAGATTCATTCTGTTCCATGTACAATGAAAGAGGATGGGCCTCTTACTTTTCTCCCAGGTCACTGTCTAGAGTACAGAGCCTGCTCTCAGAGGGACATTTGCCAAAGCCACCACATGAGATTCCAGGGCAGTGGTCTCACGTTCACACCCACACAAATGGATTCCTACAGCTGCATATTAAGTTAGAAGACCCACACGTGAACATTTCTTATGTTGTATTTTCATTTATTTTGTCAAATATTTTCCAGTCACATTTTAATCTGATTCAGGCTGTACTTGGAAGTTTAGTCTGTCACTTGCTGGCAGTGAGTTTGAATTTTCCTAAGGGCACCTGTATAGATACTGCTGCCTCTAAAAGTTAGGTTACAATTTTCCTAAGAGGCCTATGCCCAGCTCAGATGGAGGAAACAGGCAGGAATGAAAAGCACTTTGGGTCAAGTTCAAATATAATTCTACAACTGGCTATTCCCTGGGAAGGTGGGATGCAACCAACCTATCCTCATACCCTCTGATTAGTTGACTATATAACTGTAGTGTCAGTCCACAATCCCTTTGGGATGAAGAGTTTACCCTATTTATATACAACTATCTTAGAGAGTTACTAATGCCAAAGGATTTATTACAATTCAGACAAGTGATAATGAGTCTCTCCAATTGTAGCTCTAATTTTTGCTGGTCTAGACATAAAATCCTTCAAGAATCCTGTACTTCAATCCTTTCAAGTTCAGTAAAACCCATCAAAGCTTCAAATCCTCTTAGCACTTCCTGTGAGAACCAACCAAGGTCATCTCCACATTGTGATGGGCAAAATGGAATTAATGATTACCACCTTAGTAGGTGGTAATTTGGTTCTCTAAAAGCATCTTAAACATGTGTTGATATTACTGCCAATTAAAAAACTGCATATAAAACAATGAATTATCAGCAAGCTCTGTGAATAGAAAACATGCGTGCATATTATTTTTAACTTGCATATATTTCCCCTTTTACTAAACTACTCTTAGCGAATCCCTTAATTATAAAGATAGATCCAAAAGATAGAAAAATTCAGACTTCACTCAATTCTTAATTACCATCAGGGTACTGACCTGATCTGAAGGCATATCTCCCAGTCAGGAAAGCAGCTCTGCTGGGAGTACACAAAGGAGCAGCCGCTAAATGCTGTGTGAGTTTTATTCCTTCTTTTGCAAGGCGATCAATATTGGGAGTCCTAAGAAAAACATCCCAATTTCAGTGCGTGTTGATATGAAAGTATTTGTAATATTGAACAAATTTTAAAGGAATGAACGTTGAATTAATTTCACTGAAGTCATCTTCCTAAGACACCAATATTATTATTCTTTCATTTTTCCATCAGCTTCAACAAACATGAACATTTCTATAGACAAAGGACAGAAGAAGAATCTTCAATAGATAGCATATTTTAAAACTGTATACATACATATACACACATACGTATATGTATATATGTATGTGTGTACGTGTAGTGTATAAAATTTAACATTATAATACTAACACTGTCCACTTTGTATCTTCTGATTCTACTGCTCTCCTTGGTATACTTTTCAAATGTTTCATTGATTTTTTCTTTTCTTTCCTTCTCTTTTTTCTTTTCTTTTCACCTTTCTATCACTATTCCCCCAACTCCTCTCTAATAATAAATAAAGGCTCCTTCCTCCTTCATTGTCGGACATTTCATTTAAACAGTCATATTAGTAAAAGGACCGAAAAATATGAAGGATTTTCTTTTCTTAACAGTAATAGGTATCTTTTAGGTAGATTTTCTCCACCTAATTTACTCACTCTGGAAACTGCATCATTCTTTTAGTTCATCAGGTAGTGTGGCATGGGAAAAGAACACTGGATTTGGAGTGAAGAGCCAAATTCTCTCCTTGCCTCTGTAATTTACTACCTATGTGACTTCAGACCAGTTATAGCCTGCCTGGTGCTTGGTTGAGAAGGAATATAGTATAATGGAATAGATGCTAGATCTAGAATCCAAAGATACCTAGGTTCAAATTACAGTACCAGCATTGTGACTAAGGCAGATTGCTAAAATGGATTAAATTATAGTTTGTTATTATTGTTCAGCTTTGTTTGATTGTTCACGACCTCATCTGGGGTTTTCTTGGCGAAGATACTGGAGAGGTTTGCCATTTTCTTCTCCATCGGATTATGGCAAATAGTAGTTAAGTGACTGGCTTAGGGT
Source organism: Petaurus breviceps papuanus (assembly GCF_028583685.1). NCBI lineage: Eukaryota > Metazoa > Chordata > Mammalia > Diprotodontia > Petauridae > Petaurus > Petaurus breviceps. The sequence goes on along the minus strand of NW_027187361.1, from coordinate 11,755,325 downwards.
TACACAGTTAGTAAGTGTCTGAGGCTGGATTTGGAGCCAGTTCTTCCTCATACCAGGCCCAGCATTCCCTCCACTGATACACCTAGCTGCCTAACTACAAAGTACTGTTTGCCTATCCATAAAATGGAGTAATAATAATAAAAATAATACTTATAGTAACTGACCTCATAAGGTGATTATTTCAAAGGAGTAGAGCACTTCATATTTCTTAAAATACTATATAAAGATCATCTATTATTATTATTATTTTTAGCTACTTCATACACAAGAGGAATTTGGACTGAATGATCAAAGAGGTCCCTTCCAGCTTTAAATACTGTCATCTTTATCACACAGGAGTCATGGAATCATAGAATGTCAGTGCTGGAAGGAACTTTATTTTTACTCCACTTCCCTTATTTTGTAGATATAGAAGAAAAAAAAAAAACTAGGCCCAGAGAATTCATGTGTATATATAACTCATTATTCTCAAAACAAGCATTAGAACCAAGATATCCATCTTTAGTCCAATGTTCTTTTCACTATGCTAGTGAAAAAGGCAGTAAAAGACATGAGCATATGGTGGGGAGCCATGCGTTGGTTAGCTGTGGTACCTTGGGCAGGTCATATTCATTTAACTAAATTCAGCAAAAAATAAAAAAAAAAAGGGAAGGTGGTAGACCCTGTAAAAACAAAGACAAAAATGAAGTTGTCTTCCCCTCAATAAGCTTATACTCTACTAACTTCTCCCAGGCCTCAGTCTTCTTACCTAATGGGGCTAAAGAACATTACATGATCCTTAATTTCCCTTGCAGCCCTAAAATTCTCTTATCCAATATTGCTGAATATTCTCCATTGGCATCATCTGGTGTATGCTCCAGCAATGTGAATTAATTTTATTAAGCTGTCCAAAAGAATTAGAAAGGCAATGTGCTCCTTGAAAAACAAACAGAAAAAAAGAATAAAACATAGGTTTCTATGTATAAGAAAATTCTTTCCAATGCCAAATATAACTGATTTTGGATTATCCAGTTTGGGATTGTTCACACCATTCGAGCCCCTTAATCATTATGGGTAACTGACAATTGACAGTATTTAATAGGGAACTTTTAGTACATCTAGAAATATTTACTAATACACTGATTTTTAGAAATAAATGTTTTAATTACTGAAGGTGAAAAGTTTGTTTCAGGGAGATAATTTAGGCACTGAGAGAATCTGAACTTTCACAACTTACATGAAAAGAAAGTTGAACATGTATGCATTCAGTACACTGATTTGTCATCAAAATCCTATGGTAATTTCCAGATTTTTCTCAAGACACTAAGAGATGTGAAATGTAAATTTCACAAAGCACAATTTCATGGCTATAAGGCCTGGACTTCTCTTTCTCTTGAAACAAATGTCAGCATTTGTAATTCTTGTCTAGTAAGAGAATTTTTTTTTCTTCTGTAAATAAGACTGACATAGTTATTAAGTGTAGTTCTCACCTTAGTGTATTGTTGCCATAACAACCCACATCCCCAATGCCAAGGTCATCGGCCATTATCAAGAGAATATTTGGTTTTGAATAATTTCCTGCACAAATCCCTAGAAGCAGACACATGATGAGTAGAATGGAGAAGTAGACCCTAAAAATGAAAAATAATAATAAAAAATCAAATGACTGTCATGGCTAAGAACACCCAAACTATAGCTAGTATAAAGCCCTAGCTATTTTAAATCGATGTTCAAATATCTGTCTTCTTTCAATCTGTGTAACAGGCAGACCTGAATCATGCAGAAATTCATTGATGTTACCCCCTCAAGATTACTAAAAGTACAGTGAACATTTAGAATCCTCTTGAAGCAACAGGCATTTTCTACGGGACTTCACTGTGTCTTTAAACTGTTCTTAATACATGATTTTTTTTTTAATATAATACGGTAACAAGTCATAACTGTCATGTACCCTTTCTTTGTCCGGGGTTTGAATCAGCAGAGTGGAAGCAGGGAAGAGTTCTAGTTTTGTCAGCACAGTTTTAGTCCCCATTCAAAGTACCCATTGCACTTTCATCTCTCCAGCTGTCAGATCTCAGTCTGCCATCAGTTGCTTTCATGAAGTTGGCTCTTCTCAAGAGTGACTTTGGCTTAGAGTCTTTATGCTTCCACTACTTGGTTGAACATCTTAGTGATCACAATCCCAGTTCTGTCCAAAAGCACAGAATATCAACTCCCATAATACACTTCTAAGCGTATATTAATGTTAATACTTTAGTCATGGACTTTGTGAAGATAATGTGGCATTGTGATAGAATGAGGGAGTCAGAAGAAGAAATAAGGCAGATTTTCCATCTTGAGATACCTCAGTTCTTTAACTAAGTAGATTCTTGATGTTGAGAGCAGTTTAGGAGGTCTGGTAACTGTGGTAGTTAGGATTAAAGGCTGTGAGATGCTATGATACTAAAAAGATCTGGTTTGGTGAGATGGCCCCTCAGCCCTTCAAAGGCATTGTCCTCTAACCTTTTCCTTTGAGCATTACATGAAGCTGCTGTGCTAACCATCTCTTCTTTGCTGTCTGGGCAAGGCAAAAAAAAAAAAAAGCGAACAAAGCTAAAACCTTGCTTTTTTTTTTTTTTCCCTGCTCTTTCAGTCAGAATTACTTGGCATTGGCTCTTGTATTTCTAATAAAATATATTGGTCAGCACTTCACAGGTCCCTTCCCCTCTTCTGTTTTCTATGCATCCCCTTTTATTACTGGATTTGGTACTGCTAGATAAAAATAAATCAACATGCTATCCTTTCTTCTGTTATTTGGGCAACAGAAGTTGGGGATGCATAGGAGGGATGAGTGAGTATGGATTATACAGCAAACTCCAGTACAAGTTGGGGAAACTATGACAGCTTTCTTCTAGAACTCAGTTGGTGGTACTGCCTTTTGCTACTGTCCTAGGTGATCAGCGGGAGAAATAAAAACAAATATGGAGATATCTTCGATCTAAATCCTTTATCCCTCTAGACTGGTGTTGTTAGTGACCTAGAAGGCTGAGTGAGAGGAAAGGAGTAAAAAGGGTTTATTCCACTGGCTTTTTCAGGTTTCTCCACATTCCCCCACCCTCCACCCCATTCATTGCTACTTTTTACATGGGATTACCCTATCAAGGTAATATTGTTATGTATGGATCCCCTAGACCTTCTGGTCACACTGATATCACCCTCTGCTAGTCTAGACAGTAAGGGTAACGTCATTTTTAGTGTCCAATAGATTGGATATTGCCAAGTGTTGAGAAGGCAAAATACAACACACTTTAAAGTAGGAATTATCACTTCAATCAATCAGCAGATATGCATTATGCATATTCCATGTGAAAATTCCTTAGCTATGTTATAGCAGAAGGAGAGGATACCACTTGGGCTTTAGTCCCACAAGGGAATGGAAAATAAAGCGCATACTAATTTGATCAGTATAGACAATAATATGAATAATGCAGCAAGACATCTCCCCACTCCCTTTTTAATTGACAATTCTGACTCTAAATGCTAGACCCTCCATTTCACTGAGATGATTCAGTCATACCCTTAAAGAAGTTTTAGATTTTTATTTATAGGTCAACTAACATACTCAAATTTTTCCTTTGGCTGCTGCAGAGGCATTCTGGCATAAAGACAAGAGTTGAATATTTCCATTGGAGAAACCTGGACTTCAGTCTTGCCTCTGATATTTCTAGCTCTTTGATCATGGATGTGGCATTTAATATTTTCTAAGTCTTAATTTCCTCACTGATAAAACAGTATTGTATTGATTGAGTTATGATCAATAAAAACCATACATGACTCCAAATATCACACTCTCCATTCCATCACATTTTGCTGAAGCCATAAACATATATAAAAAAAAAAAAAGACCCAGAAGGAGTTATAATAGAGAACAGTGAAAGCCCAAGTTTAGATTACTCAAGGGGTCAGTCACATGAGATGATGCTTAAATTTGAAAGGCAAACAGCTTTCAAAAAAATAGTTAACTTTTCTGCATATAAGCCAGCAGATGTCCCTACACCATCATCAAAGTTTAGCGAGAAATAAGTTTGGTTGCATGGCAGCCAAAGCACGTAAGAGTTCAGAAGTAAATTAATTGAGGCAAAAAGGAAATAGATTTATTACTTAAGAATCGGAACCCAAGGCCAGTGCAGGAGGGCAGAGTCAACGGGTGTATAACATATTTGGCCTATTTTTGTTTCTCCCAGCTCAAGGCATGGACAACCAGACTGAAAATGGTCTCAGGCCGACACCAAGGAAAGAAAGCAGTCAGCCGAGAGCCCGACGATTGCGGTACTTCCACCCTTACCTATCCCCAAAGAGCTACTTCTTCCCAGTTAATCCTGGGCAATGCCCTCCCACTCCCCTCCTTCCTCCATAAAAAAAAACAAACAAACGCAGAGGCATGTTTTCATTTGATAAATTATACTGTAAATGTTTCTTGAAAAATAATAGCCACTTTTTCGTAACAGTAGCCATTTTGAAAGCCAAGTTCACAAAAGCAAGCCGCAGTCGGGACGACTGGACAGAAGGGGTGCGGAGCCTCCCGCAGCCTCTGCCCCAGCCCCAGCCTCAGGGTCTCCCTGCTGCGCACCGCAAGTCTGGATGACCTGGTCATGGCAAGGGGTGCTCGTGCGCTCCCCGGGCCTGGAGGAGGGGGGCTGCCTCCAGGCTCCCCAATGGTCAGAAGCAGGAAGCAAAGAACGTCCCCCGCGGAGAGAAGCGGGGAGGTGGAGGAGAGGGGGGCAGGAGCGAAGGGAGCGTGCCCAGCAAAGAAGAAACAATCACACGACCAGACTGGGGGCCACTTGTTTTGCATTTTGTTTAAAAGAAAGAAAAGCCTGACTTTAAAATGTCCGCATATACCACAACAAGAAACAAGTGGCTTCAGGGTGGAAAACACGGGGTGGGCAGCTTTGCGCCCCAGAAACGCCAGCACAACATCGTACACACCTGCAGGAGACAGGGGCGCCATTCAGCCTGGTAACCGGGGTCCTCCCCCCAAAGCGGCCGACCCCCATCAGCAAAACAAGCCAGAGAGCACAGGAAAAAAGCCGCAGGTTACACCAGAAATGCGAACCAGGAAGAGCTTAGCCCATGCAGTGAGATAAAGCATAGGGAAGGGAAATTGTAAACCTGGAGTAGTAAAGAGCCTTTGAGGGAACGCTGGAACATTCTCACAGGAACTGAGAGAGAGAGAGAGAGAGAGAGTGACAGAGACAGAGAGAGATAGACAGAGACAGAGAGACAGACAGAGAGAGAGACAGAGACAGACACAGAAAGAGACAGAGACAGACAGACAGAGAGACAGACAGAGAGAGAGACAGAGACAGACACAGAAAGAGACAGAGACAGACAGACAGAGAGACAGACAGCCACAGAAAGAGAATGAGAATGTGTGTGTGTGCCCAGATGCCTGAAAGGGAAGTAAGGAAAAAAGTGACCTTCCTTTCCTTGAGCCTTGAAAAAAGTACTCATTTGAGAGCCAGTTTTTTCTCTTGCAGTAGTTTGCTCATCTTAAAACTTTATCGGAAGCTCTAAGAAAGGTAACCATACTTAAACTCAAGGAGTTATTCCAGGCATAATAAATAACCCCACTTAGTACCAACGCAACAGCTTTCATGTGGAACTAAAGGGTTTTGTGCACAATAGTTAATTTTCAATATATCATTTTTATGTCTGGTATCTTCACAGCTGAAAAGGCCTGAATGCTGAAGTGTTAAAGTGAATGCTGAAGTGTTAAAGTGGTTGGCTTGAGGCAACACTGGAAATTAGAATTAGATTTCAAAGGAGATATTTCATCTATGCCAGCATTTGAAATGTCTATTGAGAATGATGTATTGCTTCAATAACACAGAGAGCATGCATAATATTTTACAGCAAAATGAATAGGAGATACCACAAAGCATAAAAGTCCCATCTTCTGAAGTTTGCAACATACCTCAATTTATTCTGAGGTATTTAAGCACATAATTTGGTGCAGTGGATAGAGTACTGGGCCTGGAGTCTGGAAGACCTGAGTTCAAATCCAACCTCACAAACATACCAACTTTGTGACCCTGGCCGAGTCAAGTAACTTCTGTTTGCCTCAAATTCTTCATCTATAAAATGGGGATAATAATAATACCTCCCTCCTGAGATTGTTGTTAGGATTAAATGAAATAATAATTATAAAATGTTTGGCAGAGTGCCTGGCACATAATAAAACACTCATAAATGTTAGTGATCATTATCATCATCATTATACTGAGTGTTAACTTATTCTGAATGGGAGCTTCAACATCCTCCGTGACCTCCAACTTTTCAGCCTCTTTTATGTGTTGTTTTCCTACTTTAAAGGGTTAAAATGTGGGCTCCTTGAGAGCAGGAACTGCCTTTTTTTTCCTTGTTGGTTGTCCTTTATTCTCGAAAAGGACCAAAATGACATCACTATGTCCAGGTACAGTGTGTTTGACCCCAACACAGACTCAGAAGGCTTTACCACAAGTTGGGTCCAAAGAGTCCATATCAACACGTGGAGAGATGTCTCTAAATCTGCACATGTTCTGTTTCTTTTCAGCTATTATTGTCATTGTGCTTTGCTCACAGGGTATAGCCCTTTTCTTGATGTGGGCATACCATGCTGGATGATGCTTTGTCAGTGTCTCCCAGGACCACAATTGATTCTGAAGTTCTTCAGAGAGACCTTGAAAGTGTCCTTGTACTGCTTCTTCTGACCTCCATGTAAGCGGTTGCTTTCTGTGAGTTCTCCATAAGATCATTTTTTAGGCAAATTTACATTTGGCATTCAACTAATATGACCAGCCCGTTGGAGCTTCATTCCCTGCAGTAGTTTGAATGCTTATCTTGCCAAGTGATCTTCAAAATCTTCTTAAGACAATTCAAATGTAAGCAACTCAGTTTCCTGGCATGGCAGTGGCAGACTGTCCAGCTTTCACAGGCATACAACAATGAGGTCAGCATAACAGCTCTGTAGACCTTCAGCTTGGTAGGCAGCCTAATACCTCTTCTCTCCCACGCTTTCCTTCAGAGCCTTCCAAATACTGAGCTAACTGGCAATGGGTACATCAACTTCATTATCTGTGTGTGCATCCCTGAAGGCATATGCTGCCTTGATTTTATCCACAGTGTTCAAAATTTCTCCACTTGCTGTAACCAAAGGTTCCATGTATGGAGGGTGTGGTGCTGGCTGGTGGAGAGCCTCTGTTCTCTTGGTGTTAATTGTTAGGCCAAAATTATCTCAAATGGCAGACAATCAACCCATACTTTCTTACATCTCAGCTTCAGAGAATGCACTGAGGGCACAATCATCTGCAAAAAATACTTCCTCTATTTTGATACTGTGTTGTAGCCTTTTTAAGTTAAATAATTTACCATCAGTGCAGTAGCTGACCTTGATGCCATTTTTATTCTCAGTGAAGGAGTCTGACATCATTGCTGAAAATATCATGCCAGAAAGTATAGGAGCAAGCACACAGCGGGCCTTCACTCTACTGGTGCACTGTCCATTATCCATAATCCAGGCAAGCATGCCTTCATGAAACCGATACACAATACTGATGAACTCCAGGTAACCAAGTTTTGCCATAATTTTCCACAAGCCCTCAACAACTGATAGTATCAAAGGCCTTCATTAAATCAACAGATCTATGTTCTGCTCCTGGCATTTCTCCTGAAGTTATCAAGCAGCAAATACCATATTAACCATTCTTTGGCCAATTCTGAAGCCACATTGCCTCTCTGGTAGATGACAATCTTCTAGGTGAAGGATGAGTCTATTAAAGAGGACCCTGGCAAGAATCTTGCCAGTAGTGCCTGAGAGGTCCCCTTGTGATTGTCACAGAACTTTTTAAATTTCCTTTATAGAAATGGACAATGGAGGCATCTTTGAAGAGGAGGCATCCCCTCCTGGGGAATAACCTTCTCTTGCCATATAATGTAGAAAATTTCTGTCAGCTTTTGTATGAGCAGTGAACCTCCTCCTGCCCTATAAATCTCAGGTGGGATAGTATCTGTACCAGGCACTTTGCCACACAAGAAGAGCCTAATGACATTCAAAACCTCTTCTTCAGTTGGAAATTCAGCTAGAGAGGGATTGACTTCAAACTGTGGTATAGTCAGTAGCTTCGGCAATTATTCACGGCAGTCTGTTGAGAACACTATGGAAGTATTTTAAGATATTTGTTGCAAAAGCACAACTATTAATTTACAGACTAGATCTGTAGAAAGTCAAATAAACCACAAAAAAGTATAACAATCAATTATGAACAAGTGCAGTTGAACTAGCAACATCAAAATATGTAGCTGAAAACATAAAATCTTCACTTACATTTCTAATTTCAATTCAACTTTTTAGAATGTTAACACTGACTTCTCTGTCACAATCCTGTATAGAACAGAAATTAGCATTTGTACAGTTTTAACATTTGCTTTTTCAGTAGTCAGATTCCCTGAAAAGTCTAGCAGCAACATGAAAAAGAGACCTGCAGGTGACGAAGCGGTGCAGTGAATATAGCACCAGCCCTGGAGTCAGGAGGACCTGAGTCCAAATTTGGCCTCAGACGCTTAACACTTAACTAGCTGTATGACCTTGGGCAGGTCACTGAACCAGAGTTGCCCTGCCTTCCCCTCTCCAAAAAAGCCAAAAAAAAAAAAAGAGAGACCTGAAGGCTCCATAGTTCCATAGCATTCTCACTTCAAATAAGGAACAGGAAATGGACTTGGGGATTCAGTGTTTAAAAATGTACCAAACCTCAACAGCTTTGCAAATTGCCATTCAGGAAACTGGCAGGATTTGCACTTTTTATTGAACTCTTTAAAGTGACAATCCTTTGGAAGGTAGACTCTTCAAAGCTAAATCTGCAAGCAGGGATATTGAGTATTCTTTAGGTAATTTCTCAAGTAAATGTATTAAAAAAGATTTTGTGCCACCATTTAAAATTTATTGTGTTTAAATAATATTTGAAATGCAACTAATTTTGAAGTCAATTTTTGAACTTTAGATACCATTCTATTGTGAGGAATATATCTCTTCTAAAATAAATCTAATGCTGTCTCTACCTAAGGAGTGTACTGCTTTATCTTTCCAGGATCATGTCCATATCATTAATCAATGTGGCTCCATCAGTGCTGAGTGGTTGAGATGCACCATAGATCTTTGACCCATTAACAACTTTCAGGGCACTGTAAAAGTGCTTTGGATTGTTACCATCAGCATAAAACTGAATTTCATTTGCCTTCTTACTTATCCAATAATACTGCATTTTTTAAGCTTCACTTCCACTGTATTTTTGATGAAGTTAAATCTTGCTTTTTAAAGACAGATGGATTCTTCTGGCAAACCCTGAGGATTTCTCATTTTTTACTTAGCAGCTTCTGAATTTCCCTATCATTTACATCAAACCAATCTTGATGTTTGCAAATTCTCAAGCCCAGATGAGTAAATGCAATGCTGTACACCACATTTCTGAAAACTGTCCACTTCTTTTCTGCTCCACTGTTGCTAACCATGTATTAGCTCAGCTTTCCCTCCAGGTCAGCAAGGAACCTTTTAAGTTTGGACAAATGCAGAAACCTCTTGACATTAATCTGCTGATTGTGGTCTTGCACTGGAGCCACTGTTTTTGTTGAATGAAAATTTTAACTTGGAGAGGATAAGTCCATGATTGGTGTAGCACTCTGCATTACTACTCTACACTGACCTTTGTCACTCTCATATCCTGTCTGTCTCTTCTCCTTACAATGATATAGTCAGTCTACAGGAAACACATTACTTATTAGACTTATGGATAGGCAAACAATGTACGAATAAACAAGAGATAGAGAGCAGAGATGGGGACAAAATGGATAGTTAAAATTAAAATTAAATTGTACTCAATTAAATATCCAATTAAAATGTTTTTCTATTTAAAAAAACATAGACAAGATCAGAAAGAAAGCAGAAAATTGGGGAAGAAATTTATAGACAGTTGCTCAGATAAAGGTGTCATATCTCAAATATATAGAACTATATAGAATATATAAAAGAATTTTGATAAGTGGTTAGAGCATATGAATGGGCAGTTTTCTAATGAAGAAATCAAAACAATTTATAGTTATATTAAAAATGCTCTAAATTAATATTGATTAGAGAAATTCAAATTAAAACAACCTTGAGAAATCATTTTACACCTATCAGGTTGGCTAAAATGATTGAAGTGACAAAGTGTAGCAACAAGTACCCTAGCTTACCCAGGATAGCTGCTAGCATAGGTTTTATGATCTGTTTATTTTTTAAAGGAAAGCAATTCAAAAGGGGATAACAATCTTAGTTTAATCAAACATATATCATTTACCTAGTTCAGGGGAAAAAGATAGCACCCTGAACTTCAGAGAAAATACAAACAGAAGTTTCAAGCAGACAAAAAAATACAAAGAGAGAAAATAACACAATTCAACAGACCAACAGACAGGGCTTCTAGCTATCTGACCATTACTTACATACAATGTTGGTTACCAGAGAAAGAAGCACCAATATCTGGGGTTTCAAAGCTGGGGGGCTCACTTATGGAAAGAGTTATGTGATTTGGCCAGATGAGACTATAGTAGCCATTGATATTATTTAAAACATCAAGAAATTTCCAAGCCCTTCCATTCAGTTCTGATTCCAGTTTGTTGCTCATTTATAATCTCTAACCATTAGAATATAGGTTCCTTGAAGGCAGAGGCCCCATTTTTGTGATTCTTTTTATCTCTAGTTTTTAGCATTGAACTTGATATTGATAAGAATATGTAATAAGTACATGTTATTTATTGATTAATGAAAGATCTATCTATCATTTCTCTCTCTCTCTCTTTCTCTCTCTCTCTCTCTCTCTCTCTCTCTCTCTCTCTCTCTCTCTCTCTCCCCCTCCATCTGGTTGATTTTTTGTGCCCTCCTATCTCTGAGTGAATGCAAATCATAACCATTTTCTCTTTTGGCCAGAAACCCTTTGGGTCTTCCCCTCCCAGTTTGATTTTTTTTTTAAATTAAATGGGTCATCCCTTGATTCAATTCCTAAAGAGGCCAGTTCGATGAATAGATGTTGCCTCAGTCAAAGTGAGCACTTGAAAAAACCTTAGCCTAAAAGGGTCAGGGTCTCCCAGTGCATCCTGGGCCATCTCCAGTAGTCTTGATCAATATCTGGCCACTGTACTCAGCTCCAGAAGAGAAAGTGAGATTGGTGATTTTGCCTAGCCCTCCCTCACTCAAATCAAAGTCAATTACAAATCATGTCATCCTCTCCCTGATGTTGTGGGATGAATGAAGTACAAACTACACAAATATCTATCTACACATCTATCTATCTATCTATCTATCTATCTATCTATCTATCTATCTATCTATCTATCTATCTATCTATCTGTCTGTCTGTCTGTCTGTCTGTCTGTCTGTCTGTCTGTCTGTCTGTCTGTCTGTCTACTCAAAGAATTGCCCATTCAGCTGCACATATCATCATTTGGGCAATAAATCTTTTTCATTTGCCTATTTTTTTTTCTTCACTGTAGTCCTACTCTGAAAATGTATCATGGAATGGTGGTGACCTTGGTCCCTAAAAGCAGTGGATCATAAGTTCTATCAGAATTTACCTAACTTTGAGTGGACCTGGTGATGACCTATGTTGTATGTCAGTTGTCAACTGTCCAAGTACTAGCCTAACTAAATTTGGAGAGGGTAATCACCAGGTTGGTGACAGAGTGGTAATTTTTTTGGAGGGCTAGGCAGAGAGGGACACAGCAGTCATCACAGACCATCTACTAACATATGAGGGGGTTGTGATGTGTTGGCAGAGTACTGACACCAACAAAATTGTAGATCTTTGAAGTACTGAAGAATTATCCTTTATCTTCCCATCTCTGTATGCGGTGGTTGGATTAGGCTTTTTCATATTACTATATATTTTTCTTTTTTTCTATTTTCATTAGTGATCTGGGGATACATTACAATGAATACAGTGGAATATGAAAACAGAAAATTTCAGTTCACAGACAGAAACACTCCGAAAACCTCACTATCAGTAGGGAATCCTTCTTTTCCTTATACTCTGCTCAGTACATCTTCTAGAACATTAGTGAATGCCTTAGATTGGCTTAGCTTCCTGCCTTATATCTCTCTTGATTTCAGCACTTAAAATGATGGAACAGTTATCAATATAGTCAAAAATGGAATTGAGTTTTGTAAAATTTTGGCTTACACATGTGACTATCTGGCTTGAGGAGAATGTTCCAGGCTAAATCTTATATTACATAAGCCAAATGCATGTATGTATGTGTATATGCAAACACACACATATATATACATATACATATAAACATACGTGTGTGTGTATTCTTAAGTGCTTGTTGAGTGACCAATTGACCTACTACTTAGATACTTGGATGAAACTATGGTCTTTTACTACTCCCACTGGTACAGCTCCATCCTTTTCTGGTGCTCACACAAGACCCACCATCTACCATTTCTATGTCTTTCCATAAATTCCTCGTAGATTAGTACCTGAGGCACTAGATCTTTTCTTTCTTTTTCTTTCTTCCTTCCTTCCTTTCTATTCTCTCTGTGTGTGTATGTAATACAGTAATAGCTAATATATAGATAGTGCTTTAGGTTTTGCAAAGAACTTTACAAGTATTATCTTATTTTATTCTCCCAACAACTATGGGAGGTGGGTGGGGTATCTAGGTGTCGTAGTAAATAGAACACTGGCCCTGGAGTCATGAGGACCTGAGTTCAAATCCGGCCTCTGACACTTAACACAAAAACTAGCCATGTGACCTTGGGCAAGTAGCTTAACTCCAATTGCCCTCCAAAAAGCAAAAAAAAAAAAAAAAACCCAACAACTATGGGAGGTAGGTGCTATTATTATCTTCATTTTACAGTTGAGGAAACTGAGGGACACAAGTTAAATGAATTGTCCAGGGTTGCACAGCTAGGAAGTGTCAGAGGCCAGATATGAACTCAGATCATCCTGACTCTAGGCGCAGAACCTTATGCTGTGCCACCCCAATGAACATGATGAACACTGAGTCGCGTAGAAAATGATGAAGTTATGGAAAGTGAAGTAAGTAGAGCCAGAAAAATGATACACATAATTACTGCAACAAAATATGTTAAAAAAAACCAAGAAACACAAAATATTTAAAACAAAGTGTTGTGAAGTTATAATGATTAAGTTTAGTTCCAAGAAAGAAAAGGGAGAAAATATCTCCCCTCACTCCTTTGTAGCTGTCCAGATCCTTGAGGATAGGATATTACATCAGAATTTTTCAATGAATTGATAGACTTTACTGAGTATTTTTTTCCTTCCTTAAAAATTATATATTATAAGGAATGGCTTTCTGGGGTGGGTGAGTGTAGGTAATATAAAACAAAAGATATCAATAAAATTTTTTTAACATCAACAAATAGCAGGCACAAAAAGATCTTATAGGTTTTTTTTATAAGTGAGACTAAGAAGGATGGACTGATTAAGGACATTCAAATGGTTTCTACTTAACTTTGGAATATTTGATTTCACTGATGGTATAACTAGAAACTCATCACCAAGTTAGTAACAGATTATTATTATTGTTGTTATTATTATTAATGAGCAGCTGGATGTCATAGTGCATAGATTGCCAGGTCTGAAATCAGGAAGACTCATCTTCCTGAATTTAAATCTGACCTCAGACACTTACTGTCTGTGTGTCCCTGGGCAAGCCACTTAACCCTCCCTCAGTTTCCTCATCTGCAAAATGATCCAGAAAAGGAAATGGCAAACTACTACAGTATCTTTGCCAAGAAAACCCCAAATGGGGTCACAAAGAGTTAGACGCAACTGAAATGACTGGACAATAATTATTATTGTTATCATTTTGCCACAAGTTTCAGAAACCATATACTAAGTTATTAAAGCATAGGATCATAGATTTAGAAGTATGTGACCTCAGAGTCTAGCCATTTTGCCCCTATCATTTAACTGATGGGGACACTGAGGCTTTTATAGATTAAATGACCTTTCCCAAATTACAGGGATAGGGGCAGAGCTGGAATTTGAATCTTACCCTCCTAACTCCAAAGCTAGCATTGTTTGCATGCTACCATTTTCTAGAGAAGTTTCAACCTGGGTGGTAGGGGTGACATCTACTAGCATCTTTGCCACATAGGCTAGGCTAATTTTCCCCTAAAGGATAAGGAAATTGTCCTGGACACTTGATTGACATATGGGACCAAGGCTGTAGCCATTGCAATGGTAATAGCAAACACACACTTATTGTTTACCATATGCCAAGCACTGTGGTAAGCCTTGGGAATACACATACAGTTCAAATACAAATATAGAAATCCCTGCTGCCAAGGAGTTTACATTCTAATGATGGAAGATAACACATAAAAGGAAGCTGAAAACATAGAAGTCGTGGTGAATAGGCAGGAGACAAAGGTGGCCAGTGTATGGAAAGTTTGGATGGAGTGAGAATTGGAGAGGAATGAGCCATGACTGACCTGGGCACCTTCCTCAACTGGAGGTCCTGGAAAGAACTCAAACTGTGTGACCCCATTTCCTCATCTGTAAAATGAGGATAAAACCACCTTCCTACCTCTCAGGGTTGATATGTGAATAAAATGAGATGTTGGTAAAGATTTTAACACTTATCTGCTTAGGTACTTACTAAATGTTTGTTTCCTTCCCTCTGGTTGCTTTTTCTCTGTGCTACATGGCCAAATGGTTTCTTCAGAGCTAAAGCAAATAATTTTATCTACACAGAAAAAAGTAAAGGATTGAACACTTATCTGACAAATCTGATCATATAGAAAACTAACAGGTTGTATTTGGGTCAATAAAGCTTCATTTCCCTCTAATAATAGTAGCTAGCACTTATATACCACTCTAAAGATTGCAAATTGTAGGGGAAATGTGTATGTACGGATGTGTGTGTATTTACCCAAACAGGTTATACGTATCTACATGAGTCTGTCCAGCTTTTTTTTTTATAGGGAGGCAGCATGAATATCTCTCCTGTCTCCTCTGCCCACATTTCTCCAAAAGAAACTGATTCTGACCAGAAAGGGAAAGGAGATCAGCACCAGAGTCTGAAATTCTGTTCTCAGAAAATGGGTACTAAGTTAGAATTATAGATGCCCCTTCCCCCAAATATAGTTAGTTAGTTAGTCTAGGGGAAATAATTTACAGGCTCAAGTTGAGCACCTGATTGCTATCTCCTCACAAGGAAAAAATGACTCATGTTATATATCCAAAGTTTAACGTCCCACAAATTTCACACATAGCCAAGAGCAAATATTTATTCAAGCCAATAGCAAACAGAAATCAGAGAAAATACAAGATTAGAATGAACTAGGCAATATACAACATGAATGAGCTCTTCCACTTGGGGAGAAATATCTCAGCTCAAGAGAGAGACAGAAAAATAGAGACAGAGAGAGAGAGAGATTGAGCCCAGATCTCAACTCAAGGGGAAATTGTCACAAGTCTAGTATAGCAAGCTGGCGATAGGGACATGATCAAGGTGCTGGCTGCTCGACATGTCAGCTACTTCCCAGAGTCTCTCCCTTTAGGGATCTCTTTTGAAAAGAATCTGGAACCATGTATGTTCTCTTTTGAAATTGGAAGCCAGAAGATCAAGGTCTCTCCTCTCTTTAGCTCTTTCTAATTCTGCTCCTCATACAAGCATGGAGAAATCAATCTTTACCAGTGAGGTGGGTCTTATGCTAATAGGCTTTGAGACATGGATTTCATACATAGTATACTATTTTATCTTTACAACAACCTGGGAGGCAGATTATTATTGTTATTATCATATTCTCCCCATTTTTCAGTTGAGGAAACTGAGGGCAAGTGACTTGTTCAAGGTCATATAGTTTTGTACTCAAGTCTTCCTGCCTTTAGGTCCAACACTCTATCCTCTGCATCAGCTAGCTTACTATAAATAGTTTTTCCTTGATTTTCCCGATATTTGTCTTCAAATCCCCACTTAACTTTGTCTATATAACAGTTGACCTTCCATTTCATGTTCACAAAATCATTTGCTTGTTTTACCTCATTTGATGCTCACAGAGATCCTATGAAGTTGGTACTTCAGGAATTATCTTCATTTTACAAATGAAAAAAACTGAGGCTTAGAAAAGAGGGGTAAATTGCCTATGGTAGCATAGCTAGGTGATCTGAGGCAGAGTTCAAATAAAGCTCTCTTCTGACTAGAAACCAGGTACTCTTTCTGTTACCCCGTATTGCTTCAATGTAAAAAAAACAAAAAACAAAAAACGAACAACACCTTGCTTTCCACATCATAAAAAGGTCACTTCTAGGGGCAGCTAGGTAGTCCTGTGAATAGAGCACTGGCCCCGGAATCAGGAGGACCTGAGTTCAAATCCAGTCTCAGATACTTGCCACTTACTAGCTATGTGACATGCTCCAATTGCCATGCCTTCTCTCCTCCAAAATAAAGTCACTTCCATTTAAAGCTCCTAAATTTCTCGGGAAAAAAAATTGTTTTTTTTTTGGAGGGCAATTGGGGTTAAGCGACTTGCCCAAGGTCACATGGCTAGTTTTTGTATTGTGTCTGAGGTTGGATTTGAACTCAGGTCCTCCCAATTCCAGGGCTGGTGCTCTAGTCACAGTGCCACCTAGCCACCCCTCAAAAGAAATTTTTGACTTTTTTTTTTAACAGAAATTATTTCCAAAACATTTTGGGGGGAAACCAAATTCTATCATTTCCTAAAAGATGAGAAATGATGGGCAGGTAGAGGGAGAGATAAAGGTGCAAACCTCCAAGACCACTGGTCATTGAGAGATCCTTTCTTGGTTAGGGATTTCCGAGTTCTAAAAGTGGGATGTATCCTGCATTGTTCACCATCATCAGAGTCTTGTTTAAATGTGGAAGAGGAGGCAAAGGTTGGTGAGGGGCAAGGCCATGAGTCGTCACATCTTGTTGTCTTTTCTCTGCAAGAACATGTTGTAAATTCGGAGGTTGTTGACCCAAATCACCACTGAATTTCTATGAGAAAGCTTTAATTGGCCTCATTTTACAGACGGGGAGACACAACATTCTAGTTAATAAGTGACTGAGGCCAAATTTGAGTTCAGATCTTAACTCTAGGCCCAGAGCTCTACCCACTGAGCTACACAGCTACTAGTAGAATAGGCTTCAGGGAACTATAACCTACAGTTCTAATCCTGATTGGGTTACTAACTAGTTTTTTATCTTGATCCCTGTGCCTGAATTTTCTCATTTATAAAATTAGTAGGCGGTCTAGTCCAACTAAGAGAAAGCTCATGGTTTTCTTCCTCTTTAATCAGTCTCTTTTCTTGGCTCATCATCCTCCTATGCCTCAAAGCCTTAGAGCTGGAAGTATCCTCAGAGCCCATCTAGCCTAACCCATTCATTTAAAAAATAAGGAAACTCAGGATGAAGAAAATTAATTGACTTGCTTAAGATCACATAGGAAGTGACAGAAATGGGGTTTGAAGAAGAGTCATATAACCAGAGCCTACCACTTCCTTTCTAGCTGACATTATGCCTTTAAGCCTTCAAATTCATTCCTTTCCATTTATTTTCTCCACCCTCTCTTAACTTTCTATACTCTCTTATTCTGGTGGTTTCTACCTTTGTTCAATTTTTTTTTTCCAAATATCTTTTATCTTCAACTCCTATTCAGAGTTTATACCTGAATTTTCTACTGCTTTCTGAATATTTCTGTATGAATGTCCCACTAATGCCTGGAACTCTACATGCTCAAACCTGTTCTCATTTATTCCTCAGACCTACGGAAATTTAATTCACCATTGAGTTACTAAGCAAAACCTTCCTAGCTCCATAGGTCCTAACACGTTGTACACCACTGGCATAGCTTTTCAAAATCTAGGATTGGATCTACCCAATGGGGTGGTTTATAGGGAAGTATTAGCAAGTAATAAATGTCATACTTTAATATATTCATACTTCAGAACTACTAAGATAAGGTTTCAGGAGGATAAAGAAGATTTTATTTTGCCCCATTGTGATGCCAACCAAAGGCAACTTCCCAAGGTTCAAAAGACCAGCATAGGTGCTCTCCATTTTATTCAGTGAAAAATTAAGAACAGACAGAATCAAAATATAGCATACTTGAAAATACAGCATTTACCAAGTGTAATTTAATAATCTCCAAGTACTACCCCACCCCTGGACATTACATTCATTTAATCAATCACAAAATCCCTCTTCTAAATACTGTTCCACCCCTAGGCTGTACATTCATTTAGTCCATCACAAAGCCCCTCTTCTCAAATGGAGATTAGTTTCCAATCAAAAGTACATTTATTTGCTTAATCACAGAGCACAAAAAAGTGAAAAGTTCCCCACCCTTGGATCACAGTTGAATTTACCCCAGAGTTACAACAAGCTTAAGCACAGCATTTAATACCCAAAGAGAGGTCTTTTCTTCATCTTGACACGAGGCAAGTTTTCGGCAATCTTTGTTCCTGGGGAGACAAAGCCTAGCAAGGCCACAAGATACATTGCTAGTGCCTTTATTAATTCATTCTCTGTCTGAAGAACAGTCCTCAGACCCCTGAAAACATTAGCAAAACCCCCTTCCAGGATTTCTGTAAACATACAACAAGAAAATCCTTCTTCAGGGCTTCTGAACCAACAGCAAGGTTTCCAAGCTTCTGCAACAACAGGACTGTCCTTCACCAGTGGACAGAATTCACTCTCTGTCTGCAGAACAGTCTCAGGAGCTCTGAACCAACAGCCAGGTTCCAGAACCTCTGCAACAACAGGACTGTCTTTCACCAGTGGACAAATCTGGCAAAACAACCTCAAAACAGACAAAGTACCAGCATAACAGCCATGTCTCCTTGGTCTTTGGCAGTTCTAGGTGGCAGCTCTCAAAAGTCCTGGGCAATAAAAACTGGCCCTCAGCAATCCTCTCAGTCTCTCTCTGCCTCCAAGATGCTGCTTCCAAAAAGTTCTTCTGCCCCTCTCTTTTCTTGTGTCTCTCTAAATTTACGTCACCAGCTCCTCCCAGTTCAGCCCTCTCTTTTCACGTCAACAAGTCCATTCCACAAGTGGGATTCACAAGCTCTGGGTTTTAACACAATCAAACTAAAAACCAAGCCAATACAAGGGGGAATCTTTAAATTACATTACTATTACACCCATCCATATGCAATGTGGAGAGTTACAGACATTGTATAAAAATACAAAATGGAGAATTACAGAAATTACTGAGTGGAGAGTTACAGAAATTATTGAAAACATTTTAGGTTGCAAGCAGTCATCTCCAAGCCTAAAGTTCCTTAGTTGGTTGGTTTTGTTTGGCAATTGTCATCAAGGCTTAATTTTATGTTATACAAAGTTTTAGGAGTTGGCCAGGCGGCAAGAATTTATTAAGTGGGTACTATGTGCCAGATGCTGTGTTAAGTTCTGGGGATGCAAAAAAAAAAAAAAGCCTGTCTTTGCTCTCAAGGAGCTCACAGTCTCTATGGGGCAAATAACAACATGAAAGACAACTATGAACAAACAAGATAAATTGGAGATAATCAACAGAGAATGTGGACTATTATAAACACTGGACTTTTTCTGGAATAGATTGAGAAACTCAGTTGTCTCTTAAGGGGTCTGGGGACTAGGGTCAGGCTAGATTCAAAGAGTCCCACATCTTGAACTCTGTCTTTGAGACTATGTTGTTCCTGTTCTAGCTTTCAAGGTGTAAAGATAAGTTTCTTATTTTTATTTGTTTGTTTACAGGTTATTTACAAATCCTATGGGGTTTGGTGCTTTTTTGATATTAGGAGTTTTATGGGACTAAGAATTTAGTTAGTGGACATTTTAAAGCACTGCGTTTTGGATAACACAATCTACATTGGCAATTTTACAATGGTTCTCCATATTAACTTCAATTGAATATACAAAGGGACTTTTGTCACCTATACAGTCCTAACATTATCTTATTTGTGCTGATCTTCCCAATCACACCAACACAATGGGAATGTGCCACAACATGGCTGAAGCCACGGTTTCCAGATGTTATTAAAAGTGTTGAGCTGCTGTGGAACTGGTGTTAGTGTAGCCCAATGTTCTTGTACAGCGTGTTCTACTCTTGCAATTACTGTACCAAATAGAGGCTCAGTGTCAGGTGAAAGGGGATTAGCTTCAGAAGGATCCCTTGAGAGGTCAAACAGCAAAGGTGGGTCATGGTGAGTTACACCCTTTCCAAAACATGGGCAAACTCCTCTTCCATAGCAGGCACCAGAACCCTCTGGGTGGAATATTGGGGTCACATAATGTACTTTCCACACTGTACCACCTAAAAGAAGAAGAAAGCAGTAGAGTTTGAAGGTGAAACTCACAATTTATTCTCATTTGACTACTGACATTATTTGAATCACTTAAAGATTTTCTTTCAAATTTAAATACTTAAGAAGGTGAAGCATGGGAACAAATTGTGGAACATGAATGTAATAGAATACTATTGTTCCATAAGAAATAATGAGCAGATGACTTCAGAAAAATATAGAAGGACTTACATGAATTGATGCTGAGTGAAGTGAGCAGAACCAGGAGACCCTTGTACACAGTAACAGCAACATGACTAATTTTGATAGACTCACCTTTTCTCAGCAATACAAGGATCTAAGACAATTCCAGAAGACTCATGATGGCAAATGCTATGCACATCCAGAGAAAGAAGTATAGTCTGAATGTAGATCGAAGCTCACTATTTGTTCTTTTATTCATTTGCTACTTCTTTCTTAATTCACTCATTGGTTCTAATTCTTCTTTACGACATGAGTAATGTAAAAATATGTTTAATATGAATGTATATATAGAGCCTCTATCAGATTGCACACTGTCTTGGGGTGGTGGGAGGGGAAGAAAATTTGGAACTCAAAATCTTATAGGAGTGAATGTTTAAAACTAAAAATTAATTAATTAATAATTAAAAAAAAAGAAAGGGAAGCATGGTGGAGTTGAAAGTCATTCATGAATCCAGGAAGTTTTTGTTGTTGTTCCATCATGTCTGACTCTTTGTGACCCCTTTTGGGGTTTTATTGGCAGAGATACTAGAATGGTTTACTATTTCCTTCTTTAGTCATTTTACAGATGAGGAAACTGAGGTAAACATGGTTAAGTGACTTGCCCTGGGTCATGCAGCTAATAAGTGTCCGAGGTCAGATTTGAACTGAGGAAAATCAGGCTTCATGAATCCAGGCCAGTTACTGTATCCACTTCTTTCCCGAAATACAGGAAGATCTGGGTTCAAATCACACCTCTGATACATCCTCACTGTATTACCTTTGGTAATTTGCTTAAGTTCTCAGCACTCTAAGTCAGATTATTGGATTGCAAATTAAAGAGAAAACGTTAATCCGAATAGGTAAAAGGAGTTTCCTCACCTAGCTGTGCTCTATATCCATGAAATTATATGACCAATGAAATAGCCAGAATAGAGGAAATAACAGATTTTCCAGCTTCTTAAGGAAACCGTTATTTTTGCAAAACTCTGAATATCTTCTAAAACTGTTGCTACTTCTATTGAATTTTTGGAGCTTTGAACAAAGAACGTCTTCTACTTACTGTCCTTTGGATGCCAGCGAACAGCATGCAAATATGATTCACAATAATGAAACATGAACTCATGATCTGATTGATGAGCTTCTCCCTGAAGTAAAGGCATCAGGTCTCGACCATCAATAACTCTGAGGGAACAGACATAAGAAGGCTAGGAGTGAGCAGCACTATATGTTCAAATGTTTCATCCAGGGCAGCAGTGGGGGACAGTGAGTAGAATGCTGGACTTGTACTTAGGAGGACCTGGGTTAAAATCTCCCTTCAGACACTTACTAGCTGTGTGACCCCAGCCATTCTATTTAGCCTCTTCTTGTTTCTGTCTCCTCCTCTGTAAAATGAGTGACTGGGCTTGATAACACATTATATCCTTTCCATTTCTAAAGCTTAGTCTCTTATTCATGAGGAAAAGAGCAAATAAAATATTAAGGTCATTTGTCATGTTTAGTTGGCACCTGAGGCAAGGTGATATAAGCATTTAAGGAAGTGATCCACATAATTTACCTTCAGCACCACTTTTGACTGAAATATAATTCAGAGGGAATAAGGGAAAAAAATGACCTAAATTATTTTATTCTCAACATGTTTCTTAGTACAATTCTTGCTTTCCACTTGACTGAAAATCACTGGATAAGATGTTTTCCCTCTGTGTGTGTGTGTGCACATGTGTGCACTTGTGTGTGTATGTATGTGTCTACACGTGTACATGAATGTGTGTTCCTTGAAAGCAACGCCTTTATCTGTTTTTGTATTCCCAGAAACTAGCATGGAATCTTGAAAATGGCAGGCAGTTAATATATGTTTGTTGAGTAGAATTGCTTTTGTTGAAGCATTTCTCTACACTCTAGTTTCCTCATCTGTAATGATGAGTTGTTGTCTCCTATGGTCCCTTCTGATTAACAATAATAATAGACAGAATTTATGTCTTTAAGTGTTTTAAGTTTTGCAAAGCACTTTACAGCTATTATCTAATATAATCCCAAGAGTTAGGTGCTATTATGATCCCCATTTTACAGATGAGGAAACAAAGGTTAAGAGATTTGTCCAGAGTTACATAGCTAATGAGTGTCTGATTTGAACTTCGTCTTTCTGATTCTAAGGCAAAAGCTCTATCCATTGGGCATCTTCCTGACTATAAACCAAGGATTCTATTGAAGTATAGACCATTTAGACTTAAATTTTATGATTGCTTGTGTCTTAATCAGAATCATCTTGCTCTATAAATTTCTCATAAATTCAGGCAAAAATACAAATTAGATAATCATAACTCTTCCCCTTTCTCTTAAACATGAATATAGGGGATACTGTATCTCCCACCTTTTAAATTTTGATATTAAATCACATGAAATTTTTTTGACAAAGCAATCGGAGTTAAGTGACTTGCCCAAGGTCACACAGCTAGTAAGTGTTAAGTGTCTGTGGCCCAATTCGAAGTCAGGTCCTCCTGAATCCAGTGCTGGTACTGTGCCACATAGCTGGCCCAATGAATGCAACTTTTCAGAAGTTGAATTTAGGACAACAATCACCACAGAGGCATCATTTTGCAAATGATATGGAATGAATTGTACATAAAGATTTCTTTACCTATCTTGGGGCACTTTACCACCTCCCAAATGAGCCACTGTTGGGTAGATATCCATCAGGCTTGTGGGTTCATCAATCACACGACCTGCTGGCAATACTCCAGGCCACCGCAATATCCCTGGGACCCGAATGCCACCATCCCAGCCTCCCATGCCTTTGCCTCCTTAGTTTAATTTAAAAAGACAAAATTCATTATTAAAAAAATAGAAAAGTGACTGTTTATGAATAAAATATCTTTCTTCTTTGTTTTAAGAGAAACTTTACCACAATATTTGGTTTCATCTGGGGAGGAGGCATTAAAAATATCTTTTTGGGGGAGGAGAACTCATTTAAACCAACCATTTTATGATAAATGGCAATTTCAGTGTCCATTGTTTATTCTCATACCTTTTAAGACTTAAAAATGCTTTTCTAAGTGCCAAGATGATTCATTATTACTCTCACGCTATTATTAGCTTTTTGATACCTTTCTCCAGGTTATATTTTACATGCTTGTGCTTGTATCTGAGACCAATAATGAGCCCAGTTAAATTAAAGAAAAGTGATTCGTGAAGTTTTGGTTCTAATCACTCTGACACATTGCCTTCAGGATCAAATACAAAATCTTCTGCTTGGTTTTTGAAACTTCTCTTTAAAATAATATATGTCTCAAATTTTCAAGCTTTTGCTCTGATTTAGTGTCATTTTTATTAAGTTCTACTGTCCTTTGTCTGTTCATTGTGCATAAAACACTCTAATGGAATGTTTGCTTCCATTGTCTAACTAACAAATCAGAGATCATCACTTTAGGATCCCTTGAACAAATTAAACAGATCAGATTTCCTAGAATCTCTACAAACAGGTTTTGTCAGTTCGGTTCGTGAGGGAGCTGTGGAAAGCTAAGCAGGGATTGCTCTGCCACAGAAACAAATGACTGAGAATTAATGAATATGAGAAGGCTTACCTTTATATATACCATTCCAGCCACCATGCTGTTCACTTCCTATCTGAGACTCTAAAGACCCGCCATTGTCAGAAGTAAAATAAACCAGCGTACTTTTTGTCAGACCTTCATTGTTCAAAGTCTCAAGAACTTTACCTAAGGAGAAGGGTAATATTGAAGCTGATTCAATAACAAAAAAATGTTATGCAGTAAGAAATTCAGTAGAAATACAGTATTTTAAATATACCAGTTGGAAGTAATTTCTAGTTTTAAAGTCATTGAACTGACTATTCTTATAAGCAAGTATTCCTGATTCCAAGTCTATAATTTTTAGTTTGTTCTAACTTCTTTGGAAAGCTACCTACCTGAGAACTGTGAGCTTTTTTGCTTGTTAAAATTTTGTTTCTTAAAATTCAGAAATCAGTAAATAAAACTTTGTCCCCAAATTTAAATCAGAGGAAGAAGGTAGGGTGCTATCATATTTTCTTTCCAGTTGTGAAATCATCTTTATGGACTCTATTAAAATTTATATATATATATATATATATATATATATATATATATATATATTTCTTCTATTTCTTACTTTGTTTTAATTTAAATGGTAGAAAAATATTTAATATTAGCTAAATTTTGAGTTTGGGGAAACTAGCTAGGAAGCACATTGATAGAGTGCCAGGACTGGAGTCAGGAAGACCTGAGTTCAAATGTGGTCTCAGACACTATCTGTGTGACTGTGGGCAAGTCACTTAATCCTGTTTGCCTTGGTTTTCTCATCTATAAAATGACCTGGAGAAGGAATGGCAAACCACTCCAAGTATCTTTGCCAAGAAAACTCAAAATGAGGTCAAAAAGAGTCAGACATGACTGAACAACAACAAAATTTTAGCAAGTTAAGCAAAGTGAAGGTATATCGCCCTCTATTTCCTCTGGGCAATATTCTATTTTTCCCTCTTTGTTTAACTGTTGAATGTGTAGGAAAAAATCTACATGGCTACATCCATTTTTCCTGTTCCCCTGAAATAGGTTTTCTACCTCTGCAACTAGTGAAACTGAATTTTCATTAGTGGGAAGGGATCAAAGCACAGGACAGAGTTCTATTCCACACCTACATTATAAAAGATGACCACCTGCAGGGAGCAGACTAGAGGACATGGGCTTCACACAAAGAAACTAAGGTCTAGTGACTAGAATAGGCCCGCATGATGTTTTTGTGGGTCGACCAAAATCTTTTGGCAGTCCGCAAGCAATCTGCATGATGCAGGCCTGGACTAGACCTTAGTTGGATCAACCTTGAAACAGAGATTTGCTTACACATTCACTCATCCATTTATTCATTCAATATAGATCTACTGACTGAGCATAAAGTAATAGAATTCTGGAAGTCCCCTTAATAGCTGGCAATAGATAATCAGTATGCATAATATGAGGTGCATTTCAGGGCATCTGCAAATTTGGATGAGAAAAATAACACCTTTATTTTTCATTAATTTTTAAAATTAATCAATAAATAGACACTTAAGTACCTACTTGTGACAGGTACTGTACTAAGCACTGGGGAAATTGAGCATTTCCTTTAATTATGAATGTAGGCAACAATAATTCTTCACAAGAAAGAGCCCATAGGGTTCATCAGATTGCCAAAGGGATCTATAATACAAAAAAAATTACGAGACCTCTGTTTTAGAGGCTCACTAGGCTGACCAAAATTAACCTAATCAGATAATTCTTGAGACAGTTATTTCAGTGGAAAGGCATCCTACTGAGAATCAGGAGTGATGTATTCTAGTCTTGAACACTTACTCTAGTCTGTAACAAACTAGCTGGGTAATCTTTGGAAAACCTTTTCCTTTCTCTGGGTCTCTGTTTCCCTATCTGTAAAGTGAGTTCTCAACCTGATGTATGAATGTCCCTATGTAGTACAAGAAGCTTGTTGATGTGTATGGAGAATATTTTGTAAACAGCTCTATTATCTTCCTGAAATTAATAAATCTATTTAATTAAATAAAGGGTAAGGAAAGTTTTATTAAATGTGAAAGAATACAGGGCCTCAAAAGGTTTGGAAACCCTTAGACCAGTGGTGCTTAAGGACCATTAGGGCTTTTCTATTTTACTGCTCTGAGGCCATAGTCTCAGCTCTAGACAAGCCAAAGTTCCAAAGCAGGGTGTCTCAGGTCGAGGACTCTCCCCTAAGGGAAAGAAGCCCATTTATAGCGACTATTCTGAACTTGAAAACTTGAAAAACTGAGCTTGAAACCTGCTTCAACCTCAAAAATGATATTTATGCCTAAATTTGCACCCAGGGAATAGTGATGGGGTACAGGATCTGAGAACCCCCTTGAACTCTCCTTGAATCTTCCCACCTGATCTAGAATTTCCCTGAAGTTATAAGCCTCTCATTACTGCTATGCCCAAATCTGTGTTACCCTTAACTTAGCCTAACCCTCCACTGTCTGTCACCTCTGGAGTGCCTTTGACTACTTCCCACCCTTAATTCCATTCTCTTAGGTTCCTGGTGTCCAGTTTCTAGTCACCCCAGCCTACAGACCAATCCCATCAAGATCCTTCCTGGACTCCTCCTCCAGTCACCCCAGACTACTTGGCCATCTCTAGACCTCTCCCACTCTCTTTGTATGTATAAGCCCCCCTATGAAGTTGTTCAGATTGAATCTGAGCCACTTTTCAATACAAGCATCACAAGGGCTAAGATTCTATCTAGATCTCTGGCATTATTGATACAAAGATTCAGATTCCTTAAGAGGCTACCCCAAAGGGTAGATCTTTAATAAACTTTGCTTTTCTTTGGCTGAAAGAAGGTTTGGGTTGAATTCATTTTGGCAGGACCTGTGTGTGGCTGCTTCGGGGTCCCAGTGCCCCTAACCTTCAACAATAGGGCTGATGTTCCTACAGCTTTATTGCCCAGTGACTCTAGACTGTTTCTCTCTTTTGATTATTTTACCTCCTCTCTCAGCTCATTCCTATGTTCTCTAGGGCTCTGAGAAGAGGAAAATTTTCTCATTCAGGAAAAGGAAATACTCCCTTGTTTTGCTGAAGTCCAAAGGCCTGCCTTCTTTCAGAAAGAGCATACATTTGTAAAAGCAGTTTCCAAGTCAGTTAGCCTTTAGGGAAGTACTGGGCATTTGTATCAGATTTCAAATCTAATTCATTTGTCCTTACTCAGTGTTCTAGATCAAAAGAAAATCTTATCAGTCTGATCCTAAAAAACAAACTAAAACAAAATAAATAAGGAGGAATAAAAAACTTTCTGTTCCTTCCTCAAGATACCTCTGACTTAATTTTTCTGGGTAGGGGATTTTGGGGGTGGCTATACCCCACACATATCCAATTTGTTGCCAAGGCTTTTGCAACAGCTCTAGAAAATACTCCCTTTTATTACCTGACATTCTTGGCTTAGATCACCTCATGCTGGACTATTGAAATAGCCTGCCTACCTCAAGTCTTTTCCCACACCATACTCTTCTGAGCTGGAAAAGATATTTTCCTAAAGCATGAGTCAAACCATGTCACTCTCTAATCTCCCACCTCCCACCTCAGCAAACTCCAATGGATCCCTATCATCTCCAGGATCAAATACCAAATTATCTATTTGACCTTTAAAGTCTTTCACAATCTAGCTTGGGCCACCACCATGCCTACAGCTCCCCTTTTAGTTCCATGAACAAAACACTACCTCTCATTTCCAGACATTTTCTTGGGCTGTCCCCACACCACGCCCATTATCCCCCAACCCTCAGCCTGTTTTCCCTCCTCATCTCTGTTTCCTGATTTCCCAGACTTCCTTTAAGTCCAAACTAAAAATCACATCTCTGCATTTTGGGTCTTCAGCCACTACCCTAAACTGACTCTCCCCCCCCCCCCATCTTGATCCTTTAGTTAACTAGTTCAGATTTATACCTGGAAGGCAACTTAGTATAGTGGACAGAGAATTGGATGTGGAATTCAACTCTTGCCTCAGAAACTTACTAGATGCATGACCATGGGTAGCAAGTCACCTAACCTCTCTAAGATTTAGTTTCCACATCTGTAAAATGGGTATTATAAGAAGAGTATCTTCCTCAGAGTTGTGAGGATAAAATGATAGTATACATAAAGTACAAACCTTAATGCTTTAAGTTTGTTTTGTTGCTTTTTTTAAATTATTTTTGAATCTTTTACCCCATTGTGCTATCTTTGCTTTTCATTTGCTGAAGCCAAACATTGGGTTACTTCCATCAACTTCCCTCTCTTTATCTGCTTTGTGCAGAGTACTGCTGGAGGAAGTCATATAACCATGCTAATAGGTCTCTTCAAGTTTATTCTACCTAATCTAATCTGAGACCTTATCATCCATTCTTTTCTCTTCTTGGTTCTCTATCCCCATAGCAGTTGTTCCACATCTTCCCTTCTTTCCTTAAGTTACTTAAAATCTCCCTCCATGTCATGTTTTCAATAAAGGACTTTGCATCATACTTTAAAAAATAGATGTGATTTATCTCTAGCTCTCTGCTTCCCAATTTCACATTTGAACTGATTTTAACATTATTTCTCATTGTTTTTTACTTTGCTCCAGAGGATGAGGTGGCCCTTCTCTTTGCCAACATCAACCACTTTGCGTTCTAGATCCTAATTCTTTTCTGTCTCCCCCCAGAAGCTTATTCTTTTGATCATTTCCCCTCCTCTGTTTTCAACATCTTATTTAGTGACTCAATCTCTTCTGCCCCTAAATATGCCTAGACATCTCTTATTACTTAAAAACAAATAAGTGTTAAATGATTTCCTAAGGATCACAAAGCTAGTAAGTGTCTAAGGCTGGATTTGAACTCAGTTCTTGCTGACTTGAAGCCTGGTACTCTATTCACTGTACCACCTAGTTACCCACTGAATGGGTGTTGTCTCAGTCAAACTGAGATCTGTTAAAGACCTTAGCTTGAAAAGGCCAAGATCCCCCACTGCATCCTGGGCTATGTCCAGTTGTCTATATCTGGCCGCTGGACCCAGATGACTTCATAGGAGAAAGTGAGCCTGGTGGCTGAACAGCCCTCACTGAGGTCAAATTGTTTATTTCTTATATATGAAAATGTTATCAATATTCTTAAGACTGTCATTATTACTAGAGTAGTTTGAAAAAAAAATTAAAGTTAAATGAATTACAGGTTGAGATAGTATTACTATATGTATATGTACATTACTATATGTATGTGTATGTATATATATAATAGCGGAGAACTTTAATCTTCCCCTCTCAGAACTAGATAAATTTAACCAAAAAAGAAAAAAAGAGACCAAGAAAGCAGAGTCTTACATAAGTTATATATGATAGATATATGGAGAGAAATGAATAGGAACAGAAAGGAATATACCTTTTTCTCAGAAGTTCATGGAACCTTTAAAAAGATTGGCCATATATCAGAACATAAAAATTTTGTAGTTAAAAGTAGAAAAGCATAAATATTAAAGGTATACTTTTCAGATCACAATGCAATAAAAATTATGTTTAATAAGGGATCATGGAAACAGATAAAAAATGAATTGGAGATTGGAGATTAAACAACCTAATCTTAAAGAATGAAAGAATTAAAGAACAAATTATAGAAACAATCACTAATTCATTAAAGAGAATGATAAAAAATAAGGCAACGTTTTAATACCTATGGAATACAGCAAGAACAGTGATGAGAAGAAAATTTTATCTCTAAATACTTACATCTATAAAATAGAGAAAGAACAGATCAATGAATTGGGTAAGCAATTTAAAAAATAGTAAAAGAAAAAAACCTAAAATTCCAAAATAAACACTAAATGAGAAATCTTAAAAATTAAAGATGAGATTAAGCAAACTGAGTGTAAAAAAACATTGAATTAATAAATAAAACTAGGATGTGGTTTTATGAAAAAAAAAACAATACAATAAACCATTGGTTAATTTGATTAAAACAGAGAGAGGGAGAGGGAGTTGGGGAGATAGATAGATAGATAGTTAGATAGATAGATAGATAGATAGATAGATAGATAGATAGATAGATAGATAGATAGAGAACCAAATCACTAGTATTAAAAATGAAAAAGGTGAATATGTCACTAGTGAAGATGATATCAAAGCAATTATAGGGAGTTATTTTGCCTAATTACATGCCAATAAATTTAAGTGAAATGGAAAAAATATTTACAAAAATATAAATTGCTTAGATTATCAGAAGAATAAATAAAATATCTAAATGGAATATTTTAGAAAAAGAAATTGAATAGGCAATAAATAAGCTTCTGTAATGGGAATGTAAATTTTTAAGATCTTCCCTGCCCCTAGGCTGGAGTGCACCTGGAGCCTGGGGTGGGAGGCTTGTTTTTCAGTAGATACTTCTTGATTGGCCAGTGAGTCAATAAAGTTGCTACATTCTCTGAGCCAGGAGAAGGCTATATAAGCCCTGATGTGTAGCTTTGTTTTTGGGGCTCACTTTGAGAAGTGCTCTGTGATTTGATGAAACTCTGGGCTAGCTGTTGTCCAGAGCCCCCCGGCTTTGAAATCCAGATGTTGTTTGATATGGATGTAATGGTTGGACAGTTTGGAAATCTGTCTACTTGATCTGTTTTTGTCTTGATAATTTTGTCTGTATACTTTGAATTTTGGGGTGCTGACCTTTTTCCCCTGAACTAGGTGAATGATACATATCTGACTGATTAAAGTAAGCTTGTTAACCCATTTTGAGTTGCTTTCTTTTATCAAAGCAGATCCAAGAACCTGTGTTGGCAGACACCCTGGGGATACTGGGGTGCTTGCTGCTACAGCTTCCTAAGAAAAAAATGCCAGGGTCAGACAGATTTATAAGCGAATTTTATCAAACATTTGGAGATCAACTAATTCCAGTATAAAATAAATTATTTGGAATAATAGGCAAAGAACACATCCTACCAAACTCCTTTTATGAAACAAATATGATACCTCTCAATTACTTCTTAGCTCCTCTGAATTCTATCCTTAACATTCAGTTGAAAGTATTCTAAAAATTATGAGCCAGAAAAATCATTATAATGGTGAATTGGCATATATGCAGAGTTCAGCAGACTTTGAAAGAATGGTAGACCATGATCTTGTGATTTTCAACAGAGAGCACACCAATTGACTATACATGAGTTTGGGAATGGAGAACATGCTGAGTTTTATAGTCCATCCAGCACTGATACCATGAATGGACCCTTCTTGAACCTGAGCCAGGCAAGACAAGGACTTATCTG
The DNA here is from genome assembly GCF_028583685.1 of Petaurus breviceps papuanus. Lineage (NCBI taxonomy): Eukaryota > Metazoa > Chordata > Mammalia > Diprotodontia > Petauridae > Petaurus > Petaurus breviceps. The sequence continues at coordinate 11,724,031 of NW_027187361.1, read as the reverse complement.
GCAGTCATGCCATACTTAGTGTGAATTTGGTAGGACCAATGCTATCCAACTCTCTCTTCAGAGATAGAGGCTGTAGAGGGGAGCATAAGACCCTGAGGCATTGGGGAAAACATTTGTACTTTTGTTCTTGCTATAGCTTCAAAATAATTATCTTTTTCTAAAAGCTAATTGTTTTTAAGTGCCTAAATAGAATTGGGACAAAAGTCAGTAACTGACGGCAAGCATTGATGGGATAAGAAACAATCAGAATGAGGATTCTAGCCAATAAAGAAGAGCGGGCTGAATCCCTCCACTGTACCCCTAGAACCCTGAGGGGTTGCTCTGGCACTGAGACGGTAGAACATGTTATCTAAACCATCAAAAAACACTAACATTTTTGCCCAGAAAGAAGAATATATATGAAAAAATGAAACTATTACATACACCTTTAAAGTACTGCTACCACTACCACAGGGGCCATCTATAGATGGCCAGATGGCTCCTCGGATGAAAGTGAGGCTGGCGACTTTTCACCTCCCTCCCTCCCTCACTTAAGTACAATTGACTTGCATATCATGACATCACCTTCCTGATATCATGGTCCTCCTTGAGAACAAAAGACAAACATCAACTATTACTACTACTACTACAACCACTACTACTACTACAACTACTTTACTGAGTAATATATATATATATATATTACATTTATATATTTATAATATATATCATATATTTATGTAAAGACTATATATTGTATTTACAGAAACCTATACATTATAACACACATGTATCATATGAATTATATTTATAAATGTTATATTAATATACACTGTTTACACATATTATTATATATTTATATAAAATGACACCTATGTTAAATTTATTTACTTATATGTGCATATATATATATATATATATATATGTAAAAATTTAAGAGATAATTTCAACATTGCCCCGCTTGTCTGTATCCCCTTCTGAGCTTCATTTAGCCTCTTATTCATGATTTAAATGTTTCATTGACACTTCTTTTTGCATCACTGTCATTTTCCTTACATTACTTGTTAGTTTTCCCTTAATTTCTTCCATTAACTTTCTTTCCCAAATAAAAGTTTTCCTTTGCAATAAGTAAATATAGTCAAGCAAAATAAATTTGTATTGTATTACACATGTCAAAAATGCAGTCTAATTCTATATCTCTCCCCCAAGTGGGGAATTTTTCCCCAATTAGCTATTTATATTGTAATTCTAATTAACTATATTACTTTTTAATATAAAAATTTTTCACAATTTTGTAATCAAAACTGCCAATTGTATATCCTATTATCATCTCTGAATCGAAGAAATCTTCCTTTTCTGATAATCTCTTACTTCCTAAATCCAGTGGCCTTTCATCAATTCTCATCCTCCTTGATTTGTCTTCAACATTGGTCACTATTGATCACTGCCCTCCTTCAGTATATGCTCCTTTTATTGGGTTTTTGGGACATTGCTGTTGTTTTCCTGTTCCTACCTTTCTACTCAATCCTGCTCATTTTCTTTTTCAGGATTATCATTCCAGTCCGGCTTTAACATTAAGGGAAGTTGAAGATATTCCCTGCCCCTTAATGTGCCTCCTTTGGAACCCAACAAGGGAAGCTTGTTTTTCAGGCGTGCCCATACCTTGTTACTTTGTAATTAGGCAGTGGGTGACAAAGGTTGTGATGTCCTCTGACCCTGGAGAAGGCTAAATATACTCCCTGAGTTGAGGTTTCGTTTTGTGGCTCACTTATGGGAAGAGTTGTGTGATTTGGCAAGATGAGACTCTGGATATCCGTTGAGCCCCTTGGCTTTTTTTTTTTTTTTTAAAGCAATCGGGGTTAAGTAACTTGCTCAAGGTTACATGGCCAGCCATTTCTGGGTGTGGTGCTGAGTATCTGAGCCCAGATTTGATCCAGGTCATCCCAACACTGGAGCCGGTGCTCTTACTCGCTGAGCCACCTGGCCTCCCCTAAGCATTTGGGATTAAGTAACTTGCTTAAGGTTACATGGCCAGGTGTTTCTGGGTGGGTGCTAAGTGTCTGAGCCTGGGATTCGATCTTCAGGTCATCCCAACACTGGAGCAGGTGCTCTTACTCGCTGTGCTACCTGGCATCCCCGAGCCCCTTGGCTTTTAAAACCCAGGTGTTGGTACTTCTGTTTCTGGTAGCTATCACTGTATGTATGTATGGTCAGACAGCTAAAACCCTTTCTGTTGGTCTGTTGAATTGTGCTAATTTTTCTATCTGTATTTTTTGTCTGCTTGTAATTTCTGTTTGTATTTTCTGTAATTCAGGGTGCTGACTTTTTCCCCTAAACTAAGTGAATGATACACACACACGCATACACATACACACACACATGTTTGATTAAAGTAAGATTGTTAACCTTGTTTGAGTTGCTTTCCTTTAGAAAAGCAGATCTAAGAACCTGTTCTAGCAGCCATCCTGGATATGCTAGCATGCTTGTTGATACACCAGCCCACAATATGTAAACATGCCCCAGGGCCCAATACTGGGTCTTAGCTTCTTTTGTCTTAACTTAATCTAATTTCCATTTATTCAACTACCATCTCTTATCCAGGTGACTCCTAAATCTACCTATCTATGACTCTCCTAAGTTTTAGTCTTATATTTCCAAGGGTTTGATGAAAATCTTCACTTAGATATCCCATAGAAATTTCAAACTCAATATTTATAAATCAAAGCTCATTATTTTTCTCCTGAAACCATCTGTTCTACTCATGTTCATATTTCTGTATAGGGAATCATTCTCCAATGTTCCTATCCTAGGAGTAATCCTCTACTCTTACTCTGACTCATTCCTATATCCAAGTTGATGCTACCTTCTTAACATTGCTAATCTCTATCCATTCCTCTGCATTCATACCCCTCTCTAATGAATTACTTCATCTTTTCTGCCTTGGATGATTGTAGTAGCTTTCTAACTGGTTTTCCTGCTTTCTGTCTTTCCCATTTCCAATCAATTTTCCAAATAGAGGTCAAAATGATTTTCCTAAAGAAGAAGTCTTACAATGTCATTGTCTTGCTCATGATGGCCTGTTTATGTTCTATGAATAAGGACAAAATTAAAAAAACCCAAAAAACAAAAAAACAAAACCCTCTTCTCTGTTCAGCATTTCATAACCTTTGCAATATGGCTTCTAGCCCATCCCTTAAGACTGATTTCACAAAGCTACCTCCCCATTCACTGTGTGATCCAGCTTTAATGAATTCTTTCTATTCTGTATACGAATCAATTAATCTCTTACTTAAGTGGTTTTCTTCTTTGTATGGGGTGAGATTCTGCCCTCATTAAAGCTTGGTCATGAAAGATAGTATCACTTTGTACATATGCACTCTCCTGGTACTTGTCATCATGACAACGAGGCTTAATCTCGATCAAAACTGTATGAACTTCCCTCCTGTTACTTTTCTGCTTCTTTTTCTGAGCCAAATTCACAACAGTCTTCTTTTCTACCACCTGAGATATTCCAGCTTTCTCTTCTAATTCTGTAATGCAGTCAACTCCCTTTGCATTTGAGTTTTCTCTTGTGACAACTTGTCTCTGCTTTTACACTTAATACTGTAATCTGTTAGTAAAACCCAGCCCTTTCTACACACTGCCTCCAGTTGTCTCCCAGGTTTTATTGGTACTCTTTACAAACAGGTTACTTGCATTTTACTTGAATCAATCTACTCTTTCCATCCTTAATATAGTTTTCATAAATGATTCATTGACTAGAGAGCAAGAATAATTTCTGTTTGTAGATGTTTACTTACCTATCATCCAGTCCATCTCCTCCACATTGTCACCATATAATCCATGATTGCTACTTTGAAGAAACTTCTCTGTAGTAACAAGTGGTGTGTGTACATGTAAGAAGGAAACGATGAGGAGGAAAGGCCCATGCTTACTCCTAAAATTAAAAACATTGTATATATACATGTGTAAGCATATGTATATATGTATGTGTGTGTGACACTTTAATTATAAAAATGACTAGAGAAGCAAAGATATCAAATGCTGATTTTAATATTTATGTATTCTCAAAAAGCAATTGTTTATATGTGTTGCTTTGTTGTTCAGTCATTTTTCAACTGTGTTTGACTCTTTATGACCCCATTTGGGGTCTTCTTGGCAAAGGTACTGGAGAGGTTTGCCATTTCCTTCGCCAGCTCATTTTACAGATGAGGAAACTGAGGCAAACAAGACAAAGTGACCTAGTGACTGAGGTCAGATTTGAATCTTCCTGATTCTAGGCCCAGCACTCTTAATGGTCATGGGAATTTGAAGATCTTCCCTGCCATTAAATAGACCAAACGACATTTGAAGATCTTCCCTGCCCCTTAATAGGCTGAATGTAATCACATGGAGCCTGTGGTTGGAGGAGTTTGCTGAACAGGTGGAGCAGGAAGGATGGAGCAGAGCTGAGAGGAAACTGGGAGTCAGAGCAGTTAGAAATGGAGAGAGGATGCAGGCAAACAGACAGCTGGGCTTGTGTGTATTTGTTTGTGGGAAGGCTTTGGGGTGGTGTTGCTTCCTGCAGTGATAAGGTATATTAGTTTCTTTGCTGATATGATGGATTTGGTTTTCTGATGTTGGGATTCATCTTTCTGGTGTTTGAATAAATGTTTTGCTTCAGTCTTCAATGAGAGTCTGTTATATTTTGCAATTCAGAACTATACGGCCATATTCATAATTGTCATTGGTGCTGTCAATATCGTGTTGGCACTATCTAGCTGTTCATTTGTTGCTTAGTATTCACAAAGCCAGATCAGGCAAGGCATTGATGAACAAAGGAAACACACTGACTCTGGAGTCACAGGATTTGGCTTCAAATCCCACCTCTAAAAATTTCTACCTATCTTCAAACCCAAACTCTGAAACTTTCTCTAAAGGATTTGTCCATGGTAGAAATTTTGAGTCTATAAGCTTCTGTATATCAGTACAGTCAAACTCAAACAGAAACTTATCTCCATTGACTTAAATTTCTTTATTTGTAAAATGAGTTAGTTGTATTAGATTATCTCTAAGGGTTCCTTTCTCCACTAGATCTTTGGTCATATCAGTTCATGTGAAGATATTAGAATCAGTTAAATATACTTTAAATACTAAAACATACTAATATTTTGAGTACCTATAAGACTTTATTTCTGTCTGTATTTCATGCTTTCAATTCTATCTTTTATTATAAATTTTCACTTTCTGATATTTTCTTTTCATCTTAGAGGGAAGAAGAAACTTGGGCCTTTTGGTCCAAATTTTAGGTATATTTCCATTTCTCAAATATTTTTTCATACCTTGAATCTTGGCCCATAGAATAAATTAGACCATTAAGCATGCAGTTGTTGGTATCAAGTACTGATGATTGTAAGCTTTCAAAAATTTGTTTTTATAATTAAAGGACCCATATTCTACTGTATTAGAATATAGAAATAATAATACTAGGCTTATGGTCCTTTTTATCTATTTATTTCTTTATTTTTAAAAGCAATTGGGGTTAAGTAACTTGCTCAAGTTTACACAGCCAGTTTTTTTGTGTGCGTGTTAAATATCTGAGGCCGGAACCGATCCTGGGTCCTCCCAACTCTGGGGCCGGCACTCTTACTCACTGCGTCACCTAGCTGCCCCTTATGGTCCTTTTTAAAGAGGAAAAGATTCTAAATGTACAAAAATATTTATAGCATCTCTTTTTGTGGTGGCAAAGAAATGGAAACTGAAAGAATGGCTGAACAAATTATGGTACATGAATATAATAGAATTCTATCACGCTATGAGAAATGAAGAAAGAAATCATTCCAATAAAATTTGGAAAGATTTATATGTACTAATACACAGTTAAGTGAACAGTGCCAGGAGAATGATTTATACTATAACATCAGTAGTATAAAAATGAAAGATTTTGAAAGATTTCAGGACTCTGATTAACATAATTATCAGCCATGATTCTAGCAGATTGATGAATTCTTTTTTTTTTTTTTTTAAGCAATCAGGGTGAAGTAACTTGCTCAAGGTTACACAGCCAGTTATTTCTGGGTGTGGTGCTGAGTATCTGAGCCCAGATTTGATCCAGGTCATCCCGACACTGGAGCTGGTGCTCTTACTCACTGAACCACCTGGCCGCCCCCAGATTGATGAATTCTGCCCACCTTCTGTCAGAGAGGTGATAGACCAATAGATATGAAGTAAGGCCCACTTTTGGGGACATATTCACATTCACATTTGGGCATATTCCACATTCAGTATGTAAACTGTTTTTTTTTTTTTTTTACTGTACTTATTTGTTAAAAGGGATTTGTTTATTAAATGCCTACCATGTGTCAGGCACTGTGCTCAATGCTTTCACAAGAATTATCTCATTTGATCTTCATATCAACCCTGAGAGGTAAGTGATATTATTGTCCCCATTTTACAATTGAGGAAACCAAGGCAAATGGAGGTTAATGGACTTGTCCAAGGTTAGTCAGCTACTAAATTTCTGAGGCTAGATTTAAACTAGGGTCTTCCTCAGTGACACCTTTATTCCCAGGTCCTGTTAGGTGCCTGGGGTGGGAGTGAGGGGGGGAGAGTAAGGGAAGAAAAATTTTAGTGCTTGATAATTGAACAAATAATAATAAAAAAAAAAGAATTTAAGGATAGGATCTTGACCAGTAGTTTCAATATTATACAGAAACCTGAGATAAGGAAAAATATTTCTACCAATGCTTATCAGTACCTTCTTTCCAGTGAATAGTCTTGGAGTGTTATCTAGAGGTTAATGTTATGTGCTGGTTTACTTAGACAGAATATATCTGAGTTAGGGCTTAAACAACAACAATCAAAGAAGATGGCAGCAACAATAAGCATTTATATGAAGGTTTATAAAGCACTTTGCATGCAAGTATTTTCTCATTTTATCTTCAAAACAACCCTGGGAGGTAGAATCTACAATTATCTCCATTTTACTGCTGAGGAAACTGAGGCATACAGAGGTCAAGTGATTTACTTAAGGTCACAGAGCAAGTAAGTGTCTGAAGCCCAATTTTGAAGTCAGGTCTCACCACCTAAAAGCCACCAAGGTCTTCCTGACTTCAAGGCTTACTGTTTATATACTATATACAGTTCCTCTCCGTACATTATAGCACATGGGATTATTTATCTTAAATATTTTTACTCAGTTCTCTATCCACTGTCTAAGGAAAGGTGAACTTTTTATTAGTTTTTTGATCCATAATTCTCTGGGTATTTCTTTATTACTAAATTGTCTCTACAGGGCACCTAGGTGGCACAGTAGATAAAACACCAGACCTGGAATGAAGAAGATTCATGTTCCTTAGTTCAAATCTCACCTTAGACACTTACTAGCTGTCTACCTCAGTTTCCTCATCTGCAAAATGAGCTGGAGCAGGAAATGGCACACCACTCCAGTATCTTTGCCAAGAAAACCCCAAATTGGGTCGCCATCTCCAAAGAGTCAGACATGAATGAAAATAACTAAACAAAAATAAAACAAGACTCTTTCTTGTTGGCACAAAAGGTCCACATTTGTTTGCACCATCACTGACTTAATACAAGAACATACAGAGAGAATATAAATTCTATTCTGTGTCATGATTAAATACCTATTTGTCCCCTTTTCAGTGAATTTTCCTATTCCATTTGGGCTTGGAAATACTTTAAACATGGTTTCCTTTCTGAACACTTAAAACTTGGGTAGGACTCTTGCTTTCATAGGCACATAGATTTAGAGCTGAAGGGCTGTCAAATCTCATCTAATCCAACTTCCTCCTTTTTTTTCAAAGAGGAAACTGAAGTCCTCAGAAAAAAAGGATCTTACATCACACAGACAGTAAGTTGACCATACTGCACTGTTTCTAGGGGAATAGTATGGCATAGAAAGATGACTTAAGAGTCATAAAAAACTGCTTCAGTCAAAACTGAACAAATTATATTCTACATCTGATTTAAACACACACACCCATATATATATTTATGTGTGTATGTATATATGTGTATGTGTACAAATGTGTATGTGTATGTGCGTGTGTGTATTTTTAAATTTTTTTTATTTATTTGATAAAAAGTCAAGATACCTTTATGGTGGAAAGATTATTTACTTCCTAAGACTATATGCACTATTTTATTTTTCATGTACCTGGCTAAGTGGCATAATATAGACACTATTCTATGGTTATAACTTACCTTTCAATAAATGAAACTGTTTCTTTCAGTATGAGGGAGGTAGTTCTTTTGAAGATCATTGGTTGTTCAGTAATAGTGTGGTTTCGCATCAGAAAACAGTCCCCATACTTAATTAAGATATAAAGAAAATGCCGTATTAGGAAAAGGAGGAAACCAATGATGGCAATGACGATGGTTATCTTCCATGGCACTGGCAATATGCCAGTAAACCTGCCAATGGTCAATGTAAATATAGTCAGGAGTATGATCTGAATATAAAAGTAAAAACTCATCTCCAGTTTTGCACGCTTCTCAGATAGTACTGAATATTCACAATCACCCATTAAGGAAAATGGCATTCCATAAAAAAAGTCAAAACCATGGTTCAATGGATGATGGCAATGGTCAGTTCTGGATTCACAATTCAGTCCCAGGTGCCATTTTCCTGAAAATTGAGAGTTAGATTGTTAAAACTGATACTATTATCATGACTGATATCTTCAATGGCTACTGTTTTACACTATAATTGTGGTCATCTTGTTTAACTCAAATTCCTTAATAAGAATGGAAGTTATCCCTGGATTCTTCAAACTGACAGGAATAGAAAGGCCAGAAATTATGACAATGTTTTAAATTACATATCTCCTATCTGGGGATCTTAGATTATTCCACAAATACTAATTAACTCTTGCTTTATTAAGTTTAAAAAAGTCCCCAAAAGGGTTTCTTTAAGTGAACCCCCATGGCTTTAGGAAGTCAGGTAAACTATTAACATTGTTAATAGTGAGAGAACTGATGAACTCTGGGTGCAGATTGAATCATAGTCTTTTTATTTTTCTTGCCTTTTTTTCTTTTTTGCAAAATGGTTAAAGTGGAAATATGGTTTTCATGACTTCACATATATAACTGATGCCATATTGCTTGACTTCTCAATGAGATGAGAAGGGGCAGAAGTGAGAGAATTTGGAACTTAATTTTTTTTAAATTAATGATAAAAATAAATAAAATTCTGCCATTATTACTAAAAAATTTAGCAAATTCTAAGAAGAGGCAGAGTTTTGTCAATAAAGTAGGAATCCAGAAAAAAATTAACCTTGTTAGTGAAAATACAAATTGGTCTAACCATTTTAAAAACACTTTGGAACTGTGCTAGAAAAGTGACTAAATGGTATATACCTTTTTACTCAATGATAAGTCTGGCAGTATATTCTCCAAAGAGATCAGAGATAGATAGAATCCATGAATGCCAAAATATTCATCATAGCATTTTTTGTGCTAACAAAATAATAATAGATGCCACAAATTGGGAAATGGCTGAATAAATTGTAGCACTTGAACGTAATAGACTATTACACATCCTAAAAAGTAAATATGAAGAATTTATACAAGCTATAGACTTGCATGAATTGATGCAGAGTACAATAAGTAACCAGAGAGCAATCTACATGATGACCAAAACAGGGCAAAAGGAAAAAATAACACCAAAAAGAAAAATTAGAATTCAGATCAACACAATGACCAGTCTTAGCTCCATAGGACCAATGATACGTCACATCTTCATTTTGTCAGATGAGGGTTACTATACTCTGGATATAGGATGAGGAATGCATTGTTAGGCTTAATCAATGTGTCATTGTGTTTTACCTGGCTATACTTCTTTGATACAAGGGAAAGTGGTTTACAAAGGAAATGTGAAATTATAGTGCTTCTTCAAAAAAAAAATAGTAAATGAAAGTCTGAGCAAAACTTCTAACTTACTTTGAAAAGTTTACATGCCAATTCAAGCAGATGGCTTGAAATGGCCAAGTGATCTCACAGAGTAAAATCCTTGTTTTTGTTTTTTTTTTAATTTAATTTAATTTTTATAGCAATCGGGGTTAAGTAACTTGCTCAAGGTTACATGACCAGTTATTTCTGGGTGTGGTGCTAAGTATCTGAGTCTGTATTTGATCCCAGGTCATCTCGACTCTGGGGCCGGTGCTCTTACTCGCTGAGCCACCTGGCCTCCCCTAAGCAATTGGGGTTAAGTAACTTGCTCAAGGTTACACGGCCAGGTGGTTCTGGGTGGGTGCTAAGTGTCTGAGCCCAGAATCGATCCCCAGGTCATCCTGACACTGAGGGATCCTTGTTTTTTTTTCAGTCATTTTGAGTTATTTCCAACTTTTTGTAACCCCATTTGGGATTTTCTTGGCAAAGAAGTGGTTTGTCATTTCCTTCTCCAGCTTATTTTACAGGTAAGGAACTGAAGCAAACAGGGTTAAGCATTTTGCCCAGGGTCCCACAGTTAGTAAGTATCTGAGGTCAGATTTGAATTCAGGAAGATGAATCTTCCTGATTTTAGGCTTGGCGCTCTATCTACTGAGACACATGAGTAGGAGGGTTCAGTGACTCTGGTAGTTTCATTGTCCTTACTGAGGGAGAGAGCCCCCACTGGACACATAGGAGAAGCTTAATAAATGCTTTATGGACAGAGAATTTCAAACAATTTAGAGATCCTGTTTCATATTATGACTGTACTACATTTCAGTTAGTGTGCAGGCATGCAATGATGATAGTGAAGAGTGGACCATCTTTCCCTTTCAAGAATATGTCATTCTTTGTTGGACTTATTTCACGTAAGCTTCCCTATTTGATTCACAGAAGAAGAGTAATTTAGCTACAATTACTGTATTGTGGTTTAAATGTGGCCATCTTGCTGCTGTATGGGGAATTTATTATGATTGATTCTCAAGTAAAGTAAGAGCCTAAAGGTATACACATACACATGGGTACATACATAAATTTAAGATTCTAAATCACATTATTTATGATACCTCGACAAGTTTTATTAAAGGAATCTTTCTCTTCAAATTTTATCCTTACATTTCAAATGTTAGACTTTCTATAAACTGCAATATTGTAATAAACTGTAATGCCATCAAAAATCTACATACCTATTATTCCAGTAGCATAGCCTTCTTTTTGTAGTATCTTTGCAAAAGTTGTTTCATTAGAAGGGAGCCCTCCAGATGCCCCAGTCCATTGAAGAACAGGAAGGCCATTATAGGAAGTCATACCTTAGATGAATATGGTTTATAAAGAACATGATACTTAAAAAAAGGAATTTATTTGTTTTTTTTCACTTAATATAAGTTTCTAATAATACTTTGAGAAATATTGCACACCTATGAGATTTAATGATTAACTTACTATTTAGCTTTTGACAGAAAAAAAGGTGACATACTTAAAATGATAATAATATTGCTATACTTTAAACCATAAATAAAAATATGGTCAGTAAATTAACTGTATGTAAGAATTGGGAAATAAACATTTTTCACATGTGTTCAAATTTCACTTGACTCAATATTATCTGTAAAACCAATCAAAACATGCTGCATCACAACCTAGAAAGAGTTCAATTTCTATTATCAGAAGATCTGGGTTTGACTTTTACTAGCTCTGTGCCTTTGGGTAAGTTATTTGTCTTCATTGTGTCTCAGTTTCCTTATCTACAAAATGAGGAAGTTGATAAAGTTATGAAGCTAAATTATCTTCTTGTCTAAACATTTTCCTGGTTGGAATATACCACTCTGCCATCACTGATTCTTTCCGGCAGCTAAGATTAATCTGAAAGTCATGAGACCTGGGTTATAACCTTGGTTCTAATAAACTAGGAACAAAATCATAGGTGAGAACAACTATTATAGAATATCATAATAGATAAAATGCAGTATGGCTAGGAATATTTGAGGAGGGTTTCATGGACAGGGTAATGCTTCATCTCTCTGGGCATTAGTGCTCAGTTGGAAAATTAGGTTATTAGACTTGATGATCCTAAAGGTCATTTACCAATCTAAAGTTACATTATTTTATGAAATGTCTGCATGACCTAAGAGTAAATGAAGAAATCAAAGATAGATATAGACAATACTTAGAAGATGAGAAAATTCGACTAAATAATAAAAAAAATATTTTATTCATCATATTCCCCATTTTATAGAAAGCGATATCCTTGAAAGTAGTGACTGTTTTGGGGCAGCTAGAGGTCCTGAGTTCAAATTTGGCTTCAGACTCTGGACAGTTACTATCTGTATGACCTTGGGCAAGTCACAAGAAAAAATCCTTTCTTTTTGTTTTTCCTCTGTATATTCGGTAACTATCATGGTGACTAGTACATAGGAGATTAATAGCTAATTGTTGATTAATTGACCCTTTATGTGTTAAAATGGACTGTTTTTTCCCTAGTGTCTCACCCAATTCCTTGTGTCACTTTAAATGTTTATTGTTGCTCATCAATTCTTTCACATTATAATTTTTTTTTTTTTTACTGTAGCATAAAACCTTATTAACAGAGTTGGAATCAGTACCTTCGGCCTATCTTATTTTGTACTGTATCTCTAGAGTTTGGCCTTACTGCAAAGGCGGCTAAGCATACTTCTTATTGTTAACTAGGGAAAAATATGGTAAAATTTGTTCAATGGAAAAGTACATTGTCTCTTTGGAACAATGAATAGAAAGCATCTACTCAATTTATAGTATTTCTTCCTACAATGTTGCAATAATAGCTTAAATACTGTGTCCTGTTAAACAAACCTTCCTTAATCTCCTTGTATTATACCAAACTTGTCTTTCAACTCTACCACCCTCAAATAAGTTGTAAGACTAAAAATTTGCTAGCCATACTCAGTTTAGATGAAAACAAAGCTATGACACTGTCTATCACATGTTATAGTTCTATTCTGTCCTTGTACAATAAGTAAAATTCTTTTGTTGTCAGGACAAAATATTAAGAGAACTAAGTCAATTTTTCAATGCATAGAAGATAGTCTGGATTTCTTGGCAGCCTAAGAAGGCTCATTGTAATTCCAGGTGCTCATGTTTGACAATATTGTATATCAGTGAAGGGAATGGAAATACCATAATTAATTGGGAGAAATTTCTATGATCATTGCAGAATAAGAATAATGGAAATTTTTGGTGAGTCCAATTTATTTTTATGAAAGCTACTCTGGTGTGATGGGGTTGGTAGATTGGTGTGACTTGCTGTCTGTGGCAGATTAAATCAAGGAAAACATTAAGTCCCATTTCATTCTCAAGCACTGGGGGAGATTATTAACTTTCAACAGTTTCTTCACCTTCCTAGAGGAAGACAGCAATGTAATCTTTTCTAGGAAGCAGAGACAACCTCATCAACAATTCCTAGAAGTAACACACTGAGAAGTTGAATTGTAGTTGTGACATATTAAGATTTAGAGCTGTAAGGGGTCTTAGAGTTTATTTATTACAACTCACTCATTTTACATATAAGGAAATGATGCCTCAGGGAGCTTAAGTGAGTTGTCCAAGATCAAACGATTAATAAGTACTAGAGTTGTGAAGCAAACCTCAGTCTTCTGATGCAAATTTCACTGTTGTTTTCATTATTCCACATAAGGCTCTTGTTTGTCAAAGAAAGGAAAGAATTTAAGACTAATGGATATAAATTTTGGATAGTAATTATAGGAATGTTAAAAATGAAAATAGTTTTTTTGATAAGATTATTTCTGAGATGATAGAATTAAAAAAAATCTAATAGAAGAAAACCATACAAATTCTGAAAGAAAAAAAAGAAATGGACATTGGAAAAATTCTATTACATATTCAGTTTTATATCAGGGCATAAGAAGTTTATTCTGGTCACAACTTTTAAAGATCTTAGTAACTCTAAATATTCAAGAAACTAGCTCTTTGATGAGAATTTTAAATAATATATTTTTTGAAAAGGATAAATGGGAAATATACATGTTGTTACAATCTAAGAAAGTTTCTAACCTGAACGAATAGGGTACCTTCCAGTTAAGAAAGCAGCTCTGCTGGGGGTACAAACAGAAGATGCTGCTATGTGCTGAGTAAGTTTCACCCCTTCATTTGCAAGGCTGTCAATATTTGGTGTCCTAATAAGAAAAAAAAGATATGGTTTAACTCATTCAAAATGGAATATAAATCATATACTGTTGCAAAGAAAAAAAACTATTTAATTTTGTTATTTTGAAAAATATTCATATATAGTAAAAGTGTCTTATTCATCAGGAACCTCTTAACCAACACTTTATTATATGTTCACATAATAATGACTTAAGTTCTTGATGATGACACAACTCTGAAGTATTCTAATTTCCTATAGAATATCTGAATCAAAGAAATATTAATTCAACTCAAGTAATTGTTAATTTTCAATGGGTTAGTAAACTGAGTAAAGTAGGCCTTCCCTTTATCAGTATAGATCTTAATCAGTATAAAGACTTTGTCTAACTGCTTTTGAGGGATCCATTTTTAAAAAATTGTTATAACTTGTCTGTAAAATATTTGTCTATACAGCTTGAAATGATAGTTCACTGCTTAATCATTCCTTTCTTCTTTTTGATGCATCATGTATACATAAAATGAAGCAGGTAGTGAATTCTTTGCTTCTTACCTTATTGTATTGTTACCATAACAGCCTACATCTCCAATACCAAGATCATCTGCTAGTAAAAGTACAATATTTGGCTTGAAGTTGTCTAGACAGCTTGATTTTGATGGTTTCAAAATCAGAAATGTTAGCAGTGTGATGGCCGGAGAGGTCCTGAAATATAAGATAAAGAAAATATAACCCAGTGATGTGCTGGCACCAGCTCATTCCACCTCTAAAAACCAATTACTGAATAGTATGAATACTTACATCTTGGAAACTAAGAATTGCTAAAAATTAAAGCTTGATTTATAGTTTTGTTCATTTATAGACTTAAAAGAGTAATGGAGAAAATGTTAATAATTCAGATTATACTTTAGAATGTCTTTTGGGGGGGGTGGCCATTCAATATATACAAGCATATAATTTAATAATCCTACTTTCTGTAGGGACTCCATTTTTCTAAAAAGTGTGTGTGTGTGTGTGTGTGTGTGTGTGTGTAACTGACAACTTCAGGATATAGAAAGGGTTGAATTTATATGGCCAAATTGAACATGTGTACAGTTTGGGGAAGGACGTGTGTACAGTTTAGGAAGGTCATTGACAAATCGAAGTGTATTCATATGAGAATGACCAAGATGAAGACTAGAGAGCAGGTTATATATGACTCTGTTAAAGGAACTGAGAACATTTAGATTAGAGAATATAAGATTTTGAGGGAACACTATAGTCGAACTGAAACATTTTATAAGACAGCTTGTTGAAAATGGATAAAATTGGTTATGTTTGCTTTCTAAGGTCAAAACTCTAAGTAACAGACTTTACATAGAGGTAAATAGACAATACAAGGGTGAAATAAATCACAAACTTTTAATAATTTTAGGTATCAAAATGTAAATGGGGCCGTTTTAGTAGGTAGTGGATTCCCTTTCTTCCTTAGAAATGTAATGAAGGGGGCGGCCAGGTAGCACAGTGAGTAAGAGCACCAGCTCCAGTGTTGAGAAGACCTGGAGATCGAATCCTGGGCTCAGACACTTGGCTGTGTAACCTTGAGCAAGTTACTTAGTAACCCCAATTGCTTAGGGGCGGCCAGGTGGCTCAGCGAGTAAGAGCACCGGCTCCAGTGTCAGGAAGACCTGGATCAAATCCGGGCTCAGATACTCAGCACCACACTCAGAAATAACTGGCCGTGTAAACTTGAGCAAGTTATTAAACCCCGATTGCTTTAAAAAAAAAAAAAGAAATGTAATGAAGGCTGGGGGATTCATTTTTCAGGAATATTATAGAAGTGAGCCCTGTTCAGATACTAGTCAGACTTTCTGTACTCTGAATACCTTTCCAAACGTGAGATTTGATGACTATTTTGTGTGTATAGATGTTAAACAAAATGTGAAACTTAAATGAACTGAAACAAAGAAGTAAACAAAACCAAGAAAAAGATAAACACAAGTACTACAACTATGTAATTAGAAAGAACCAAAACAAAAATGCCACAAAAATTGTTTGTCTTAAAATTATAATACCAAGTTTGGCCCCAAAATGAGTGATGTTAAAATGTATCTTCCTTTTCTTTCTTTACAAATGTGGGGAACTGTGGGTGTAGAGCACTACATAAACTGTCAGATTTATTTGTTAGTTATGTTGAATCTTTTTCTTTTTTTTAAACTTATTTATAAAAGTAAAACTTATAAAAAAAGCTTATTTTTTATTTTTACTTATAAGTGATACCTCTCTGGATAGGAAAAGGGAGAGATACATTTGGAGATGAAAGTAATTTAAAAATAAAATATATTCATAAAAATAAAACATCTCACATTTATGTTTACTATTATTTCTCTGCATGAGTACAAGAATAATATGAGAGTCTCTTTTCAGATAGTCACATTGGTTACTTATTGGAAACTTTATTCAGAGATTTGTAAGAATACATACTCCTGGGAATTTTTTTTCTCATTAAATGGTGCATAATTAGTCTTGGATATGTGTACAGCTTGGTCAGAATTAAAGTCTTAAATATGGGCAAATGAGAGAGGAAAAATCACTTATTACAATGGAATAATTAAGAGCTCTGATATTTCTCCTCACACACTAAAATTATCTTATACTTTTAATATGAAAGTATTAACTAATTTTTGATTTAGCAAACCTACAAGTCAAGAGGGAATGACACATTTTATTTATTCTTGATGGGAGGATAAAAACTCTCAAAATCCACAGATACCAGTGTTTTGGCAATAACTGTAGCTCCTCAAAGATAATATTATCTACGGATACTTTGAAGTAAAGGGAGTTATACTTTTGTGCATCTGTCAACAGAGGTATTGGTTATCTTTCCCTTCCAATGAACATAGTCTGTGCCAAGCCCCTGGGAGCAGGGTAAGCAGCAAAGTGCCAGGTATGCAATAAAATTGAACTAATCTTACTTTTAGAGGAAGAAGTGACATGAAATAGATTAATTTTTGTAGTTCTCTAATCAGCTCCCAAATATTTGTAAGTCATTAGAGTTTTATGCCCCTGTGTTTTAAGATGGACAGAGGAAGAACTCATTTTGAGTTTACATTTTATTTTTTCTAGGCTTAGGAAGCAAGAATTTGAAATATATACCCTTTTCCAGATACTGAAGGCATTCTCTGATGATGGAGCACACCCACTTCATCCATACATCAATACAATAGAAAACCATATCAAAACACATAAGGGTAAATAAGACAAATACATAATTAAGAATGTCAAATTTATCTTACCAAGAATTTTCCAGATGCAGCATGCTATGTGTTTTCTTGAGAAGAAGAAATCAAGGTTCTGTTAGCATGCATAAGAAACAAAACAAACAAAATATAATATATATAGAAAATATATTGGCAATATGTATAAAATATATATGTTGTTAAATATAATAATATATAAAAGTATATAAATATGTATTTTATATGTAATATATAAAAATCACCTAGGAAGTTAAAGTAAAAATAAATAATTAGAAAATTTAAGTAGACATGATTCCTTTCCCTCACCCACAATGACCTGCTTCCCCCACTCCCAGTACCCAAAGGCTTTCTTGTAGTTCTTAGTTAAGCACTTTAGAAGGAGTCATGGAAAACTCTTGCAGGAAAAAAATAAGTCCCCTTTCTAAATGTAAACTTAAATGGAAAAGGTCAGTAGATTAAAATAAAAGGAGAATAAGAAGTAAAGAAAAATTTCAGATGGGAAAGAATTAAATTTAAACACTAAATGAATAGAGGAATTAAACTATTGAACATTTGCATTGTATAATTGTGCATGTATTAGTGTGTAGGAAGTAAAGTTCCCAGGACCTTTATTCAATTACACAAGACTCTGTGGATATGCTGTGATTTTAATAGGCTTTGAGAAAAGCAAATGATGGGAAGCTTCCAGTTTAAGTGAAGGGATGTTTCCTGCTTTCATTTAATCAACAAATATTTATTGAGCACTTGTTAGCAAGCGATTGTTCAAGGGGTAGAAAACATCATGGAATGTGAAGTGTGGTGAGTGAGAAGGGATATGGAAGTCAGCATCTTTCAGAGACAAAGCTACTCTGTAACACTAGTGTAATGTAATGCCAAGGAAAGGCAACTTCCCAAGGTTCAGAATACCAGCATAGGGGCTCTCCATTTTATTCAGTGACCAACCAAGAACAGAGAAGATCAAAACATGACATCATTCCAAATACAGCATTTACTAAATGTGATTAAATAATCTCCAAGTACTACCCCACCCCAGGACCTTCCAATCATTCAATCAATTACAAAGTCTCTGTTCTAAATACTTCTCCACCCCGAGGCTGTACCTTAATTTAATCCACCACAAAGTCCCTCTTCTCAAATGGAGATTAGTTTCCAAACATAAGGTCAAAAGTTCCCCACCCCTGGATCACAATTGAATCTACCCCAGAGTTACATCAAGTTTAAGCACAGCACTTAATACCCAAATGGAGGTCTTTTCTTCATCTTGACAGGAGGCAAGTTCTCAGCAATCTTAGTTCCTGGGGAGACAAGGCTTAGCAAGGCCACAAGATACATTGCCAGTCCCTTCATTAATTCATCCTCTGTCTGTAGAACAGTCCTAGAACCCCTGAAAACATTAGCAAAACCCTCTCCCAGAATTTCTGTAAACATACAACAAGAAAATCCTTCTTCAGGGCTTCTGAACCAACAGAAAGGTTCCCAGACCCCTGCAACAACAGCACTGTCCTTCACCAGTGGACAGTATTCACTCTCTGTCTGCAGGACAGTCTCAGGAGCTCTTAGCCAACAGCCAGGTTCCAGGACTTCTTCAACAGGACTGTCTTTCACCAGTGGACAAGTCTGGCAAAACAACATCAAAACAGACAGACAAAGTACCAGCAAAACAGCCATGTTTCCTCAGTCCTTGGCAGCTCAGGGGGCAGGTCTCAAAAGTCCAGGGTAATTCAAAGTGGCCACCAGCAATTCTCTCAGTCTCTCTCTCTCTGACTCCACGAGGGTGCTGCTTCCAAAAAGTTCTTCTGCCTCTCTCTTGTCTCTCCAAATCTACATCATCAGCTCCTCCCAGTTCAGGACTTTCTTTTCACATCAACAAGCCCATCCCACAGGTGAGATTAACAAGCTCTGGGTTTTAACACAATCAATTTGAAAGCCAAGCCAATACAGGGGGATCTTTATATTCCATTACTATCACAACTAGTCACCAATATTACTCAATGAAAAAGTAGCCCTAACATTTCTAAATTCATTTCTAATCATAGTAAAATTCACAGTGAGCCCTTCATGCTAGTGTTAATGACCAGGCACAACACACCAAGAAGGTGATCTTCTAATGTTCTGTTTTTATTTTTCTGTCAAAGAAAAACAAAGTTTTTTTTTAAAGATCTACCATATTGACCAGACTATTAAGAAATCTCACCATTGACTAGACTCTTAAGGAATCTGAGCCCAAAGTTTTGTTTTGATGAAATCATTGTGATTTGAGAGGTACTGAAAATATGGCTGCTGTGAGTCTAGAACAAAACAAAATGAAATAAAACAAACCACAAAAGGTCTTCCTTCCCTCATTGCAGAGTTGGGGGAACAACAGGTGTAAAATGCCACATATACTGTGGATGTGGCCAATATGTTGATTCAGCTTCCTAAATAGTTTCCTCCCTATTACCACTCTGTTTTAAGATGAACATGAGTAGGGGATGGAATATTAAGAAATTGGTTACTGATTGGTAATGATATGTACATACAAGCAAAATCTATCAATAACAATAAGATAAAATATTTTAAAATAAATAGCAAATACAAAGGTCTTCCTTTTGATTCAGCAGCCCCCATCCTGTGTATTTACCTTAAGAAGTTCAAAGGCAGAAAGGAAGGGTCCATAAATAATACATTTTCATAGTGACATTTCTTGTGATAACCAAGAGCTGGAAGCAAATGGGTGTCTATCAGCTGAAGAATGACTGAACAAACCATGACAATTCAAATGAAATATTGTACCATATGAAATTATGACAGTCATTCAGAGAAACATCAAGATTTGAATGTATTGAACGTGACTGATATAAACAGAACTGGGTTAACAATACATACAATGACTATAAAAATAGAAATGAAAAGAAAAATAAAAGCAAAATGAAATCTGAGGTATTATAATGATCGATATAATGACTCATCCTGTATTGAAAATGCCCAAAAATTGAAAATAGGGGATATTTGGTATTATGAAATCCCTATACTTGGTAACAGATGGGAGACGACACAGGGCAGAGAGCTGCATATGTTTTCAAATTAATGACTATACTGAGTTGTTTTCCTTTGTTAAGAAGGAGGGTGAAGTGCAAGGAGTGGGAGTGAAGTGGATGCTATAACTGGAAATGTATATGTTTTAAAGAAAAAGCATGCTAATAGAACTAAAGTACTACTCTCAAGACAAAGTTCATGGGCCCAGTTAGAAGGATAGATATTGCAAAATGAGAACTCTGTTTTCACTTTATATCTAAAGCATAAATAGGGAGAAATATAAACTCTTAGAAAATGAGTAAAGGATGTTTGTTTAAATATCTACCAGATAACTGTTCTATGTCTCCCATTCCTAATTGCTGAGCATTGGGCATAAAATAAAAATCTCACCTCCAAAAGAATCATTATGGAAAAGGCTATCCACATGTAGAGAAAGAGTCTGAATGCAGATTGAAGCAAACTACTTTCTCTCTCTCTCTCTTTTTTTTGCGTTTTGGACGGGGGGAGGGCAGGACAATTGGGGTTAAGTGACTTTCCCAAGGTCACATGGCTAGTAAGTGCTAAGTGTCTGAGGAGGGATTTGAACTCAGGTCCTCCTGACTCCAGGGCTTATGCTCTATTCAGTGTGCCACCTAGCTGGCCTGAGTAAATAAATTTGAAGGAAAAAAAAATCTCACACGAAGGATATTATCCAACTCCTATTAAAGGACCTAGAATATGACCATACAAATAAATATATAACAGTGTTGTAGCACCCAAAGGGTTAAGAATTATTGTCTTGGGAGAGAGGCCTGTAGTGACTCTGCCTTGATAATTCCAGTTTTGTGGGTTTTTTTTCTTCACTTTTTCACTAGTACTAATCATATACAATGTTCTCTGAGAGCAAAGTGAGGATCCAAAAAGCTGTCAAAACTGCTGCTGAGGATATTGGGTGGAAGTTAAACTACTGGGACGTCACTGTTCCCCATTCTCAGAAGGATTATCCTTGTCAGGCTTGATTGGCTATCTGATGACTCAGAATTTTAGACCTAGACTGGAATTTTAAAATCACCTAGTCCAAGAGTTCTATGGACTTAAAAAAATTAATAGCTATATTTCAATATAATAAATTTTTTAATCCTATATGTACTTATATCATTATTTTATGCACTTAAAATGTGATTCTGAGAAGGGATCCATGGTTTTCATTAACCCTCCAAATGGATCCATGATACACAAAATGTTAAGAATTTCTTATCTAGTCTCAATCTTTCTCATCGATGAGCTGAAGTGCAATGTAGTTCTCTTTTCCTAGTTGTTGTGACTTTTTAAAAAATTTATTTTTGGAATGATGAATCTTGACAAAATGAAGGAGTTGCTTTCTGAGGCTAGAGCTGAGCTTATCCTCGTATTGAACAAGCATGAATGAACTTCCTCTTCTACACACATTAAATTTGACAAGGGAAACTCAGTAAACACAATGGTGTTTCCATGAATAGCAGCAGAAGACTTCAGGTCAAGATATACAGATTATATTATCTTGACAGGAGTTAATCAGGAAGAAAAGGGAATCTAGTAAGAGAAGATTTTTTTAAGAAGGTCATAGGTCATTCTACTTCTTGAGTATATATATATATATAGCTTTGTTCCTAGACTCTTCCTGTCCTTTGTTAGTGTCCAAAGAAAAGCATGGGGAATCTACCAAATAGAGATTCCATATGTAATTCCAGGAATCTTACTTACTCTATGTGCCAGTTGAAGGATCCAATTTTAACCAGAAATTTAATTAAAGTTTTTGAATGACAAAGAGAGATACAATGATGCATATTTAACAGGGAGAATAGAAGATTGCCCTTCTCTAAAACAAATAGTAGAAATTCAAACTTTGGGACATTGAAGGACACTGCGCATTTAGTAAAGATCTTGACATCCCTAAAGCAACTGATTTGGCACAAAAATATTTATAGCATCATGAGGAATTATACACACTTGGGTTCACGTTTAGAAGGGACCCTTTGGGACGGCTAGGTGGTGCAGTTAGTAAAGCACCAGCCCCGGGAGTCAGGAGGACCTGAGTTCGGATGTGACCTCAGACACAACACACACACACACACACACACACACACACACACACAACTAGCTGTATAACCTTGGGCTTAAACCCAATTGACCTCCCAAAGGCAAAAAAAAAAAGGGGGACCTTTAAAGATCATTCTAAACACAGAATCACAAATTTCAGTGTTGAAGGGATTCCAATGGCCCCTGAAGCTAATCCATACCTGGAAAAGAATCTCATTTAAATGGTATATGGTCATACAGTCTTTGCTTGAAAACCTCCAATGTAGGGGAATGCCACTACCCTTCTTGAGGTAACCCATTCTATTTTTTTGTATTTTTAAAGTTTGTAAATAAGATTTTCCCCCCTTATATTGAGCTTAAGTTGTGACCTTAGCAACTTCCATTACCTCTGATTGTTCATAGTTTGGCCTCTGGGGCTACAGAAAAAAGATGAATCCTTCTACAAGAATTCTTCAAAAACCTGAACACATCTATTGAGTCTCCTTCTTTCTTGAAAGAGTTTCTTCTCCAATGTAAAGTCTGCAGTTGCTTCAAGTGATCTTGATATGGTATGAATTAGGAAGACCCTTCACCATTCTGGATGCCCTCCTCTGGGTATTCTCCAACTTGTCAAGGCTTTTCCTAAAATGGAGCATCTAGAACCAAATATGCTAAATTTGGTCTGGCCAGGTTAGAGTGCAAGGACTGTCATTTCCTTATTCTTGAGTGCTATATGTAGCCCAACAACCTAGTTTTAATGAAGAAGAAACTGAGGGTCAGAGAGTATGAGTGGCTTTTGCAATAGCATATGGGGATAACACTGTAGTGCCAGTATAAAGACCTATGTCCTTTGACTCCAAACTCAGTTCTTTCCCTCTGTGCAGCCCAGGTCACAATCTCCATTTTCCAAACCAAACATTCTTAGTAACCTTTGCAATGATTAGAGCCAGAGAGGTGAAGTCAAGATAATAAAGGAGAAAGAATATAGCCTAATTCCTCCAGCAAATCTCCTTCCCAAAGGTCTAGAAAATGCACTAGACTGAATTCTCATTGAGAAAAATCAAGAAAAAGTCACAGTGAATTATCTTTCCAGTCCAGCGAGGTTCAGAGAGACAGACAGATCTTCTGACCCTGGGTATGGAGTGTGGCCAAAAGCAAAGCCTAAAAGAGAGCCCAGACTGGGCACCAGTGCAGGAAGCACCTGGGCAGAAAGAGATCCCAGAGAATTCCTGAACTAGTGCAGGGTTCAGGAATAGGTGCCTACTGACAGCTCAGTCACCCACTGCCCAGTTCCAAGTCAGGTCAGATGCAGGAGGTGTGGCTATAAATAGAGATAGTAGAAGTGTTCCTCAAGGAAGAAACAAACTCAAAAGCAATCACTAGTGGCGTGGTTGTGATTTCGTGAACAGAATTGGAACTTGGTTCTAGCATCTAGCCCAGGATGGAAGTCTGCAATGGCATTATGAATTCCTGGGGATGCCACTAATATTGCTGTGCCAAATCCAATGCTTTAAGGATGTCAAGATCTTTGGCTCAGGCCAAGGAGGAGCCTGCAGCTCAGTCTCTGAACCTGCAGAACCTCCCAGTGGGTTAATTGTTGCTGATTTCAGAAACAGTCTAGTGAAATTGATAACTAGAGACAAGTCAATAGACTCAAACCTGGGTTAGGAACTTATAAAGCTCAGACCGTGAGTGCAATGAGCAGACTTAGCCCTGGTTAACCCACTTTGGGATAACTGGAAGCTTACAGACCACCAGTCTGACCTGTGAAAACAGTAAGATATAAGAAGACAGAAACCCAGACTATACATTCCCATCAGAAGTGTGCAGATCCCAGAATGCTTACATAGATTAGAGTGCATCTAACATCTAACATGCAGCAATGGATAAAGTGATGCACCTGGAATCTGGAAGACTCAAGTTCAAATCTAACCTCTGATTCTTACTGGATGCATGACCCTAAGCAAGTCACTTAGGCTCCATTTGCCTCAGTTTTTTCATCTGTAAAATGGTTATAATAATAGCACCTACCTCCCAGGGTTGTTGTGAAAATAAGGCAATTTTTTTTCTAAAACAATTGACTATTTCCAGCTATAATTATTATCATTATCATCATCATTATTGTCATTAGATAAGAAACCCAGGTAAACTCATGCAGGGTTCTATGTTGTGAAGCTGAGCAAACCTAGAAAAGAGGTAAAATATTAAGTCTGATTTGTCTTTTGGAGGTCATTAGCCTCCCCCAGGGATAATTTTATCACTTTTTATTGGGTAAGGGTAGACACAACTTGTTCCTTGGAAAAAAACAAATCCCATGCTTCATTTTTTTTTCCACTAGCAACCAAAGCAGAACCTTTTAGGAATAGGAGCCTGAACTTTAGGTTTCAGCTTAGAAAATCTTTGAGCGTACAACCAGCAGATAAAATGCATAGTTTCTTAGCTTTTTGGTGAAGATTAAGTGAAGATCATTCAGACTGATTAACTAGTTCCTCACTTTTTCCTTCTCTGCAATGCCTCTCACCCCCAGGGTCTCAGAGGTTACATATTCAGTCATTTGGTATAGCTCATGGGCACTAGGAAAAACAGAGCATGTGCCCACCATTGTGAAATAAATCATTTGACTTGCTTCTTCTTAGGACCAAAGGGGTCACTACTGGAGATTACAAAAAGAAATGGGGCCAGAAAAAAGAGGCAGTAGAGGAAGACGTTCTGAGAAAACAGTGAAAATAAAGGAGAATAAACAGAAAATCAGATGAAATAGATCCATGGCATAATTCAGCAGCACATCCCCTTCACGTTTTCACTTCACATATCTGCCTCCATTCCTTAACAGATTACCCAGTCTTCTTTCCTTAACCGAGCCAGTTTACCATCTCCCTCTATAATTATTTCTGCATTCCCTGTTTTCTTCTTCAGCTCTTTCTTTAGCTTCTGATCCATGGTTTCTTGATACCAAAAGCAGACTTTAGGATTCCAGGGGTCATGCATGAATCTTCCTTTTCATGGTACTTTAAAGCTTTACCCTGATCCTTAGCGTATGTTTGTGCTTCTAATGATCTCCCTAAGCATCATTCCTTCTTCCCCGTAGTCAACTCTGAGCTCTTTAAGAGAGAGCTCTTTCCTTGGAAGCCACAAGACAAGATGCTAAAAACAGGAGCTATATTCTTCCTCAAGTTTATGAGCAACAGAGGAAACCCTGAGCTAGTGTATATGACTCATTATTATGTGGTGAACAGGACAGAACATTGGATCTGGAGTCAGGAAACCAGAGTATAAATGCTGCCTCAGATGCTTGCTATCTATATGACCCTGGACAAGTCATTTAATCTCTCTCAATCTCTCTTTCCCTATCTGTAAATTTCCCTATCTGTAAAGCAATAGTCTCTAATACACCTTTGGTTTTAAATCTACAATATTATTATCTGCCTTGGAACTTTCATGTTTTATAAGAAGGGAACATGATACAAGATAATATAATATAATATAATATAATATAAGCACAAGCAAATATATTAATTGGCAACCTAATAACTTCGTCCCATATATCTCTTGTATGGCTGAGAGAAAATCTGAACTTCATCCTCCAGGACAGAGAGAAAGTGGCACATCAAATCCTTCCCTTTCCACATTTTTGGGGCCATTTTTTACTTCTCAGTCTAGCTTTAATCCCTGGTGTTTATTCCCTCCATCCTTCCTCTTCCCTACCCCTGGCTCCCACCCCCTACTCCCCTAACACTCTCTCTTATTTCTCTTTCAGGCATCTGCTCTCTCTCTCTCTCTCTCTCTCTCTCTCTCTCTCTCTCTCTCTCTCAGATTAAATAAGTCTATCACAATAAACAGGTTTGCTTACAAATTTCTTGTCATCATAAATTCTCCCAAGAGTCTCAGAGTAATCTTTCAGCTAAAGTCTGCATTTGATTTAATGACTTGAATTTATAAAGAAGTTTTTTTTTTTTTATAACTTCCCCCAAGCTTTGTAATATTTCCAAAGAGAGCTTCCAAGAAACTGTAAAACTGTGGTGAATTGGCTTGTCTTTCCACATGTTCTCAATGCCTGGACACATTTGCACAAACAGACTGAAAAGTGACTTAGTAGATGCGAAGTACCTGTACGGGGGGGCTGCTGTCCCATCAAGATGTGCTACGTAGATCTGCGTTGGGTTTTTTTCACTCCAAATGTCTCAGAGAAATGCAGCCACATCCCTTGCCACAATCTAAGAATTCTCTGGTGGTTTCAGCCATTGGTTAAAATAGCACAACACAGCCAGATGGAACACGCATGTGCAATAGGAGGTGGCCTGAGGCGAAATCATTTTTCAAGAGAACAAAGTTTGGTTGTGCCAGGCAGACCTGAGGAAAATAAACCTCCAAAGCATACATACTCTAATCCTGCTGCAACTTTTCTATTCCACTTCACCACAGACTGCCTCTTCTTTTTATTTATGAACAGTAACACGAAAAAGATTGAGGGCTAGTCAGTAAGACAGCATGGCTTTTGTAATTAAATATTAGTTTTAAATAAATCCTGGCATTTCCCCAGATCTCTACAAAGCATCTGTGGCCTTTCCTGAAAACCGGAAAATCACCGTACACCAACTGCTTCTTTGAAATGAACTGGCAAATGACTGCTCTTCAATTTCACATTCTCTCTCTCTTTTTCCTGGCATCTGATCTTAGAAAGCAAGAGAAGAAAAGTAACTCAGAAAGTGGTTTCGTGCCAGATTTTATAGAAACACACACACACACACACGCCAGCTTCTTTACTCACTTCTCAAGAGGCTGATTTGATGGGCTTGAACAAGTCCTAAATTTCAGGCACTTTGAAAATGAAATGCTAATTTTCTAAATAACACATTAGGTAAACTGTTAGATAATTAATCCTGAGATAGTAACTAGATAATTAAAAAAAAAAATTACAGCAACATGATTCCTCTTTTGTACTACAAAGAGCCCTTTTCCTGTTACTCTATGGCAAAGTGCCATCCATTGTTCAGGGGTAATTCAGAAAAGCTGGCATCATTGAGATGAACAGCAGTCAATTGCCACTTTAGGAAGCTGGGTTCTTGTACAGCTCCAAATGGCACACTCCCAGAAAGCTCCAGATTATTCATTCAGACAATATAGGCTTCACTGCTACTATGGGCATCAAATATCTGGATAAATTCTTGGAAGAATGTAGTAAGATCCTAGAGATGTTAATTCAGGCTTCCATATACCTGAGACCAGCAGTCATCTTGAATGACTGAGCCAATGAGATGTTCAGTGATGACTCCCATCACCCACATCTATGGGCTGAGTTCTAAATGTTTGCCCAGAGTGTCTTCTTAAGTATCTTTAGGAACTTAATAGAAAAAGCAACGTTATATGGTGGGAGAGATTTCTGCACTTGGAATTGAGAGGACCCGAGTTCAAATCCGACTTCCAGTGTTTGTTAGCTATGTGACTGTGGTCTCCTAAGCCTCGCTTTCCTCAGCTTTAAAATAGGGATAGGAAACCTGTCATTGAGTCCAAGAAGATGTGGGTTCAAGTTCTACCTCTGACATATACCAGCTGTTTGGACCTAGGCCTCTCTCAGTGCCTCAGGTGGTTTCAAGACTATAAATTCTAATGTATATATGCTAATAAACATGGGTTGAAGGAGTTTATTCATACAGAGTTCCCTATTAAAAATGTGTGGATGTGCAGGGGGTGCTAGAGGTGGTGGAGGGAGCACCTTTACTACTTAGGATGTTTTGGGGCTTAAATGAGATTATATTAAATGCCATGCAGAGTTTAAAGCACTATATAATTGTTTCTAATGCTTGACTCAGAAATTCTTGCCACTATCTCAGAATTTTTATTTTATTTTAGTTATTACAAGCTTGATAGAAAGCAATATAAACTTTTCAGTACAAATGGCAGAAATAGTTAACTCTATATGAAATCTAAATTATTATAGGGTTTAGGAACCCTCTAGGTCCTCAAGTGTGACCCTTTGACTGAATCTAAATTTCATACTTGAACTCAATCAAAAGACCTCACTCAATGACCTAGAAGGTCACATGTGACTTTGAGACTGTAGGTTCCCCATTCCTACTTTAGTACATTAAGTTTTTTTTTTTTTTAATACATAATTCATTCAATATATGAGTTCCAGAGCTTTCCTGCTTGCGTCTCCCTCTGGACATCCTTCTCTCTTCTGTGGATTTTTGTGTTTCATGCATGCTTTTTCTTTCTTTGGGGAGATTATTATTACTCCCCTTTTTCCTGTTTCCCCCATTAACCACCCCCTTCTCGGAAAAAAAAAAATCCTTCCTAACAATTCAGCAGGACCAAACAAAATACATTATTGGGCATGTATAAAATTATCTCAAAATTGGTATTTGTCTAGTGCATCACCCCTTCATTAAGGAGAAGTGGAACACATGCTTTATCATGTGTCTTCTGGAGTTGTGGCTGGTCATTGCATTGATCAGAGCTCAGATAATCTGTCAAGGGATATCAAGGAGACATTGAACTCTAACCTCGTTGTGTCTCCCCACCTCTCTTTTCCTCTTGAGATTCCAGATCTTTTTCTGCTGCCCCTGCTAGTCCAGTTCCCCAGAATTTCACTCCTTAAGCTTTATTAGTGCCATGCGAACAAGCAGCAGTTAATGCCAAGTCCTAGGAATTGCTTCCCTTGCCAGGAACCCTGGCAAAAACTTTTTTTTTTTTAAAGCAATCAGGGTTAAGTAACTTGCTCAAGGTTACACGGCCAGTTATTTCTGGGTGCGGTGCTGAGTATCTGAGCCCGGATTTGATCCAGGTCATCCCTACACTGGAGCCGGTGCTCTTACTCGCTGAGCCACCTGGCCGCCCCTCTGGCATAAACTTTTGGTATACTCTTTTAACTTCCCTGACATGACCAGTCTGTTCTTTCTGAAACTAGAGAACTTAACTCAGCTATTTTCCCTTATTAAAGCAATCCTTGTTTCCTCAAAGGTTATTAGAAAAAGTTTTATCCTTTAATCCAAAGGGTTTTAAGAAAGTCTTCTATTCTAATCAACATCTACACCGATTGCTGTATTGCCT
The DNA here is from genome assembly GCF_028583685.1 of Petaurus breviceps papuanus. Lineage (NCBI taxonomy): Eukaryota > Metazoa > Chordata > Mammalia > Diprotodontia > Petauridae > Petaurus > Petaurus breviceps. Next base: position 11,694,649 of record NW_027187361.1, on the reverse strand, counting down.
TGTAGTCAGGAGATCTCTGAGCTTAACATTGTTGACCCTGTTGTTTCCACAGGATCTATTGAATATGCCTTCTAAGTCAGGGATAGGGAACCTGTGGCCTTAAGGTCACATGTGGCCTTTTAGGCCCTTGGATGTGGCCTTTTGACTGAGTACAAGTTTTATAAAATAAGTCCTTTCATTAAGGGGATTTGTTCTGTGAAATTTGTATTCAGTCAAAGGGCCACACTTGAGCGCCTAGAGGCTCACATGTGGCCTTGAGGCCGCAGTTCCCCACTCCTGTTTAAATCCTGGAAATTGTTTATTTATCTGGACTCCTAAATATGGTGTCTGTTGGCTCTCATGACTCTTTGGAATTGGATTCACCAGGGCTTTTTTTTTTTAATCTGATAGATTATTAACAATATGCTTTTTTCATCAAAGGAATCTAGTACCAAATGTCTACCTCACAAAGAAAATGACTCCATGTCTGAGCACAGAGAAGCTTGAGAAGGACCTCTCAGTACAACCAACTATTGACCTAGAGAAGGCTATTTTGTACTCACAATAAGTTAGGTGAGAGATAATGAGTGTCAAGTAGCATGGTGATGGGAATGGCAAGGAAGGAGCACATAGGAGAGATATTGTCAAGGTAGAAGTGACAGGACTTGGCAACTGATTAGATATGAAAACTAGGAATCAGAGGTTTAAAGCTGGAAGTGAAGTTTGGGATTATCTCATCTGCTCCTACCTAAATCTTGAATGCCAGAAAGAAGGAAGGAAGGAAACATGCCTTTGTTCAATGGCTCCTGTGTCAGTCACACTGCTAAGTTATTTACAAATATTATCTCATTTGATCTATGCAACAATCCCATGAGGTAGGTGCTACTACCATCAAAATTTTACAGATGAGTAAACTGAAGCAGAGGTTAAAGGACTTGCCCAGGGTCACATACATAGACACATGTGTAAAGCCAAGCACGAATAGCTTTCCAGAGAGGACTGCTACTGCGGATAGCTCTAAGGTTCTGATCACACAGTATAGTGAACTCTCTATTTATTCTGCAGTAAATTAAAACACAACATTCAAGAAACCAAAGTACAGCATTCACAATATAATAACATAACAACTGATCACTAAAGTGGCCACATAGTCTTAAAGTTTAAACGATATCATTCAGTAAGTCCTTAACTCAATCACAACACAAAGTACAAAGGTCAAAGTTCTCCATCCCTAAGTCACAGAAAATCATGATCTTCTCAGTCAGCATTAAGTACTCAAGAAAAGGTCTTTTCATCTTGACTGGATTCTGGCTCTCAGATTCCATGGTTCCTCTTCCATGGTCCTAGCTCCTGCCTGAATCTACCAAATTGTTGCCTAGATTCAAAGGTAGGCAGCTCTCAGCAGCTCGTCCAGTTGCCCATCCAGTCGCTGTTCCACACTGGAGTTTACAGTATCCAGTACACCTCAAGTCCTTCACAGTTTCTGTTGCTGGGAAGACAGAGCTTAACAGCCAAAACAACATTCAAAACACATTGCCGGCACTATCATCAATTCACTTTCTGTCTGTGAAATCAACACAGACCCACAAAAAAAGTCTGAAAACTTAACACAAATCGTCAGTACAGTCCCAAGACCTCTGAAACCCTCCTCCAAGACTTCTGTAAACAGACAAGAAAATCCTCTTTCATGGCTTCCAGTGAGGTCCCAGGGCTTCTGTACAAAGTATCACAAACAAAAATCAACACAGACAGAACAGACAAAGTGCCTGACCACCACAAAGTTCTCTTTCTCAATTCTGCTCTTTCCTAGCTTGGGATTCTCTGTATACATGGTCATTAGCTCCATCCTGTTGCATCAACAAGTTGCTCCCTCTATGGAGTTCGCAAGTTCTGTTTCTTAGAAGACTTGATATAGTCAGGGCAAGGCTCAGACAAGGTGCTAAATACTTAAGTAGCTGAAACAAGGCACTAAGTATTTCTTTTCTTGTCATTACAACATGTTAGTAAGAGCTAAATAAATGTTAAGTGTCATCATCATTATTATTAATCAGTTTTCCAAATGAGATCCAACCCATTCTCTTCTCCAATTCTATGCCAACTCAACTGATTGTACATCTGTGGTGCCTGCCTCAGATCCATGATTTGGTGTACTAACTCAATGGGCTAGCCATCAAACTAAGCTTCCTGTCGGTTTGGAGAACAGATATTCTTTTATGACACACTGTGTCCTGCATCAGATTATTAGGATTTGTGCTTTTTTCCTTTTTTTTTTTTGAGTGACCATGGCTAGCTTTGAAGACAGCCTATTTTATTCTGAAGTTTGGACCAATCAATGCAATATCAATCACAAGTAGGAACACCTAGAGTCGCTTCCTTCCTCTAGGCGATCCCTCTTACATTGAGATTGTGCTTAGGTCATCTCCAATGGCAAAGGCAAATATCTTGGAAGGATGTATATCTACTTGTTTTATGCCTCATTTGAAATTAATAATCCCAGGGTCAATTGAACCTCTGCAGGTAACCTCTGAAAGTCCTATATGATTTCTTAAAGTATTTCTTTAAAGCTAAAGCTCAGGGGCGGCCAGGTGGCTCAGCGAGTAAGAGCACTGGCTCCAGTGTTGGGATGACCTGGATCAAATCCTGAGCTCAGATACTCAGCACCACACCTAGAAATAACTGGCCGTGTAACCTTGAGCAAGTTACTTAATCCTGATTGCTCTAAAAAAAAAAAAAAAGATAAAGCTCAACCTCCAGAGTTCCATCTAAGAAAGACAAACAGAATTAGAAGGTTTGTTCATTTCTCTCAAAAGTGGGTGGGCATCCATATATATGAATGCATGAGAGTAGTATTCAACAACTGAGCTCACTCTAGGGTCAGGCTGTAGAGTTTATATGTATCCTTCCAACAGAGGCTGATGTCACTGCATCATCCTTTCACCTCTGGACAAAACAAAACATCACTCTAACCAGACCCACCCCCAGAAACACCAGAGCACTCCCAGCCTTGGGCCTTCTTGTCCAAAGAATCTGTCTCCACTCAAACTGAAGCAGAACACAATGGGTTTCCCTACTTTAGATTACATTCTTAAGAAGCTTAGGTGGGGACTGACTAGGGTAGGGAGAGTCAATGCAATCTCCTTTGGTGATTTGATCAGGATAAGCAGAGTCAGTCCAATCTCATTATCAGTAAAGTCCTCTGAAGAAAAAGACTGAACTTTAAGTCCGACTTTGGAAGGAAGGGGGGCTGGGAAGCTCTGGAATACCCCCAAGATATTGGCTATTATTAAATTTCACATTCAATATGTTTTCTCCCTACTATTCAGTTATAGGGCAACTATGTGGAGCCAGACCTGGAGCTAGGAAGACCAAGTTTGTTCAAATTTGACCTTAGACACTTATTAGTTGTTTGACAACTAATTTACTTATTAGTTGTATGTAAGTCATTTAAACCTGGTTTTCTCAGTGTCTTAGCTGGGGAAGGAAATAGCAAACCACTATGGTATCTTTGCCAAGAAAACCCCAAGTGAGGTCTTGAACAGTCAGAAACAACTGAAACAGCAATATTAAATTCTAGGTCTAGTGACCCAGGTCATTAGCCACCTTTCCTATAGACAAAGTCTGCTTAGTAACCTACAGTAATTGAGTAACTTAAAGCAAAGATGTCAAGCTCAAATGGGAAGCATTTTGACTTAGAAAAACATGCTAATTTTATCTATGTTGCATTGTAATTTTAAACATTGGAAAATGGTTAACACTTGTTAAATGGTTCCCAATTACATTTCAATCTTTCAGCTACACTAATTCATTTGATATCTCTCACATAAAGGGTTGCCCTTCCAACTACATGTTATAATATGGGCAATATGCGTCATATGCTATGCATTTTTTATCAGGTGAGTGAACATATTTCAGCTACCTAGAGGTACAGTGAATAGGGTGCTAGGCCTAGAGTTGGGAAGACCTGTCTTCCAACACTTACTAGCTATGTGATCCTGGGCAAACCGCTTAACCTTTGCCCTCCTTGCTTAATGGGGGTTCCATATCCCCCCTAATCAGGTTTGCTCTGTCCTCAGACTAAAGAATATTTTCTTTAATTGAGATGAGTCAGTTCCATTCCATTGTCTATTTTCATCTTTCCATCTAAATAAAGCTGGAGTGCTAACTTGTTCTCCCTCTTGCCCCAAACATGGCTAATAAAATCCTTATTAAAGTTTTTAACATTTATTGCAAACCATAGCTCATCCTGGGTTTTGGTGTTCTGATGCTATTTTGTTGTTGTAATTGTTCTAAAGTTAGTAATAAGAAAAGCAACAAAAAAAAAATGAGAGGAGTAATTGTGATAAAATGCTGGAATGAATGACTGCGAAAAACTCAGTTTCATCAATACCTCAAATCAGCAGCAGACAGGTTAAGTTGACCAAATGAATTACAGAAACTAAAAGAAAGGAAAGAAATCTTCACAAGAAAAAAGAAAAACTAATAGACATGACAAGGAAAGGAGTAAACACAATGGAAATTTCCAATTGAATGAATAAAAAGAAGCAAGTACAAGAAAACAAGGAGAAATTTCCAGAAAGGAAAATCATTACAAAAACAAGAGATGGAATCCTGGAAGAGAGAATGGCAGAACTGCAGAGATCTTCAGTATGGTTGGGGATGGTATGAAATGCTCAATATGAGATATAAAGGAAGATCAGGTAACTATTAAAAAAAATAGATACAAGAAGAGGAACCTATGTACAGCACTGGTCATTAACCTTCTTCAGGGTGTCATGGAACCCTTTGTTAGTTTGGTGCAACCTACGTACCCTTCTAAGTGCATAAAATGAGATTCATTATATTACAAAGGAAAAATTAGGTTGAAATACAGATCTGGGAGTGGAACAAGATCAACAAGAGAAACTTGAAATAAACAAGGAAAAAAATTAATGTTTTAAATGGATAAAAGGTTTTTATTTCTTTCAACACCCACCTCATAAAAGATCTAAGATGCTGTGAAGATTTTCATAGAAGAAGAGTAAACACAGGAACAAAGTGCAAAGGAAAAAGACTCTAAGATGAAGAGTTATCCAAGGAAGGGGAGTTTATAATCTATAGAACGGGGTTCTCAGACCACAAGGTGGAGGGAAGGGGGCAGGGCTGGAATGAGAAAAGGGAAGAATCAGGTTGGGGTGAATGGGTATCACAGAGAGAAGAACAGTAGGGGCATAACTTACTATTAGGTGCCAGGCAATTTGTCTTCACTCACAAGAACTGGAGGAAAGCTGGTGTGAATCAATAAGCACTAATTTGGGGTTGGTAGCCCAGATCTCAGCAGATGATGGGATACTCCCTGTCTTAGTTCTGCCTTTAGTGTCTCTGCTCAGTACCACAGTGCCACTTCTCTATCCTCAGGCAGCTGTGTGGATGGGGGAGGGGGGGGCGGGACTCTGCCCCCTAAGGGAGTGAAATTTCCTCTACATAGTCTTGGAGAACGGGAAGGAACTGGGCCTCTTCCCGTGTACTTCTGGAGTTGTGGTCTTCTCCCTGAAAGGCTATTGAAGCACAAATTTGTCCTTTTTTATGAATAATGAACTACACAAATTCAATGTACTTAGTTTGCATCTCTCTTTTATGTTGTTTTGCTTCACAGTAGGAAATGGACTTTGTGGATATGTTTCTATGAGATTATTTATTTTTATCTGTTGCACCAAAAAAATTTATCAACTAAAAAAAAAACACTCCAAGTGAAACACAAAAGGTCCTTTTAATCATCTACAAAAGGCATTCAAATACCTACACAAAATAAATATAATCTTACATAAAACTTAAAATACTGTTGTCTCTAATTTGTTTAATAATATAAAAATTAACTGTGATATAAATTTTATATTTTCTTTTTTTAATCTTTTCTTTTTTGAATGTTTGGGGATACTTTAAAAATTATAATTATTTTTTTTAATTTTACAGAACTATGAACATACTGTTCTGGACTTTCCCATTTTCTATCCCTTCGTATTTCTTTGTGTCCTGCACATTTGCCATTTCAAAGGTATAATTATATTTCATGGAGAAAAGCTAGGTGGCATGGAGATACAGTGGAGTGCCTGGAGACAGGAAGACTCATCTTCCTGAGTTCAAACCTGACCTCAGACACTAGCTATGTGACCCTGGGCAATTTACTTAACCTAGTTTACCTCCGCTTCCTTATCAGTAAAATGAGCCGGAGAAGGAAATGGCAAACCAATCCAGTATCTCTGCCCAGAGAATTACAAATGGGGTTACAGAGAGTCAGACATTATTGAACACAACAACTATACATTCACATACTATAATTTGTTCAGACATATTCTAATAATCAGATACAAAATATGCTTTCTGATTCTTTTTTACTCTCAAAGCTACTGTCAATGTTTTTGTATATAGAGATTTTTTTTCCCCCTTTTTTAGGAGTTGTCTCAAGATATACTCCTAGCAGGGAGGGGATGAACAGCTTTGTAGTTGTTATTCCATAGTGGTATATTGCTTTCTAAAAATATTGCAGCAATTCAGAATCCTACCAGCATAGCATAAAAATGTCATTGTTTCTCTACAGGCTAAGCAACATTAAATTTTATCCCTGATTCTATTTTTACCACTGTTTTGCATTCATCCTTAGTTATCTACCCATGTTTTCATGTTTTATACATGTTTTCTTTACATTTCAATGGGTTAATGACACTGTTCTTCAACTATATTGATGATTTTAACTAACACTTTTCCTTCTCAGAGAGAAGGAGTCTAGGACAGTATGTTTGTAGAGAAGTGGAAAAAGATAGTAGAGAGGGAGCTATAGAAGATTCCAAAAAGAAAATGGATAGATGAATGATTTACCCAGGCCAATATCTAATCAGTGAGTTAAAGAAATTCTAAGTTTAGTTTAATGGCTACATTCCTGCTCATTGTGTTTGCTCAGACAGGTCTGGAGAAGTGTTGAGTCTCCTTTTTGTTAAGACAGGTAAAGGGAAATTGATGTCTCTTTGACCAACATTTGGTGCCCCAAGACCCTCATTTTAATGCAACTCATCTCTCATTGTGTTAACCAGTCAGGGTTGATTGGTACCTCTCAGAAATACTTGCTCTTGGAAGGACATATAAACTATGAGCCCACTATCATGTGGGGTCTTTGGTCTAAGAGATAGCCAAATGACCATCTTTTTATTAAAAACATGCTGGTCTTATTAATAAAATAAGTAAATTACCCACAAAATATGTCTCTTAAACCTTTTTAATCATCCCATAGGAAATATTGTGGAACAGTGAAAAGAAATCTGAATCTAAAGCCCGAGAACTAGGGTTCAAATCCTGTCCCTGACACTACCTTTGTGAACTTGGGCAAGTTACTTAACCTCCCTGGACCTCAGGCTCCCCATCTGTAAATGAGACTAGATGATCTCTGAGGTGTCTTCTCTACCATCTTATGATCCTATGAACATGTTTTGGTAGACCTAGGATATAAATTGAGATATCTGGAATCTATGAATAATGCTTAATTAATGTATATTGAATTGAATTAAATTTTGGCTTGTCTATAATGTCTCAAAATAGAGCAATGGATGGCTAACTTCCCAGAAAATTCATTGGTTGAATACTCAAATTTGTTTATCACTGTCTGGTTTTCAGGTAGCCAAACTGGCCATTAATGAACAATTGGCTAGCTTCTAGTGCCATGTGAGCAAACACGAAATTTTACTGAAAATGTAATTTGGAATAAAGATGTGTTTATTGCAGAGTTGGGGAACCTGCAGCCTCAAGGCCACATAGGCCACATGCTCAAGTTTGATCCTTTGACTGAATCTAATTCTGTGAAGCTTTGATTCAGTCAAAGGGCCACACTTGAGGACTTAGAGGGCCTCATGTGGCCTTGAGGTCACAAGCTCCCTACCCCGCTTTATTGGTTTACATAATTGTTAGGGTATACTTATGATCCTTCATAGAATTCTTTATAATAGCTAATGGGCATATATGAGGAACACATACCCTTCTGCTGAAACTGTGCTTGATTGGTGTGTGTGTGTGTGTGTGTGTGTGTGTGTGTGTGTGTGTATAAACTAAACAAAGCACATATTTTCTATTATTTGAGGAAAAGCTTATTTATATTATTAGTATTTTCAGGAAAGATTAAGTCAAAATCAAAGTATTGAATTTTAGAGGGAGTATAGGGCTAGCCAGAAGAGAGTATTCATTTTGGCTAATCTCATTCAAATTTGCTAGTGTAAGTAGCTGATTAATTTAAAAATGATTGTCTCAAATTAAATAGTGGCAAGGTAGCAGATCTTAGTGAAAGCTTTAGTTTATTAAGCAGAGGATTATGTACCAACCTAATGGTATATTTCTCCAAAGAATAGTGTGGTAACTTATTCTATGCTTTGTTATTAGTCCAAATCCTAGCATTTGAAGTGGAGACCTGAGACTACCATCAATTCATATATCTACTTTCTCTCCCATTGGAAAGTTGAGAGAAGAGGAAGTTAAAAAGATGGGGAAGGGAAGGAAAGGGCTGAACCTTGGGGACCTACGTTAAGGAATACAGGCAGGGAGAAAAAGATAATCCAGCAAAGGTCAGGGAAGATCTGCCAAAGAGTTAAGAAAATAAAACTGTAAATACTATCAAATGCTACAGGGAGATCATGGAGGATGAAGAAAGGAAATTGAATTCAACTACTACATGATCATTTATAACTTTAGAAGGTATAGTTTCAAGAAATTGAAGACTACTTCATTAGAATTATTTTAGGAAAAAGGGCATCTAGGAAGGAGAAGTAGCCTGCGGAGACTAGCAATTCTTAACCTTTTTGGTGTCATGAACCCTTTTGGCATTCTAGTGAAAGCCATGGGTCCCTTTTCAGAATAATTTTTTTTTAATGTAACATAAAATATATAGGATTACAAAAAAAGAACAAAACCCAGATATGTTGAAATGTTATCTCTCTCTTCCTCTCTCTCTCTTTGTCTGCCTGCCTGCCTGTCTGTCTGTCTATCTATCTATCTATCTATCTATCTATCTATCTATCTATCTATCTATCTATCTATCTACCTATCTATCTCTAAAATTAATTTATTTCCTTTAATCTATCAATGGATTCCTGGGTTCTAATTATTTTTTTTTGTAGTTGTTGAGTTCTTTCATTTGTGTCTAACTCTTTATGACCTCATTTAGGATTTTCTCAGCAAAAATAAGGGAATGGTGTGCCATTTCCTTCTCCAAGTCATCTTACAGATGAGGAAACTGAGGCAAAGAAGGTTAAGTGACTTGCCCAGGGTCACAAGGCAGTAAACATCTGAGGTCAGGTTCCAGCTCATGAAGATGAGTGTTCCTGATTCCAAGCCCATTGCTCTATCCACTGTGCAAACTAGCAGCTCCTCCAGTTAATGGATCCCATGCTTGGAATCTCTTGTGTAAACTAGTAGTCTAGGAGTTTGACAGTGAAAAAAAAGGGGGCAGGTGATAGGATATTAGGGTGAGTGGATTCGTAATGCCAACTTAAACATTAGGGGCAGGTGACAGGGTACAGAATAGAATGATGGAGCTGGAGTCAGAAGTTCTTTATGTAAATCTTTTCTACCAGTTATTGTGGCCTTGGCAAGTCATTTAACTTTTACAGCATTAGTTTCCACATCTGTAAAAGGCACATAATAATAGCACCAAACAACTAGAGTTGTTGCGATAATAAAATGGGTTAGATTATATGTGTGTGTGTGTGTGTGTGTGTGTGTGCATACATCACTTTGCAAATCTTGAAGTGCTATATGAATGTTAGTTTTTTTTAAAGCAATTGGGGTTAAGTAACTTGCTCAAGGTTACATGGCCAGTTATTTTGTGTGGGTGCCAAGTATCTGAGGTTGGAACCGATCCCGGGTCTCCCGACGCTGGGGCTGGTGCTCTTACTCTTTGCACCACCTGGTCGCCCCCTGATTGTTAGTTTTTGTTGTTCAGTCATTTCAGTCATGTTCAACTCTTTGTGACTCCATTTGGGCTTTTTTTTTTTGGCAAAGATACTAAAATGATTTGTCATATCCTTGTCTAGCTCATTTTACAAATGAGGAAACTGAGGCAAAGATTAAGTGAATTGTCCAAGGTCACAAAGTGAATAAGGGTTTGAGGCCAGGTCTAAACTTAGGTCTTCTTGACTCTAGGCCCAGCACTCTATCCACTGTACAACCCAAGTAAGTATTAGCTATTGCCAAGTAAATATTAGCCCTTATTAGAAATTATTATATTTTGATGCAATTCAGAGGATATCACTGAGTTTTTCATAGAATTTCTGTAGAGGATGAATCCTCTACAATAAATATTGCTACATAATCTGTAGCTATTTTCATGGTGGCCTCACAAATATTTATAATTAATACACAGTACTAATAGTACAGTAACATGTTTTGGGTTGCATGACAAAACCAATTTTGCTAACTCTTAATTGTATCTCCAACGAGAACTTGCGAGCTACCTTTTATTTTGCCTTTTGGCTTCATTTAGAGTAAAACATGTCAATAGTGATGTCATTGGCTTCTTTCTGTGCTATACCTACTCTTTGGCCATTAGATAAGAACCTCATATTTAGGCTATCAAAGTATAAGTTGATGTTTATAGACAATCTCAAAATCATGAGATTCTTAGCATATCCAAGGATTAATTTGTTACTGCTATCATTGTGTTGTTTTGGTCATGTCTGACTCTCTGTGATCCTTTTTGGAGTTTTCTTGGCAAAGATACTGAAGTGTTTTGCCATTTTCTTCTCCAGCTCATTTTACAGCAGAAGAAACTGAGGCAAGGTTAAACAGAGTAAAGTGACTTATCTAGGATCACACAGCTAGTAGATGGGATTTGAATTCAGTAGGATGAGTCTTCCTAGCTCCAGACCTGGTGTTCTCCATATTATATCACCAAGCTACACATAGCAGGATTACATATTAAGCAATAAATCTTTTTTCTTGTGAATTAATTCAATAATTCCTTTACAAGTTAGAATCATAGAGTTTTAAAGTTAGGAATGCAGTCATTTAAATGAACTTGCCATTTTAGCAGATTAGCAAGTTTAGGTCCAAAGTTTTCCCCAAAGTTGTACATAGCTAGTTAATGGCAAACATAGAATCCGTATCTCCTGAATCTTCTACTAATATATATGTATACACATGCACACACATATACATGTATATATGAATACATATACATACACTCACACAAATATAAATGTATATGCATATCTATCATTATTTGCACGTATGCATAAGTGCCCATATGCGTCTATTAAGCGATATGAAAAAAAAATTGGAATTAGGGTAAGGACATATCTGGGTTTTATTTATTCCTGTTTTTTGACACGTGTAAATACTTTGATCACAGAAAAGTCATTTAACTTTTCTGAGTTTCTTCATGTATAAAACAGGGATGATTAACAGGAGTACACACTATTTATCTCTGAGAGTTATTGTGAAGAAAGCCTTCTGTAACCTTCAAATTGCTACATGTCAGGTGGTTATCTATTTACCTAAAGGAGTCTGACATATATAAACTAAATAGTAATTCCGGTTAATCCTTCTTACTGCCTTTCATACCTCTTCTGATAACAAAACAGAATCAATGAGGTTTTACAGAGCTCCAAATATAATGTTATCCAAGACTCCAATAAAAAAGCCATTATGTCCATAATGAGGCAGGTGAAAATTGCATTGTACTGTGCTTGGTCAGAATAAACCTTAAGGGTTATATTCACTTTTGAGAGCTACATTTTATGAAGGGCAGACATGATTTACATGTATATTTTTTAAAAAGAGAAAATAAAATGGTAATGGTGGAAGAAGTGGGGACAGTTAACCAGGTAAAAAGAAGAGTTAGAGGAACATACTGAAAACTCCAATATAGAAATGGAATTAGACATTTCTGTTTGCCCTAGAGGGTAAAAATGGGTACATTGGGTGCAAGATAGGTTTAATCCTGATGTAAAGAATTTTCCAACAATTAGATGTATACAAATGAGAATAGTCTGTCTCAGAAAATACTGTTTCTACTAATCAAATGTCTTCTAGGTAGATCACCTCTTGATTCTACATATGGAATTCTCATTTGTATGGGCTAGATGAGGTAGAATATTTATAGTCGTAGTAGGTTAAAATAGAATTCATGAAGGGAAATAGAGTAAGACAGGTATTGAAAGTTGGTATAGAGAAAAATTGTGGAGGGCCTTGAATAATACAGTAAGGATAGGTAAAAAAAAACTAGGTTGGTGGTTTTGTGATGGTAAAGTCAGGGAAAGAAACAAGAACCATCATAAAGGGAAAGTTGACATGAGTTGGTAATTGACTGGGTTGAAGGGAGTGAGGAAGAAGGAAGAATCAGAAATAATTCCCATGTTATGGGTTTATCAAAAGATAAAATTGGGGGTTCAAGGAAAAAAGAGAAGGCTTAGAATAATCCTAGAAGGAATGTGGCAGGGGGGCAACCAGAGATGTCTATGCAACAACAGTCAGTGATATACTAGTAAATAATAACCAATCTCAAAAAAGGGGGGGAGAAAGGCACACTATTAAATTTAATCTGTATTATTAATGATTTTTCTATCACCTTTTTAAAGGCTAGACAATCAGAAAACAATAACTCAAACCTTGAATCATAGCATTTACCAATTTTTGAGGTGTGATACTCAAACTGAACATTTAACAATTGACTAGTTACAGTATATGCTGACTCCAGCACTCTTAACAATGCAACAGTAAGGGCACAGTTGAAGTTGGATGGTCTGAAATTTTAGAGAGGGTGGGTGAGAGAGGCAGTCAGATGCAGGGGAATGAGGATATTAGAAACAGGAGAAAGAAAGTGTAACAAACAAATAAATGATGGATGGCAGTACTTTATAATAATGGGTGACTACAGAGTCAAGATTAGGAGATGGAAATGAAGCCAGGAGAGAGGTGATAGATAGGGAAGAGAGGGAAGAATCAAGGCACTAGAGGTCATGATAAGGACAAAGAATATCATTATGAGAAGTAACTATGAAAGACAGCTTGATGTTACAAATTTTTTTTAAAGACTTCTTGTTAGCTACAGCACCACACAATTGCTGTTCCATCAGGGGAGAATTTCCATATCTTTGCCTCTATCTTTCAATATCCCTGTCTCTACATTCTCCTTTCCAAGGTTAACCAATCCATCTATGATTTTGATCCCATGTCCTCCCATCTACTCAATGTTCATGATCTTTCAATTATACCTTCTAACTCGGAAATTTCAGTTTTCCTTCTCCACTGACTTGTGCCTGTCAAGATTCAAACCCTATAGATCTCTCCTACTGTATAAAGTATCTGCAGGAGAAAAATCACTGGCATTACTCAATGGACAAAATGCCATATGCCTACTTTTCCCTCCATAAAAATCTCTGCAGGAATAATATACACATGCCTAAGGACATCTCTGATGAAGAGTTGAGAGAGGATTCATGAATTACCTACAGCATACTATACCTTTATAAGTATGCAATTGATAGAAGTGTGGTGAAGAATTCAAGATCCTATTGTGTTTATTGACAGCTGAAAATATTTGATTTAAGAAGAAAAATTGTCACATTATTAATAATAACCAGCATTTATATGGCATTCTGCATGGCATTATCTCTTGATAAAACAACTCTCATTCAACCGAGTATTTTCATTGCCTATGTCGTGATCAAACAAAAATCCATAAAAGATTAGGTAATGTTGACAATATATTGACATAATAGATATAATATTAATATTGATTAACTGAGTTAAGTAGTGCATTAAAAATGGTAGCAAATTGTATGTGCCACCACTACAGAAGATATTCAGAATGTAGTTCAAATGAAAAAGAAATTCCCTATAGATGGTGAGGACTTCCAAATGTTTCTATTGGCAGGTAACATTGGTTTGACTGTATCAAGTTTCAGGACAAATCTTTCAAATATTTGAATCTAATGATTCAAAGGATTTTGGTTTAGATATCTATATAGATATGGCATGTGAAATCTGAAATAACTGAGAAAACAAAGACTCAAGCTTCTGAGCATATTGATTTAATATACAATGCATACAAACTATATACAAAATCAAGACCAGGATCCAAAGCTTGCACTGGACCCTAAATTCAGGGGGAGACAGATTTTTATGCACTAAAAAAAACAATTATCAGGATATAAACCAGGAGACAGGACTAACTAATCTGATACTTATTTAAAGAAAAGATTAGGGACTTTCTGAGTTGGAAGAGGGATGAGAGAGTTTTGGGAGTTGGGAGAAGGGAGAGCAAATGGATAGACTTTTCTGGATGTGAAACAAGCTGTCTTTCAATTCCCATGATGATCAAGAAGGTGAAATTTACAGGAAAATAAAATGTAAAATTCAAAATTTACAGTCTTGAAAGATGGAGCTAAGTTGGTTTCACCCAATTCTCATAATTTATCCCTTTGATCAATGGGGAATGGGGCCAGCCCACTTCTCCATGGATCACTTATCTTATGAGGTTTATAATGTGTTCAAGCTCTCTGTCACATTACTTACTGAGAAGATACCATTGGGAAGCATCCTTTTGCACAGCTTAGTACAACAGCTAATACAAAGACTAAGGACAATAAGGATGATATCCACTAAGAAGACAAACTTTGTCCAATAAGTTCTATCAGTACCTAGCTAGTATCAAATAGTCTGATCTTGTTTCTTCCTATAATTTCACTGTTCCATTTAATTAGAAAACTTTTACATCTTATTACTTTGTCTAATGCCTCTCTCAGGAGCATGATTATCCTTACATCATAATTTAACAAAACAAAAAATCCTCAAATCTTTCTTAATCTATTAAGTAATAGAGTCAGTATTTCAACTATGAAATTTCTATAGTTTACAGCTATTTATAGAAATTTGCTACAGAAGAAAAAGGGAGGGAAATAGGCATAACAACATCAAGACTGTGCCCTTAAGGGCACAGATTGCCCGGGTATATACCTTAACAAAAGAAAGACTGTTCTGGTTCTATTTTATTCCGTGTATGATTCATATTTCACAGTCGGTAATGTAACAAAGTTCCACATTTTCATTAGGATACTATAACCAGGCTAAGATTTAACCAGGTGGAACAATTTCATGTTCAGATGAAAATAGTTTCATAGGAAAACTAAATCAAGAATATCCTACCTCAGGGTAAGTCAAGATTGTACTTTCAACTTTTTCCAGGAACAGACATCCACCTGTAGCAATTCTTAGACTGCAATACAAGACATTTTCACCTTAAATGGTGGATTATTGGCTTTATGACAATTCAGACAACTATGCTTGTAATCAAAACTCAAAACAATATTATAGTCCCCCAAATTTTCCCCGCAAATAGCAATATTTCACTAATCATAACTTAGGGCTCGAATATTATTAGTTTTCTCATGTTTCCTTGATAGTTATATTTCATTTATCCTTCACTTACGAATGAAAAACAACCACATTTGGAATCTTCCAAATGAACACATAACACTGAATACATGATAGTTGACTCAAACCTCACTTAGGAACAACAGCATGCGTCAAATTCAAACATCCTGTCTTAAAATCCTTGAATCTGAAGCCCATTGTTATCAAGTTGGCTCAAAAATATAACTTTATTACAGACTATTCGGATGACATTTCATAATTTTACGTAAGTGATAGCAAATAATTTCAGATGAAAATTCATTCTTCTTATAGTAAACTTATATATTTCCCCTTTTGACAAGGAATGGGAGAGGGAATCCTATTTTCTCAGTTTCAGATTTTCAAACTTCTGAACTTTAAAACTTTGCAACATGCAGTCAGCAGGACTGATAAGATACCATGATCCATCCTGACTACAATGTCTCCAGGGAACTCCCAGATAAGAATATCTTAAAGGATCTAAGGATATTTATTTTTCCACAAACAGTAAATCATTACCACCATCATCACAATCTTCTATTTCAAAACAAAATATATTCTATTGTTAACATTTTTTCGAATATCTATTATTTTATCATATTCTTTTTTTTTTTTTTTGTTTTTTGGGGGTCAATTGGGGTTAAATAATTTCCCCAAGGTTTATAGGCTTTTTTTTTTTTTTTTTTTGGTGTGTGTGGGTGTTAAGTGTATGAGGCCGGAACCGAAATTGGGTCCTTCTGACTCCGGGGCTGGCGCTTTACTCATTGCGCCACCTAGCCACCCATATTTTATCACATTCTTTTAAAAGCTGAAGTCATAATCTAACAGCATCCAGGGTAAAAGAGAAGTTGCTTGTCTTCTAGCATGCTGATACTGCATTTCAAATTTCACAATATAAGAAAAAATTTTAGAAGCACAATAATAACATGTACAGTACCAGGCAGATGATATCAGTTCAGCCAAATGTAGTTCCAAATAATCTTACATAGAAAAATCATTCATTTGAAATTTTATGCTAATTACATCTAAGCCTAGTAAAGAGTTATTCCATATGGAGGAATTACATTCATTCAAAATAATAATAATGACAATAGTCAACATTTATACAGTGCTTACCATATGGTAGGCACTATGTTAAGCACTTTGCAATCATTTTCTTTGATCCTCACAAAAACTTTGAGAAGTGGGTATTAATTTTATCCCCTTTTGTAAGTAGGTAATGGAGTCAAACAGAGGTAAAGTTATTTGCTAAACATCACACAGGTAATGAATTTCTTAATGCCATGTAGCAAGTGCAATTTATATTAGGTTCTCATTTACGACAATTATCCTTTTTATTTTCAGAACAAAATTTTGTACAAATAAAATCTGGATTTTTAATTACTAATGGTAACAATTTAAATCTCAAAAAACACACAACATTCCCAAGGGCCATCTGTTGGTAGCACTTCAAAATGTTAGAGCCCATTGTTATCAATTAGGTCCTTTTCAAAGGTTCACAGTAGTACCACCATCTCCCTATAACTTTTACTTTATGATTTAAACAAGCTTTTCTCTTTTCTTGATCAAGAAAGAGTTGATAAGAGGCCGTTCTCAAACACCAGATAAATTTAAACTGCACACTGCATATCACCCCCCCCCCCCACCTTTTTCTTTAACATGTGCAACTGCTTTCCTTTATTGAACTACAACAATAGCTCTCTTACCCTCCAGGGAAAGAGTGGTAAGAGTTCTGTCCTGTTTTTCATATAACTTTCATTGACCTTTCTCAAATCTCTTTCCCAACTCCAAATCCTTCCCTCCAGAAAAGGGAGAGAAGTGCTTAAACTTCATCTGCAAATGACCAAAATCTACTGAGTTTTTTTTTTTTAACAGTTTCCATGATTTGGAAATTTACAGCAAAGATACTACATTTCAGTTACAAATTCAGCCTCTAATTATTTGATAATGTCATAAATTTCTACAAAGCAGGGAAAAGTTTCTCTTTCTTTGATTATCTGACTTTATTTCTGTAAGCCCAATCTAACCAGGACTGAAATAACACAGAGAACATATCTTGAAGTTTTTGTTTCCTCTTTAACCCAATCTCCTGCTGAAAGCCTAAAGTGGGAGTTAGTCCTGCTTACTTGGACAGAGAGTTTACAATCTTGTTTACTTGGACAGGGAAATTACAGAAAGCTGTGAGAACTACTTAAAACATGAAATTTCATTAATCTTTCCCAGCATACTAAACTCTTTGACTGCAACTTTTCAACAGTCTTTCTGGTTGGCTGCATCTTCCCCTTAGAAATTTTCCAAGGTAGCATAATTTACAAAGCAACACTAGACATGACAAAAGACAAAGATTTTTTCTGAGCATTTTACAAAGAAATAAAAATACAGATAAAGCAATAAGACAAACTAGCCTCCTTATCTCCTACTGAAAGTCTAATCTCAAAGCTTTTGGTTTGGCATAATTAAAAGTCCCTACTTCAGCCCAAAGTTTGATCCATTTGAATTTTTATATATTTTAGGATAATCTGAGAGTTCTATTTTTTAGTCACCTTCTCTACTCCTGTCTAGGAAGCTATACCTGTTTCCAGGTCAATAAAACTTTCCTAATGGGGTTTACAAGTATGTTCTCCCCCTGGTCTCAGTTGAAATAATAATTTTTCCAGGGAATTTCCCATCAGTACGCTGGTACCAGATCTCATTATTCCTTTTACCAGTCAGTCATTCACCAACTATGGTTATTTGTGATTGCCAGCCATGGTACTTGCCAATATGATTATTTGTAATGTGTACACTCTTTTCCAACTTAAGTGGAGACTTACCTGCTCCCTTGAAGGGATTTCCCAAGAAACATCTGTGCTCAAAATGTGGGGGCTTACCTTGATTCAGAGGAATTGAGAATGAGGTGGAGTCTGAACTCTGGAGGGGCACGCTTCAACAAAGAAGTCCTGAGGTGAAAAACCTAATCATGCAGGTTCTAGGAATTTTTGGGGGGTTTGGAGTTTGTTTCTAGACCCATCTGCCTTGTGAAAAACTGTGGTATGTGAAATCAAAAATAACTGAGGAATCGAAGCTTCAAGTTTCTAAGCATATGGATGTATTAAGGAAGGCATGCCAATTACAAAACAAACTGAGGCCTGACCCCTTAATTGGTACTGGACCCTAAATGCAGGGAGATAGATTTTTGTGCTTCAAAAGCAAACAATTAACAGGATAAAAACCAGGAAACGTAATTAGGTAATCTGACTTCTAATTGGAGGAAGGACTAAGGATTTTCTGAGTTGAAAGAGTTTGGGGAGTTGGGAGGAGGGAAAGTGAGCACGTGGACTTTCCTGGATGGGAACAAGGATGTCATTCAATTTCCCCGATTACCAAGCACATGGAATTTTCCAGGAAAATGAAACTTAATTTTCAAAATGAGTCAATTTGACAAGATAGCCAGTTTGGTTCACACGATCCTTACAATTTTCTCATGGGAAAATAAAACAAATAAACAAAGAATGCTTGTTGTCACATAATGATATGCAGTTGGAGGGACAATCCATAGAGTTAATCCATTAGTGCATGTGTCTGGGATAGAAACTGTATATGGAGGATAAGCTAGTCTCAGAACTGAATAGGAAGAGAGTGTGCTAGATTAGCTTTTCAAAATAGTGTGCATACATCAAGGACAAACCAAGTGGAAAACTCCAGGGGGAAGGAAGCCAACTGTAGCCTTGATCAAGTTAGAGAAAAGGGAAAATGAGACTGAATATAATTGAACAATCACAACTGAGTGCTTGAAAACTCTTAGAAAAGTGACTTTTGCCGAATAGATGCTGCTTTTTAAATATGAGGTAACATTGGTTTTTGTTTGTTTGTTTGTTTTGTTTTGTTTTGTGAAGGGAAGGTAGGGCAATTGGGGTTAAGTGACTTGCCCAAGCTCACACGGCTAGTTTTGTGTTAAGTGTCTGAAGCTGGATTTTGAACTCGGGTTCTCCTGACTCCAGGGCTGGTGCTTTATTCACTATGCCACCTAGCCGCTCCTGAGGTAACGTAACATGTTTGACCCAACACTATATAACATTGGCACTGAATTGCTATTGTTGTTTTCAGCAGCAGTAACATATTTGAGCTGTCTCATTTCTTTTTTCTTGCAGCCACTGTAATCAACAATGTGCTTTTGAAAAGTGCTTTAACCTAGGAGAGGAGAATTAAGCATCAGATGAACTTGACTTCTTTAGCACCCGATTTACATAAAGCAATTCAGAGAATTTCTTAAAAGAACAAAGGAGAGAAAAGCTGAGCAAAGTAAAAGAACTTAGGGTGTTATCTAGAGAAATAGAGTCTTGCTTAGGAATGTTGGCCTAGTTGAGCATATGATTTTGAGATTCATTTCAATATTCTAGTAATATATTGTGGCCAAAAAGTATTAGTATAGTTGTGACCTTTAATAGTTTTTTACTTAAACTTTAAACTATTAAACCTTAAAACTGCACTAAGACATTTGGAACACCCCATATATGAACTTAAATTTAAGACTTCCCAGTGTTTCAGTTCTCTCATTAAGTAAAGTGAGACTATAATTCTTAGCCACGTCAGAGGTATGTGGTGAGGTTAAATTATGGAATGTTTATGAGATGTTGAGATCAAAAGGCACTATAAAGTAAGAAGTATTACTAATCACACACTTTTCCATGTTTTCTTACTGGATGTAGTGATCAGATGATTTTTTAAAAATCTGTTGCATTGATTCCTTTTAATTATAGTTGTATTTTAAATAGTGATAGGGAACAGTATTAGTGACTAGTCATTCATTTCCTAAATAGCTCGGTAACTGTCTTTATAGGTTATTTTTAACAAGAAAAGTAATTAATAGGCAGTCTAATACCATGTTGTGCAAGATAACCTGTTCTTCTGTGGAGGTTTAATAAATGTTAACTAAAAATAATAACTATCTCAGTAAGATCAGCAGAGTCACAAGAACTTTGGGAGTGCTTGCTGCTTTCACAAATGTAGGAGTAAGAGGGACTAACTGCTGCAGGTAAGTGCAAGGTTCTGTATCTGACTTTATCTTTCATTCTACAAATGTCATGTCTTTCTGTGAGACGATGAAGTTATTAGTGCTATTCATGTCTGAGCAGGAAATTAAGTTCAAGGTCTCCAAATATCTTATTTAATACTTAATGGATACCATGGATCTCATGACTTCACCTAGCAACTTGCATCTGAAAAGTGATTAATTTGACTAAATTTGATATTCAGGTGATACATATCACAGGGTGTCACTGGATCCTTGTTAGTGTTCTTAATTCATAGTCTATGCATTTTACTGTGTAATGATCTGGAGAAATAGAATCTGAGAATAGATCTATCTCCCTCAAGAGTAAAATGGAAAAACAAATAGAAAATTCACTGGAAAATGTATAAAAGATGTTTAAGAAGGGGCAAAGGAAATGAAGATGGCAGTTAACTGATAGAATTAAAAAGCATATATGAGTAAAGTTGATCAGTTCCAAGAGGCAGTATTGATCTGTTTTGATTATGTTTTGATGACTTGGGCAATAAAATTGAATTAGTTGAATAAAATTTTGAAATATACAAAATGAAAAGATATGTTGTTGATACAAATGTCATGTTTCCTGCTAGCTTTACTATATATCTGAGAAGGTTTCTGACTATAATAGCAAGGAGTGGTGGAAAATCAATGGATTTTATTTTGGGATCTATCAGCAAAGGAAAAGGACAACTTTACTTGCAATTTACTTTATTTTAGGGATCCAAAAGATCATTGAATATCATCTTAGTCTTCTTGAGTTTTCATTGTACAGATAACCAAGGTAATAGATATCAAATGATCACTCTAGATATGGTAAAAATTCAGGACAAGAGATGATCTTCGAATTAAGTAGATTTTTCTCGGACTATTATAGCCTAAGATCATCTAAGAAAGATTTACACAGGCAATATAAACTCTCTTAAGACTAGTATTAGGGTTGCCAAAGATACTGAAAAATCAAATGGAGTCTAATTTAATCAGAAAGTTGCCTAAGTAAATTATAAGTATAGTATTAATCTAGGTATTCTTCTATCAGTTTTTTGAAGGTTGTGGTTAGAATCTTCATTTTTTTATTATTAAGAATACATCTGAGAATATAAGTTTGTATTTATATAGTACCTTTTACCTACTTTCTTCACATGTTCTATAAGCCTTCTCTCATGGGTTGTTATAGCATCCTTATGACCATGACAGAAGGCAGGTATCCCTGATTCCATTTTGCATATGATTAGATTAGAGGCTCAAAGAATATATTTTCTTAAAGTAGCACAAGAAAATGCCAGAATCTAATATGTCCACATTCCTACCAATACTTTTTAATATAATGGATCTCATGGCTTCACCTCATATTGTGTATCTGAAAAAAATGATTAAGAGAATCCCATGTTTGGTCTTGAATGCAAGAAAAAAATTAAAACCAAAAGGGGACTCAGTGTTCAAACCTGTATTCTAGAAGGTTGGCTGTTCCCTATTTTTTTTAGCATGATAGCAAGCTTTCTGGATTTGAAGAAGTAGAAGGATCCTTTGCCATTAGGAGACCACAGTCTTTCCAAGATAACTTATTTTTAATTAATGTGGAGGATGCTCCCGAATGTGGTAGGAATCCTGAAATAAGTCATCAATTTTCTGTTGCTCATTTTTCCCTGTATAAAAGCAGAAATAATAATAATATTGTTACCTACTTCCTCATTCAGATCCCATGAGGTTTAATAAGATAATATACCTGTATCACTGTAATGAAACGTCTTATAAAATGAATTCCTAGTATTTTTCATGGCATTAAGAAATACCTTCTCTTCTTATTATGTTTTCAGCAGTATGGGGAAGATGGTATCAAGTTTTGTCAAGATTATTATCATGTGTTGCTTCTTTTATGTAACCCTTCCTTTTGGAATTAATAAGAAGGTCAAAGGAAATGAAAGTGGCCATTGACTGATAGAATGAAAATACACACACAGTCATTTAGTTCCAAGAGAAAGTATTGCTTTGTTTTGCTTATGTTTTAATGACTTAGGCAATAAAATTAAGCCAGGTGAATAAAAATTTGAAATATATAGAATTAAATACAAATGCAAATAAAGGAGGGAAAATTATGTTGAAAGTATACTAATCTATAGGGAGGGCAATAAGGAAAAGGGATAGGAGTTGAGATGTCATCAGTGCAGGGAACTATTCATCACCTCTCTCTCTCCCAGTGCAGGGAACTATTCATCACCTCTCTGTCCCAATGCAGGGAACTATTCATCACCTCTATCTCCCAGTACAGGTTGGCACTTTCTCTATAACTCAAACTCTGTCTGGAGAACTGAGAAGTTAAGGAGTAAGTTCAGGATTACATAATCAGTATATGGGTTAGGGAGGACTTGAATTCAGATCTCAGTGTACCATGAAAAAGTAATGAGTTTCTGGATGATTTCAGCTTGGTAATATTGCAAGAGTGCTGTAAACTAGGGGATGTTTGATAGTTCTCTTTTAAGGAAGAAATGCTCAGGAATACCTGAAATATATAACCTACTATGTTTCAAGGAGCTCATTCAACATTTGGGTAACTTTAATTGCTAGGAAGTTTTGTCTTATAACAAATCTAAAGAGGCAATATGGTACATTAGAAAAGGTATGAGATTTGATGTAAGATGAACTTTGTTCAAATCCATAACCTGCCACAAATCATCTGTGTGACCCTGGGTGGGTAATTTATTTTTCACGACCTCAGTGTTACCATCTGCAAAATGAGGTGACTGAAATAAATTGACTTCCCACGTTCCCTCTTGCTCCAGTTTCCTAATTTAATAATTTGACACTTCTATTTTGATATATATTTGATACTTCTACTTTTCATCAACTCAGTTCAATTGGATCTGATAGGCAAAACTAATGTGGCCATTTTTTCCTTGACAAATATACTTCATCTAAAAAAATAAATATGAAAAGTAAAATGACCATATTTTTTAGTATTTAAAAGTCAACCAGGAAGTCTAAGCAGTTTATACAATAGTCATTTCCCAAAGTTGTACGAGTCAATTGCAGTTACTTAGGGACCAGTGATGCAGGTTGAAAACTAACAAAGGATTACTTCTTCACATTTGTGTGTGTGTGTGTGTGTGTGTGTGTGTGTGTGTGTGTGTACTTTTTTGTGGGGAAAGGTGGCTCACTTTCATTCTGTGAACATTAGTTCACAGAATAGATAAACTACAGAAATAAAAAGACATAAAGTTCAAAGAAATCTACCTTCAAAATTTGGAAAACTGTCATCTTCATAATCAAAACAAGGAATATTTTTAGGCATGACAGATATGGTACATAGTAACCCTTTAATTTTCCCTACATCTAAGGTCAAGGATGGTGCTCAGAAAAGTTAGGAAACAGGAAAGTGTGTGTGAATGGTATCCCACTTCTATTTTCCCTCCTTCCATAAATCTAGGTGCTCAAAATCCTCTGCTCAGACTTACTTGCTGAGATTGTTGCCTATGTGGATTTCTCTTTGCTTTTCTCTCTCTTTTTTTAAAAATCTCCAGATACATACCCTCAGTGACCGATTAGGCAAGAAGTGATTTGGTAAAACTATCTTACATTAAAGTTTAAATAAGACTATGATTTATTATGCTTCCCCTCCAAAAATTTCTTGTTTAAACAGAAACAATATTTTAATACAAATAGATGAATATTTAAGATAGGATTTCAAAAATCATTGACAGGTCAGTAGGAAAGTTATCCCATGGGCAAGAATGATGTATCTCCAGTATCCTCATATGTCACCATTTACTCCTCTCATATTCAAAATTGCACGTGATTTTGACCTGCCCAAAGGAATGAGTAGCTATCTACTGGTAAAAAGCATTAGTTATGGGTATGACCACAACATGTGTTTCAAAATAAATGGAAGAGGATTCTAAGTATTGATTATGAAGGTGGGGCACATGTTCTACTGTATCAGGAACACAGAAACCCTCTTCGTGCTAATTGTTGGGTCACTTGAGATATAGTAAAGCAAAATCTTGATAAGGCATATACGGTCCTGCTATCTCCATAACTTCTTTTTAGGATAGAGTTAAAAAAGGCTACATCTGAGGGTTGCATTTTTTAAAAAATTTCTTTATAAAGGTTGTCTCTGCGGTTGGTGGGAGGGAGAATGGAAAGAGATTCAAGGGACAATTTAGGTAATGAAAAATTAAATAAACTGTATCTAAAAATAAATCTATATTAATTTGGGGTTAAAAACTACATCTTTAGTCTTCTTGACTTCTCAGTCACTAGGAGCAATTTGGTAGTCTCAAATGCTACCAGAATCTTATTACAAATGGGCTTATCTCAATGAATGCTAATTAGAATTAGCAAACACATTCATTAGTTATGATGATTTTGATTATAAAGATTACATGGTATTCATAAATATGACTCATACTAGATATAATTATATTCTTTCTAGATGGAAAGAAAATGATGCCCCTGATTCATCATTAGTAGAGCATAAACTCTATATTGATACCTAGCAGAATGTCTCCTACACTCTAGGTAGAGATGGATTTGTGTTTATCAACCTGATATGTAGTTTTCTTTGGAAGAATACACTGCATGGTTCATATTGTGCTAGGCTGTCTATCTGTGCTCTCATTTGGTCTATCAATCCGATGAACTACAGCATTCATCTGCAATCATGTTGAATGGTGAGGAAGGGATGTGGGGGACATCTGTTCTAGAACAAAGCAAGGTTTGAGACATTGGCCTCATTAACCTCAGTGATTAACCTGAATAATTATGGCAATTATAACAACATCCTTTTACTTTATAGATGAACTTAATTGGTCTTATTTCCTTAGGTAAACTAACAAGAAGCCATGAACCCAATATCAGATGACTGGTAAGTAGGGAAGTCTGTGCTTCCTTGTTTGCTTATGCACTGAACATTAATAGGTGTGAGAGGGTTGGAGCAGAGTTAGGATACTTAGTGATCTTTGATCTTCTTCCTACTTATTACCTGTGTGATTTTGAACAAATCACATAGCTACTATGAGTTTCAATCTCTTCATCCATAAATAGAGTTAATAACACTCTATTTGGTATGTGATAATATTATGGAGTTTTTTGAGAATCAAATGAGACAAAATGTATAATGATTAGTAAACCTTGAAACATTATATAAGTGCCTGATATCAACCTCACTATTATTATAAATATTTAATATTATATTAATATATTAATTATAAATAATTATTAATCCCATTTTCCTTCTTCCTTTCTTTCTTTTGGATAGAATTCATATAGAAGTTGCCTTGGGACAAGTTGCTGTCCTACTATTAAGGAGAGAGGAAGCTAGGTGGTGCAATGGGGCAGTGGGCCTGAACCCAGGAAGATGAATCTTCCTGCATTCAAAGGCCTTAGGTATTTACTAGCTATGTGACCCTGGGCAGGTTACTTAAACCTTTTTGCTCCATGAATTTCCCATCTTTAAAATGAGCTGTAGAAGGAAGTGGCAAACCACTCCAAATACTTGCCAAGAAAACCCCAGATGTAAACACAAAGCTTGAGCACTAGTGAAATGGCTTAGCAACAGAAATTATGGCTAGGGATAAGGCCTGATATAGAGAACTTCCTGATGAGGAAATTCCTTCTAATAATGCAGATTACAACATCTCTGCCATTTATAATCTCAGAAATTTTCCCAGTAACAAAATGTAACAGTTACTTACCTAAAGTTACATAGTCAGTATATGTTCCTGGCTTTAAGGACAGCTTTCTAGTCACTATGTCATACTACATCTATGTCTTACTATTTTTTTAAATTTAATGTTGTTATTGATAAAAAAGCAGCAATATAATATATCCCCCCTTTTCTGTGTCTTAATGAAATGTAATGTTTCCTGATTCATGTTAAATAATTTTGTCTTCTTTCACCATATGGCAGGATGAAATGTCTTCAGCTTTAGACATTTAGGAACAGGATTAGATTTTTTGAAAAGATCTTTCTGATTTCTTGTAAGGATGATGAGAATTTTAAACAATAAAATGTTTAAATTAGAATAATGTATCAAGTTTACTTCCCACCAAATAAAGGAATTAATTTACAGTATCACTTGCAAATATCCATTCAGGCTTTGTTTGAAAATTCCAACATTTGGGAACTCTCCACCATAATACATCCATTTCTACTGTTGGATAGATAAAACTACTAGAAAATTCTTCTTTGTTTTGGGCCCAAAGTATCTTCCCTGTAGTTTACCTCCATCTTCTGTAGTTATACAAAAAATCATTTCTCTTCTTTTCCCACAACAGACCCTAACATATTTGAAGAAATCACTTATGTAGATCTCTCTTTAAAATTCTTTTCTGTAGGTTAAACGTTCCTCATTCCTTCAGCCAATGTTTTCTTCATTTAACATGGTTTCCATGCTTTCTACCTCCCTGTCTCACTCCTCTGATTTCATTTGAGTATACATGTGTCCTTCTTAAAATGCATCAAAATTTCCAGACTGTTCTCACCTTTACAGAGTATGAGAAGATCACTACTTTCACTAATCACAAATATTTTACCAAAGGACAAAATAAAGTCTTTTTCGTGGAGATTTTATTTTATTTTATTTTTTTAAATAAGTTTTTATTGGTTTTAATTTTTTTTATGACACTATAATTTCTTTCAGTATTTTTCTTCCACCTCCTTTCAGAGAGCCATCCCATATGAAAAATAGGATTTTAAAAACAAAAAACAAAAATAAAATGAAGGTAATCAACATAACTGAGTAGTATATTGGAAATTTTTTTAAAAATTCAATGTGCAATCTATAGCTTGTGATCTGGAAATTCTCTTCTCCTTTCATCTCTGCCTTTTCATCATTTCTCATGATAGTCTAGATCTTTAATTTTTTAAATATTAATTTTGTAATTATTTTTATCAATTTATGTAAAATGCATCTTATAATTTTATTGATACAGACTTAAAACAAATTAACTTTGGTAGTATTGAATAGAGGAGAACATTTTTTTTTATATCTAAGAATAAATACTGGCTTCAGCTTGCATTATAACATGAATCTTAGTGCTTGAGGCCAATTAGTTTTTTTTTAACAGATATTCTATTTGTAATGTTGTTTATGTCATAGCATAAACTTAAGACACCAGTGAATAAAATGTTAGTAATGTAGGTTAAAATGAAAAGTGTGTCATATGTAATTTTTTTTTTGGTGAAAATCAGAATTGAAAATATATAAGAGCACATTATGCTAAAGAGTATGGGACTATAAGAGCAGCTAATACCCAGAATTGCAGGTTGGGTACCCAAAACATTGTTTAGATTTCTTCAAGTTTAGAAGAGTAACTTTGAAGGACTCTGGGGGGGTTCTTTAGTACTACCACTCAAAAGCCCTAACAGGTGTGTTTTATCCAATATCAGTGATCAGTTACCAGCTGCCTAATGTCCATTAACCAATTAGTTTGTACAGAATGACATTTATTGAAAAAGTAAAGGAAGGACAAAATCACCAAAAAAGCAAACAAACAAAAAACCAGGCAAAAACCCAACACTCTCCTACCCTCAGTGAAGGCATACTCTCCCCCTACAGTCATTAGAGAGAATAGATTTAAGCTTGATGTGGTTATTATCATACATTCCCTTTCACCAAAATTTATTTCTGGATTTACCAACCTGATGATTTATTTTTATCCTTGCTTGCTGAACCTCATGTCTTGGTTTCTGGACTGAGGCACTGCTGGGTTGGATGAAGTAGTTTGCTTCTCTTAATCTGCTTCTTCCTTAAACTTGATTGTTGCAGCTGCTGGCTATGGACTCCATTTTCAGGCCCTCTAGTGGCTCTTTTGACTTCTTTTTTTTTTAATGCTTTATTAACTTCTGATTTACATCATATGTTTCTGCCAGATTTTGAGTTACAAATTTTCTCCCTGATTTTCCCCTGCCTACCACCCCAGAATAGCAGTCCCACAGGATATCCCCTCCTCCAATCTGCTCACTCCCATATTTTCTCCCATATACCTTTTGACTTTTCCAGTGGATCTCTATGCCTCAGTGCCTGTATATCTTATTTCCCAATTACATGTAAGATGGTATTAATAATGGTATATATATATATGTATATATACACACATACATATATATATATATACACACATATATATTTGAATATTTGATTTTAAAACTTTCAGTTCCAGATTCATTCCCTTCCTTCCTTGTCACCCACCCTTACTGGGAAGATAAGCAGTTCAGTATAGGTTGTACATGTGTGGCTAATGCAAAACAATAACATAGTAGATATATTGTAAAAGACTGACTATATTTCCCTCCCTCCTATCCCACCTCCCACTTGTTCTATTCTCTACTTTGATCCTGTCCCTTTTCTTTTTTTTTCTTTTTAAGCAATCGGGGTTAAGCAACTTGCTCAAGGTTACATGGCCAGTTATTTCTGGGTGTGGTGCTGAGTGTCTGAGCCCGGGATTCGATCTCCAGGTCGTCCCGACACTGGAGCCAGTGCTCTTACTCACTGAGCCACCTGGCCGCCCCTCATCCTGTCCCTTTTCAAAAGTGGGTGCTTCCAATTTCCCTCCCCCCCAGCCTGCCCTCCCTTCCATCATCCCTCCTCTCATCCCCTTCCCCCGCTACTCTCCTGGAGGGTGAGATACCCTATTTAGTGTGTATTTCACACCCTCCTCAAGCCAGATTCAATGGGAACAAGGTTGACCCATTCCCTTTTGCCTTCCTATTCTTCCCCTCCATTGTAACCATTTCCCCTTGCCTCTTCTGTATGAGAGAGTTTACCCCAATCTGTCTCTCCCCATCACCTCTCATTATATTCCTCTCTCACCTCATAATTTCACCTTTTAAGTAGTATCATCCCTTCCTGTTAAATTTGTCCTGTGGCCTCTATCTATGTATACCTGTAATCATATATATACACATTCACATATGTATTCATATGCCTATATATATTTCTAATCCCTTCAACTACTGAGAAAAGTTTCATAAGTTACAATTATTGTTTTTCCATGTAGGAATGTTAATAGTTCAACTTTGATAAGTTCCTTATGATTTCTTTTCCCTGTTTACCTTTCCATGCTTCTTTTGCTTCTTGTATCTGAATGTCAAATTTTCTATTCAACTCTGGTTTTTTCAGCAAGAATGCTTGAAAGTCCTCTAAGTTCCACTGAATGACCATATTTTCCCCTGAAACATGATACTCAGTTTTGCTGGGTAGGTGACTCTTGGTTTTAATCCCAGCTCCTTTTACCTCAGAAATATCAAATTCCAAGCCCTTCGATCCCGCTGTGTAGAAGCTGCAAGATCCTGGGTTATCCTGATTGTGTTTCCACAATATTAAAATTGTTTCTTCCTGGCTGCTTGTAATAGTCTCTCTTTAATCTGGGAATTCTGGAACCTGGCTATAATATTCCTAGGAGTTTTCTTTTTGGGATTTTTTCAGGAGGTGATCAGTGGATTTTTTCAACCTTTATTTTGCCCTCTGGTACTAAAACATCAGGGCAGTTTTCTTTGAGAACTTCCTGGAGGATGATTTCTAGGTTCATACTTTGGTCATGGCTTTCAGGTAGTCCAATAATTTTAAAATTCTCTCTCCTGGATCTATTTTCCAGGTTAGTGGTTTTTCCCAAGAGATATTACACATTGCCTTCTATTCTTTCATTTGTTTGGATCTGTTTAACAGCCTCTTGATTTCTTATAAAGTCATTAGCTTCTATTTACTCCAATCTAATTCTGAAGCAATGATTCTGCTCATTGAGCTTTTGAGATTCTTTTTCCATCTGGCAAATTTGGCTTTTTAAGGCATTCTTCTCCTCATTGCCTTCTTGAGCCTCTTTTGACATTTGAGTCAGTCTGTTTTTTAAGGTATTATTTTCCTCAGTCAGGCTGTTGACTCTCATTTCATAATTTTCTTGCATCGTTCTCATTTCTCTTCCCAATTTTTTCTCCACTTCTCTTATCTGCTTCTTAAGGTCCTCTGTGGCCTGTAACCAGCTCACATTTTCCTTTGAAGCTTTTGGTGCAGGAATTCTGACTTCACTGTTTTCCTCCTGTTCCATGCTTTGCTTCTTTTTGTCCCCAAAATAAGAGTGTAATGTTGGAATCTTCTGTCTGCTTTGTTTCCTTTGCCTGCTCATTTTGCCACTCAATTATTTGACTTTTGGGCTTTTTGCCACAGTAGGACTCTGCCACCAGATGGGGGAGCTTTTGTCCCAAACACTGGAGTTTTCTCAGCTGCCAGAGGTATTAGATGGGTGCCCTCTCTGAGGTCTCCACATGCTCTGGCAAGCTGGACATACACCCTAGGACCTCCACCCTAGACTGCAATCCAGATCCAATCAGGTTAAAGCAAGAGCGATTATCCCTCAGACTGGTACTTGATCCCCCTACACTCTACAGGCCAGGAGCTGAAGCTGCCATGTGGCACTGGCTGGCTGTGCCGATGTCTCAGCAGCATCTCGTCCCTGGGTTAAAAGCCATGCACTCCCACTTACTGGTGCCAAAGTCCAGACTGAACTGAGCTCTCACTTTGTCCTTCGTATCTATGTGTTGATAAATCTGGAAACGGCCACCACTGCTGCTGATTTGGAGTCCCTCTGGCTGGTGGCTGGTCAGGCCCGCCCTGGGGCTAAAGTTCGGTTCCCAGAGTGCTCCATTGGGTTCCTGGTGGCCTACCAGGCTGTCCTCAGTGGGAGGTTAGCTTCTCTGTGTCATTTTGTGGGTTCTGCAGCTCCAAAGTTTGTTTAGAGTCCCCTTTTTACATGGTTTGGGCAAGGTGGAAGCTGGAGCCGCAGGAAGGTCATGCTTCTACTCTGCCATCTTGGCTCCTCCCCAGGATCTTTTGACTTCTTAAAATTCAGAAGGTTATAACAGGATCTTTTCTGTCTCTAATACTCAGAGACTTAAGATCAGAAAAGATCTGATCAATTGATAAACATTATTATGTGTCTACTATGTGCTAAGAACTGTGCTGTTAGGGATACAAAAAAAGGCAAAGGCAATCTGCCTACAAGGAGCTTATAATCTAATGGAAGAACCAATTACCCCTCCCACCCCACCTCCCCAAATAAACAAAGCAAACTTCATACAGGAAAAGTAGGAGATAATTTACAGACAGAAGGCACTAAAATTAATGGAGTTTGAGGAAGGCTTTGAAAACACAATAATACCTTGCATTCGTGGCTCAGTTGGCAACCTGGGTAAGTGGGGGTCAGGCACCCCTTTTGAACCATCCACAGGCCTTGTGGCCTCACTTGCTACCAGGGAAAAGAGATTTTATTTACTTGATTCTTTTGAATTGATACTCAATTGTAACTCAGGATTCAATTAAAGATATTTTGTCATGAAATAAGCCAACAAGAGTCAACAAGAATACTTATACCTATTCTGAAACAGGGAAGGAAAAATAGCTCCCCCATGAGGATTTTTTGGAAGTAGGCTCATCCAACCTTCATATCAGTTGTTGAAGTGGCTGATTTTTATGGACAGTTGTTGGCCTCTCTATTTTACCTTGATTTTATAGATACCCTAATTGTATAGATGTAAGCTGAGGAAAATATTCCTAACATTATCCTTACTATCTTTGGGCTCTGATAGTTTTCCTTCCCCCCCTCATCTAAATCATACACACTGAGTGAGAAAAAAAAGATACAGGCAAAACCAGATATGATCTGTGTTAGACATGGAAGGGTTGCGAATTTATCTGAATTAAGATATATAAACATTTCCAGCAACTTATCACAAGAATAATACACTATGATGAGGTAGGATTTATACCAGGAATGCAGGGCTGGTTCAATATTAGGAAAACTATTAGGATAACTGACCATATCAACAACAAAACCATATGATTATCTCCATAGATGCAGAGAAAGCTTTGGACAAAATGCAGCACCCATTCCTATTAAAAACACTAGAGAACATAGGAATATATGGAGCTTTCCTTAAAATGACAATTAGCATATATCTAAAACTGTTAGCCTGTATTATAGGTAAGTAGGGTAATTTAGAAGCATTTCCAGTAAGACCAGTAGTGAAACAAGGATGCCCATTGTCACCACTGTTATTCAATACTGTACAAGAATGTTAACTTTAGCAATAAGAGAAGAAAAAGAAATTAAAGCAATTAAAATGGAAAAAAGAAGAAACAAATTTATTATTCTTTGCAGATGATATGATGGTACACTTAGAGAATCAAATAAAAAAACTACTTGAAATAATAAACAACTGTAGCATAATGGCAGAATATAAAATTAGCCCACATAAATCCTCAGCATTTCTATATATTACTAAAAAAATCAAACAGCAAGAGATAGATAAATACTATTTAAAATTACCGTAGATATTATAAAATATTTCAGAGTCTACCTGCAAGAAAAATCCAGGAAATATATGAGCACAATTACAAAACACTTTTCACACAAAGTCAGATCTAAATAATGGGGAAAATAGCAGTTGCTCATGGATAGGCAGAGCTAATATAATAAAAGTGACAATTCTACATAACTTAATTTACTTATTCAATGCCACACCAACATACTGCCAAAAAATATTTTATGGAGCTAGAAAAAATGACAAAATTCATCTGGAGAAAAAAAAGAGGTCCAGAATATCAAGGTAATTGATGAAAAGAAATGCAAGGGAAGGTGTTCTAGCCATACCAGATCCTAAATTGTATTATCAAGCTGCAATCATCAAAACTACTTGGTACTGGCTAAGAAATAGAGTGGTGGATCAGTCGAATAGGTAAGGTTCATAAGACACAGTATACAATTACTTTAGTAATCTACTGTTTGATAAATGCAAAGAGTCCCCTTCTGAGATAAGGACTCACTATTTAAGAAAAACTGCTAGAAAACTGCAAAAGAGTATGATAGAAGCTAGGCACAGACCAATGGCTTACACTGTGTACCAAGGTAAAGTCGAAATGGGGACAGAATTTAGGTATAAAAGCTGATACTATAAGCAAGCTAGGAGAGCAGGGAATAGTTTACCTGTGAGATTTAAGGAAAATGGAAGAATTTATGACAAAATAAGAGATAGAGAACATTATGAAATGCAAAATAGATCATTTTCATTACATTAAATTGAAAAGTTTTTGCACAAACAAAGCCAATGAAACCAAAATTATAAGGGATGCAGAAAGCTGGAAAACAAATTTTACAACCAGTATCTCTGATAAAGCCCTCGTTTCTAAAATATATAGAGAACTGAGTCAAATGTATAAGAATACAAGTCATTCCTCAGTTGATAAATGGTCAAAGAATATAAATAGGTGGGTTTTAGTTGAGGAAATTAAAGATATCTATATCATATGTGAAAATGTTTAAAATCACTATTGATTACAGAAATAAAAATCAAAACAACTCTGAGGTACCACATCAAACCCATCAGATTGGCTAATGTGACAAAACAGGAAAATGATAAATGTTGGAGAAGATGTGGGAAAATTGGAATGCTAATGCATTTTGGTGAAGTTGTGAACTGATCCAACCATTCTGGAGAGCAATTTGGAACTAAGCCCAAAGGGCTATAAAACTGTGCATATCCTTTGACCCAACAATTCCAATTCTAGATCTGTATCTCAAAGAGATCATACAAATGGAAAAAGGATCCACATTTACAAAAACATTCATAGCAGCTCTTTTGGTGGTGTCAAAGAATTGGAAATTGAGGGGATGCCAAGCAATTGGGGAATTGTTGAACAAATTGTGGTATATGAATGTAATGGAATACTATTGTTACCTAAGAAATGATGAGCAGGTAGATTTAAGAAAAACCTGGAAAGACTTAGGTGAATTGATGCTGAGTAAAGTGAGCAAAATGAGAACATTGTACACAGTAACAGCAACATTGTGGGATGACTAACTTTGATAGACTTAATCTTAGCAATGCAATGATCTAAGACAATTCCAAAAGACTCATGATGAAAAATCCACATCCACATCCAGAAAAAGAACTATGGAATCTGAATGCATATTGAAACACATTATTTGCTGTTTCACCCTCTTTTTGTTTCTTCTTTCTTGTGGTTCCTCCCATTGGTTACAATTCTTCTTTACAACGTGACTAATGCTTTCGCATGTTTCACATATATTAAATATGAATGTATATATATTGCCTATATCAGATTGCATCATGAGGTGGGGGGAGGAGATGGAGAGAAAAATTTGGAACTTGAAATCTTATGGAAATGAATGTTGAAAACTAAAAATAAATCCATTAATTAAAATTTAAAAAAAAGAAATATATATATATATGTACACACATATTATATATATACATATATGCACACACACATTTCATCTCAAACCCACTAAATATTTTGACTACATTCATACAAAGCAAAACTTTTCATAGTTCTCTGTCACTTGACTTTAATGGCTATTCCTTTCTCCATGTCATATCCTCACATCTCTCATCTATTCTTTTCCCTCCATTCACATAGCCACCACCCTCATTACTACTCACTTGAATTATTGTAATTACCCCTAATTTATCTTTCCAATTTCCTCTCCAATCCATTTTCTATGCACTGCCAAAATAATTTTCCCAAGTCACAGTCCTGAACATTTCACTCTCTTGCTCAAAGACTTTCTTTCTTGCCTTTAAAACTACATAACCTGACTCTAATCTTCCTTTCCAACCAGAGTTTATATTGCTTCAGGCACTCTGAATTCCATCCATGCATGTTAATTTTTCACTTGCACTGGAGAGGGAGCAAATAGATTCATGCTAACCATCCTCTTAATGTTTTCTATGAACTCCCTTTGCATTAATACTTTTTGTATTTCTCTTCTACCACATCCAATAAATTGCCATGAACCGTCTGCTTCACCTTTGCAACATCTTTTATTTATGCCCCCTTCTTTTTTTCTGTCACTGCCACCATTTTGATGCAGGCTCTAATCACTTCACACTGGCCTATTGCAATAGCCTGCTGCTTGATCTGCCTGCCTCAAATTTTTTCCCACTCTAATCCATCCCACATGACTTTCTTGCTGTTTCTTAAATAAGATACTGCATTTCTTGGGTTTGGACATTTTCTCTGGTAGTCTGGAATATCTAGAATGCTCTCCTTTCTTAGCTCTGTCTACTGGTTTCCTTTAAATCTCAACTAAAATCCTTTCTTAAGGAAGCTTTTTTTCCCAACCCTTATTAATTCTGGTGTCTTTACTCTTTTAATTATTTCCTGTTTATCCTGTGAATAGCTTGCTTATACATAATTGTTGCTTGTTGTATTCTCTATTGTATTCTGAGCTCCTTAAGAACAGGAACTGTCTTTTGCCTCTATATTTAACCCCAACACTCAGAAGAGTGCTTAGTATACACTAGGTTTTTAATAAATGTTCATTGACTGACTGCCCTAAAATAAGGGAATTTTCCATGTAAATGTTGTCACTGAATTTGATGAATTTTCTTCCTTGCCCCAACCATTTTAGATTCACTAAGTGATAAGAGGTATTAAAACAACAAAGCATTCAGAAACATTTACCTTATGTCAAAAGGACCTTTGCCACAAATGATATCTGGAACCCTTCCTTGAGATGTTACAATTACTATGAGGAAATCTTACTTCAAAATCAACACAGACCATTGCAAAAAACTCCATATGTGCCCAGAGCCATACACATATAGTCTTTGATCACTTGAGAATCATTAGAATACTACATAGCCTGAATGTTCCAAATACCTTAAAAATTCTATGAAAATTAACTTCCTTGTAAGGTAATCAACTCTTTCAATACAATAAAATCAATCATTCAACATTTCTGTGCTGTGAAAAGCAAGACAATTAATGGCCTCTGCTTAGACTGAACCAGCAGAGTGAAGGTGGTAATTTCAGAGAATATCTATTGTGGGAGGAAAGAGAATGTTTCACATTTCATTGCATTCATAGTCATCAAATAGTAGGCAGGGAACAGGTTAATCAGTGTGAGAGGTTTTGAAGCAAGTAGATACATACTCAGGGGATGTTGTTTGGGGGCTGAGCTCCAGCCTCCAGAAAGACCACCTAGATTCCAGGGCTGGCACTTGATGACAAGGGAACAGAAGAGGAATCCTGTTAATAATAATTGTAACAATAATTATAACTATAATGTAAATATTACTTTAAAGTTTGCAAAGTATTTTCCATATATGAACTTGATAGGCAAGGAATACTGTTATCCCTTTTTTACAGATGGGAAAAGTTAAATAATCTGCCTAAGGTTGAACAGCTAATTAAGTATCTTGAGGCAGAATTTGAACATAGGTCTTCCTAAATCCAAGACCAGTGCTATATCCACTATAATGGTAATTATAAATGAATTACAAAATGGAGTGGGTGGGGAAACTTGACAAAAATAAAGAAGGTCTGTTTTTAGAATTGTAGCTCAAGATTACAGTAGACTAGGCAGGAAGAGTCCCTTGATGGTGAACCAATGTTGAGGAAAATGACCCCAGGACCTACACATGTCAGATTTAAGAGGTATTTAACTAAATCCAGCTCGATAGGGATAGAGACAGAGACAGGCTAGTCATTATTTGGCAACAAATACTTGTAAATGTCTTTTTTTTTTGTCTTGTCTTTTCTCATTTACCAAAAGGAAAATTGTGTCCTAAATGCTAGGACTGCTTGTTTATAGTTAGCTCTCTTGGATTCATCATACAGTTCTTTCACTTCTATATTCCTTGGTAAGAAGTAAGGAGGCTTTAGGAATATTTCATTAAAAAACTCTGAAAAATGAGTTGCCAAAGGCAAATAATTCATCTCAAGGTAGTCGACTTACTAGTGATAAATTTTTCTGTATCTAGTTTGATTCTCAGAAAGCAAACTCTTTTTTTTTTTTTGAGCCAGGAGAGGACTTGGTTTGCCTAGCTTGGCATAAGTATCTAGAACTTAAACTCTAATGTAATAAATTACAAACTTTAATATTAGATCATTGATTGTTACCAATAGTTGGATTTATTTAAATTTTCCATTTTTTTACTGCAAACAACAAAATGAAGGCATGAAATAATGTAATTGACTTTTAAAATTTTTTTTAAAGTTGTCTGAAACTAACATTCAATGAAAAACTCATTTGATAATTTAATCATTTTTGTTTATTTCAGGAGCTGTTGGGCTTTAATATCAATTTGTTGCTTATTTTGGAGAGTGAGTGGATCAAACCCAGCTATGAATTCTAGGCCTAACATTGTACTCCTCATGGCAGATGACCTTGGCATTGGAGATTTAGGTTGCTATGGTAATAATACAATGAGGTAAACACCAGGCAATGTTTTCTATTCTTTTATAACACAACAAATAATTCAAGCAGTGAGTATCTTTACTTCTAATTAAGAATTTCTTTTTTTTGATAATCCCTATAAGCCAACACAGATATGTTAACCTCAATGGTCAGTGAGGCAATGAGATTAGCCCTGCCCTAGGCAATCTTAAGAACTAGTGAAAGTATTTCTGGTGTCCTGTACTACCATTCCCTAGCCTTCCTTCATAATTTCTTCACATACTTTCTCCAGGATACTTCATTCCACTGTCCTCTCACTCTCAGGAAAGGATTTATTAGCATTTTCACTGGTATCAATTTAAATTCAGTGTTATTAATATCAGGAATATTTAAATTTTAGAACATTTCTCATTGTGAAAGAAAGGGTTTTGCCCTGTGTTAATGTAGTATCAGACAGACTTGAATAGATGAGGCTTTTTTTTCAGAAACCTTATCATTACCCCTAGAATCACACCATATAGGCAGCCACATACTTTACCCTCATTAAGAACCTTTGTGCAGTATACAGAATCATGATAAAGCAGTCATTGGGGATTGATTAGAGTGGGTGGAGAGAGCACAGCCAGTATTAAGGACACCTGTGTTCTCACCATTTTATGTTGAGCAAGTTGCTAATTAGTGCAGATAACAAATCGTGTGAAGTGGTTGCATATATTAAAATTTATAGTTATAGTTATGTAAAATATGGGAATTGGTTCCACTCCAATGGAAAGATGCAGGGCAAATTCTAATAATGTGACCGCTTCAAATGATTTATTATTCACATTAATTAGGACTTAGCTGTGTAGTGATATAGCTAAATGCATGAGATATTACTTGTGTTGGGCAATACTTTATGTCCTCAATATTTCCTAGTTGTCTGAAAGGTTGGCAAAATGGAGGTAATTTATTTTTTCAATATTTGGGTTAATTAGTTGGAAATATAAAGGCAGCATATTGTAGTGAAGAGAGGGCTGGGTATGAAATTAGAAAGACGTGGATTCCAGCTATCCCTAGAGTTAGAAGAAACCTCAGCAGCGTTCTATTTAAACCCACACCCCTAAATAATTCTCATTTGACAAATCTTGACCCTTCTAGCCTCTGTTTGAAGACTTCTAATGAAACAGAATTTGCTACTTTCTAACAAAGACCATTATATATAGTCATTTTTCCTGACATTAAATCCAAACTTATATCTTCATAACTTACACTCATTGCTTTTGGTTCTAACTCTTGTTGCCAAACAGAATAAGAGTAATCCCTTTTCCATATGAAACCCTTCAGAAGTGTGAAGATTGTTATCATTTCTCCCATGAGTCTTTTCATCCCTAATTCTCCAAATGATCCTTGTGCCACATGGATTCAAGGTCCTCCACAATTCTGGTTGCTTTCTTCTGAGTATTTATCTTATATCAATGACCTTCCTAATATGCAGTGCTGAGAACCAAGGAAAATATTCCAAATGTATTATGCCAAGGACAGAACACAGTGAATTCTTCTATCCTAATTTTTAGATGCTATACCTCAAACTTGAAGACCAAAATCACACAAGTTTTTTGGCCTGCCATATAATGCTATTGGCCCCTAGATCATTTTAAAACAAATTTCTAGCTAACCATTTCCCCTATCCTGTGCTTTTGAATTCCATTTACTTTGTAGCCATGGAAGATTTTTAATTTAATTCTATTAAAATTCATTTTCTTGGGTTTATTCTAATACTGACTCTAAAATCCAAATATACTAGCTATCCTTCTCAGCTTTGATAAACATGCCATTTATGCCCTTATCCAGGACTTTGATGGAAAGATGAAATGACACAGTTGAAGAAAAAAGGAAAAAAACATTTATTAATCTCCTACTATATGTCAGGCATTCTGCTAAGAATCCTTCAAATACTATCTCATTTAATTCTCATAATGACCCTGTGGAGTGATGAGGGTGTGGTGGTGGCTATTATCATCTCTATTTTATAATTGAAGAAACAGAGGCAGAAAGATGTTAAATGACTTGCCCAGGCTAGCATAGCTAGTAAGTATCTGAGGTTGGATTTGAACTCAAGTCTCCTTAATTCCAGGTCTAAAGCTTTACACACCAATGGTTTTACCTAACTGCCTTCTTGGTGCTATCAAAGGACCAAACATAGATTTCTGGGGTACTCCACTGGAGACTTTCTCCTAAAATAATATTAAGCCATAACCATTTAACTATTTCAAAATGTGTCTAATAGAACTATTGCTTAACCCACATTTATCCACTTCCCTTCCACATACAAATAGCATGAGATACCTTATCAAGCTTTTTTTTGTTTTTAAATCTAGATAAATTATGTCTACAACATTCTCCTGATCTATCAGTTTAGGAATAAATAAGGTTAGTCTGCAATGACTTTTCCTTGATGAAACCATGCTGTCTTTTTGTGTTCATGATGTCTTTTTCTAGATGTTTAGAACGATATCTTTAATAATTCTAGAATTTTTCCAGGAATGAAATGACCTATAGTTTAGAGACTTCTTCTCTTCCTTTCCCTCTCAAGTCCTCCCTTCCCCTCCCCTTCCTTTCCCTTCCCTTCTCTTCTCCCTTCTTCTCTTCTTCAAGGGTGTAGCTAATTCATGGCTATATCATACTTCTGTGCCAGGCTTGTGATCCTTCTTGAACTTATTTGTTTTCTTTTCCTGTCCAAGTGTATTCTGTAGTAGACTTTTGTAACTCTTGCGTGGGTTAGTTACCCTGTGTGAAGCATGGGTTAGTTACCTTGTGTGAAACATGGATCATCCACTCACTATGGGCTTGATAACTTGCCTCAACA
Organism: Petaurus breviceps papuanus; assembly: GCF_028583685.1. Taxonomy (NCBI): domain Eukaryota; kingdom Metazoa; phylum Chordata; class Mammalia; order Diprotodontia; family Petauridae; genus Petaurus; species Petaurus breviceps. The sequence goes on along the minus strand of NW_027187361.1, from coordinate 11,654,201 downwards.
TGTCTTCATACAGGCAAGTCTGAGTTCCCAGAGAAGGACCACTATTATACAGCTGCAACTCAAGTTATCACAGGAATCTATCAGTAACCCTTTGCAGAAAACTCTATTTTCCCAATTTACCATTGGAGGTCAGGAGCCCTCATCATTGTTTCCATTTCCTCAAAATCAAGTAAAAATGATCATGCTGCCAAGTTCTAAACAGAAAACATTTACTTACAATGAACAGTAATACTCCAAAAATCAAAACCATTCAAAATAAGGCAAATTCAGGAATAATTAACACATCATATGCAATGTAAAAATGAAAGCCATACTCTCCTTCCAGCAGTATCAGTAGGGGAAGACAGGAATAGATTTTCAGAAACCTAGCAAAGAAAAGGGGGCACTTAAGTGGTTCAGTGGATAGAGTACTGGGTCTAGAATCAGGAAGACTTGAGCTCAAATTTGGCCTCAGATATGTCCTTGCTGTGTGAGAAACAGTTCCATAAATACTTTAATTAAATAAGCAATTGTGAAACTCCTCAGTCTGGTTCTGTAAGCAATGAAGACAAGACAAAATAGTTCTTTACCATGAGCAAGTCACTTTGCCTGTTTACCTTAATCCACTGGTGAAGGACATAGCAAACCATGCCATTATCTTTGCCAAGAAAACCCTATGAACAATATGATTGTGAAGAGCCAGGAACAACTCAACACAATAACAAGCAGAGACACATTAGTGAGGATGATCCATGTACTTGGAACAGCTCATAATAGTGAAATACAGACTTTGACATCCTTGGTCCCTTGGCAAAAAGCCTGTACCACAAGAAGTCATTTCTCTAATATAACTTCTATTCTGATCCTCATCGATCTTCTGTTCTACCCTTGGAATGATACAAAAGTAAGGAGATCTTTTAAATCATAATCATCCTGAAGGAGTACTGAGAAACAGTTCCATAAATAGTTTCATTAAATGAGCAATTGCGAATCTCCTTAGTCTGGTTCTCTAAGCAATGAAGACAAGCCGAAATAGTTCTTTACTCAACAGAATGCTGACTCATCTAATCAGTTTTAACTTATACTTACAGATACAGCAGATACAATGTGCCTCCTCCACCCTCACCACAGTTTTGTTTCTATAACTGCAGAAGAAATTAGAGAGGTTTTGATGCTTTATCTTTTAGTTTATCCTTTAGATTGTGCTGAATAACAGTAGCAGAGTTTATCTCTCTTTCAGTGAAAAGGTTTCATGGGCTTTTCCCCCAGCTAATTGACAGCATGATGGTTAAATTTCCATCAGCAGCATCCCTACAACAACTGCTGAGACCCTTGTGTTACCTGAATAATTCTGCTATCATTTGTTCACTCATTTCCCGCTACCTTTTCAACTGACCCTGTCCTTTCTCCTGCTGCGTTCTTCAATGCTCGTAATGGCTCAAAATAGAGCATCTTGGTACTTGGAGAATCACCTTTTCATTATGAAGTAAAACTAACAAAACCAACCCCAGTTAGTTATGAAACAAATAGTTCTTATTTGATCGTGCCATTGTCTCTGAAAAGTTATTTATCATTATATGAGTTTTACTCTAACAAACTCTAAAAAACAGTTACATGCAAATGCACTGAAGGAATGCAGTGGCCTATAACCTCAATCATTTGTTTTTCCTTCAATAGTTCCTCTCATATCTCTATTTGGTCTTCTGCCAGTCCATGTCTCACATTCAAATGGGAAAACTATTTCTTTATACTTGAGTTTCAATACTTTTTCATGCACAAAAGTTCTTAGCACCTTGTTATAACCAAGCTATTAAACATGGAAGTCAGTAACATACATACTTGACAAGTTAATTTTTCTTTGCAGGAGTTCATTGTTTCCCCCTCAAAGTACGTTTTTCTTTTTTTTTTCCAACAACCAAACTGCAGATATGAGGAAGGACCAGTTTTACACACTGATGATAAAAGTGCTTATCATCCTTCTTCCAATCATGTTCAAGAAAATGATTGTCAAGTACAAGCTGTATGAACCTTAATGTGTTACCCAACACCTAAATATCTTAAAGTATCCCTTTGCTCTCTTCTATAACATTCTATAATCTCTGTCACTGACAATGGCATATTCTTGTAATTGGAAAAAGTGTAAACACAAGAACTGGAAATAGAAATGAACAATGACATTAACCTACTTTAAGTAGCTCAATTTAGTTACAGATAAGGTTAATTTGTTCTAAAGAAGATGTTTAAAATTTCAATCTAAACAGCCTATGTATCATTTTCAGTTCTATTTTATTGACATAGTACACATTAGTCATATTAAAATTGCTGAATATTTTGTCAAAAGAAATACATTTGCTCTAACTATGGATAGGATTTAATGTTCTGTCTAATTGCTTGAAAAAATTAATATTCAAATAAATATTTTTCAATACTTCTTCACACATGTATAATTTTGGTAGAGAATACTGAAATTTTCAGTGTAGAGATCAACTCTGTTATAACTTGGTGAATGGTCTTCATGTTCACCCCTTTCTAGCCAACCTGGATGTCAGCCTTCCCTGTTTCCATTGAGGATGGTCCTTGAACAATACACATGTGGTACAATTTCTGATCCATCCTTGAAGACTTCTTAGTTTGGTCGTAATTTCAAGATATTGTAATTCATTGGCAAAATATTTAAGAGCATTAGCTCATGTCCATTTCACAATGGGTTACCAGAGTAGGATTGGAATTGAAATCAAAGGACATAAACTCAAATGGTGTCTTTGCCACTGACTACCTGGTGGCCCTTGGTCAAATCACCTAAATCTTTCTCAGACTCAGTTGCCCCTTCTGTAAAATGAATGGATTGCACTAGATGAACCTAAAGTTCCTTTTATTTCTAAATTTACAATTCTATGATTCTTATTGTGAGTACATGACAACATACAAAAAGGAATTACCAAAACTGAACAAAAAATCATCGTATGAGTTGGTAATCATGTAATATGGATCCATTTGGTTGGAATTAAAATCTCAATCTTCTATAATCTTTCTTTGGATTTTAGCACTCCTAATATTGACCGCCTTGCTAGAGAAGGTGTAAAACTCACTCAGCATCTAGCAGCAGCTTCAATGTGCAGTCCAAGCAGAGCTGCCTTCCTGACTGGCAGATACCCCATCAGATCAGGTTTGGAAACTTTTCAATATAGCAGTATTTTCTAATAACAAAGTGCTTCTTGTGCAATGATTCTGCAAATCTACAAAATAACTGAAAAAGTTTGTTCAAGACACGAGATACATATTTCTTTATGAATTATTTATAACAAATATCCATCTTCCAAAAGGAATTGGTAGAATTGTGGTAGGAAGTGGGCCTATAATTTCATTAGTATAGTGAATTCTGAGGTGAGGAAAGTCCTTATGTAGGTTGGCACTTTCTCTGCAACTTGTTGTCTTACACAGTTATGTAGAGGACTGAGAGTCTGGGTGATTTATCTAGGGTAGCACTAGTAAATGTGTCAATGGGTCAGAGTCAGGGCTTAAGGTCAGGGCCCCTGATTGCCCCTCTATCCACTTTAGCACATCAAAATGCTAATTTTTAAATGATAAAGATACAGCAAAACTTGTTCAAAGGAGCAGAGGAATAGATGTACAAAATAAGTAGAATTAGTTAATAGCAGCTATGTGCAAATCTGCATAGACAAGGAAGATAGGATGATGCGAGAGACAGTGACATTCTTTGTGCCTTCCTGACTTAGGCAGCAATTGTATACTACTTCTTTGGGAAGAACAGCCCTGTTCAGCTGCCACATGTTGGTCCTAGGTCCCCTACGGGTATCATTGGAGCTTCCCATTGGAACTCTAGGGAAGGTGGTTTTAAGTGGACTCAAGAGATTGGAAGATGCCAGTGTCTGTAGTAAGGATGTGAACAGAGCTAAAAGAAAGTTAAATGTATGTTGCCTTGGCCTGTTATAACATAAAAAGAGGTTTAGAATAAAGATATAATATCACCTCATTTATTTGACATTATGGGGAAAGTAGGCATTCCAATTAAGAGAATCATTGAAGTCATTCTTGTAAAGGCTGATATTTAAAACTTTTAGCCATTTGAATAGAAAACTTGACAATGGGGTGGCTAGATGGCGCAGTGAATAGAGCACTGGCCCTGGAGTCATGAGGACCTGAGTTCAAATCCAGTCTCGGACACTTAAAACAAAAACTAGCCATGTGACCTTGGGCAAGTCACTTAACCCCCCAAAAAATTGGCCTCCAAAAAGCACAAATTAAAATAGAAAAAAAAACTTGAGAATGGATTATACACATCTCTTTTCTTAAAGATTAGAAATAGGGACTGGACCTAGTATTTCAGAGTTATAGAGAGCTCCCAAATGAAGAAACTCTCCTATCAAAACAATTGGCACTTTCAACTGAAGCTTAGTCTTAGAGAGTTGCTCAGAGATTAAGTGACTTGTCTAAGGTCATATGGTCAGTATGTGTCAGGGAGAAAATTTGAACCCAGGCCTTCTTAGCTTCAGGGCTACCTTATTATCCACTATGCCATAGAATAAATACTATAGAAACTTCAACTTTTTCTTCATGACTTAGGATCCTCACAATGAATGCTAATTTTATACTGAACTGCATTATCACTTTGCTCAGATGTTACTGCCATATGTTAGGCTGGTTGCTTCTACATTGTTGCCACAGGTCTAAGTGTGCTGTGGTTGTTATTGTTACTGTTCAGTGTGTCCAACACTTTTTGATCCCATGGTTTTGGCAAAGGTACTGGAGTGGTTTACCATTTCTTTGTCCAGTTTTATGGAGGCAGAGGTTGTGACTTGCCCAGGGTCACACAGTCACTGAGTGTCTGAGGTCACATTTGGTGTTTCATCCACTGTGCCACCTAGCTGCCCCATGATTGTTGTTATTGGTTGTTTTTCTCAGTTCTTTTATCTACTTTTTGATGTTTTGAGGGGTCTCATTTCTTTTCAGCTATCACTTTCTGCACTTGTCTGTGGACTCGTAGCAGTAACCTTAGCTTCATTATCTTTTGATCTGTCCTAGGCTGAATAGTCATATAATCAAACTGAGAGTAAATAAGTTCTGAATAAGCAAAGTGTATGAATTGTGGCCTGTTTTTACTTCTCAGATTCTTTTCTCCGCTCTCCACTAACTCCACTAATTTTCCACATCTTTGAAATTGATGGATATGTGACATCTGACTCTTTAAAAAGCGAGTATCACAAACATAAACCTCTCTGAATTTCTCCTCCAAAGTTTCAGTAAGCAAATACGGAGATGATTCGTAGGAAATTATATCACTTTTAGAGATCATTCTGTAAACATTATCTTGAAAGATTAAATCCGAAATACAGAGTCAAGCCAATCCCTGGATTTCTATTGGTCCTTTTTAGGGCTCATCTTCCTCCCATGCCCAATGCCCTTTAAGGAGATATTAATCAACAGAAGATATTAAGAGTTGGGGAAATTGGTCTTGACAGTTGTATATGGAAGAAGTTCATGCTCCCCTACCGTATATGGGTTCCAGGTACCCCACTTTATTTTTGTTTCTAGTTTTGGGTGGATGAAAACTAATGATAAACAATGTAGATTTAACTGGAAAGGAGACTGGTACAATGTTCTAATTCCTGCCACTCACAGGTTTACCTCTTCCTTTCCCACCAATAAAAGCTTGAAATTCCTCAAGTTTTGCAGATGTAATCTATCTCAAAATCTATTTACGTGTGACTCTTCTCATTTAGGAGATTGATTATGAAATGCCTCATCCCTATATGAGAGATTGAGTTGGTAAATATTTGAGAGAATGGAGATCTTGATCTTCTACCTTTCAGTGTTGGAAGAGAAGACTCTTTTCATGTTTCTGAAGTGAGAAAAAGACTCTGGGAAGAAGACAACATGTAGAGGGACTGGCATCTCAATCATGGACCTATCCTTAGTTTATTACACTAGTGATGCTGGAGACCTCTCCCTATTTTTTTTTGGAGGGCAATTGGCGTTAAGTGACTTGCCCAGGGTCACATGGCTAGTTTTTGTGTTAAGTGTCTGAGGATGGATCTGAACCAAGGTCCTCCTGACTCCAGGGCCGGTGCTCTATTCACTGTGCCACCTAGCTGCCCCGACCTTTCCCTATTCTTGTGTTTATACTTTCTCTAATTTCTGTTTATGCCTGGTTTGGATAAATGGATTTATTTGCTATTTTGGATGTTTATTCACTGAAGAACTTGCATTTGGTTGGAAGAGTGTCAAGCCTTTGATATATAGTTTAACACACTTCTTCCTTCTTAAGTGATAGCAATCAGATGCTCAGCATAAACCTACAAATTAATTCCCCTAGTTTAACAATATTTTAGTGGAAGATAGACATAGTTCCAGCTCAGTATTCTTCCTCTCTCTGATGAGAGAATAGTGGTCAGTCTCTGATTTTAATCTCCTCTTCTGATAGAAACCAAAGGCTCCCTTAGAGAAGGGGAGGGAGAAGACTTCAAAGATATTATTCATGCTTCCCTGTGAGATACATCTAGAAGGCCCATGTTTATATACATAATTTACATGGACAAAACAACACCACAAACTCTTCTGCAGGGAGCAGTACTCTATATAATTAAATGATGAGGTAGCCAGTCACCAGTTTATAAATGGTTGGTGTTCCAAAAGTGCAATTGCAAGTTAGTAGTTTGGAATATAATACATTTCCCTGCAAAAATGAACATAAATGGTATTTCTCTTCAGGCTATCAAATACATGTCTATTTAATTCACATTGTCACTATACCATATGGTACTAAAGAGACCCTGGTCATCATTTATAGCATTGCCTATATGACTAACTTGAGATGCCAGGAATATTTCTCCTGCTAATCCATTAGACTGTAAGCTTCTTGATATCAGGAACTATCTTTTACCTTTATTTGGGTCCTGTGTGCTTAGCACAATGCCTAGCACATAGTAGGAAGTTAAATGTTTGTTGATTAACTGACTTGCTTGGCTTTAAGGGTCAACCCTTATTGTGACAAGGCATTTTATAATTCATTTTTATTGTTAAGTGAGAATCTGAAAAAATAAGGCATTTCTTGGTGTTTGGTTTTGTGGAAGGCTATACTATTGTGTTGTTTGTCATGGGATCTGATTAAAGCACAGTAGGACATAAAGGAAAGAGCATTGGACTTGGAATGAGATATGAATTTAGACTGCAGATTTGATACTCACTGCATTGAAGACGTTGAACAACTCTTATAATTTCTTTGAGTCTTAGGTTTCTGATTTGTAAAATGAAAAGTTGGTAGTAGATGATACCTAAATTTCCTTCTAGGTTATATCCTATGATATTATCCTTCCAGGACATAGATATATTCTATTTTTCCAGTTGTTATTGGGAAAATATACAGTGCCTGAATCATAGAGTTAAATAATGTTATTTTTTAATGCCTTAACCAAGAATTTACTTTTATATGACATAGGTGTATTTTAAAAAGCATTTCATCTGTTCATCAACTATTGTTTGGGAGTGTGTTGCTTATTTTGGATGGATGCATCAGGACATAGTGAATAGAGAGCTTGTCTGAGAGTCAGGTTCAAGTTTCATCTGACTGCGCAAAACTCTAAACCTCTTGTAGGCACCTAAATCTTCTAAGACTTCAAGCTACAGAAAGAGAATTGATCTGGCTTATGCTAATGAATCATAGATACAGCTACGCTGTTGCTTATTTTGAAAATATGATGGTGGTGGCCAAGAGAAGATTTTCATGTCTTTCATGTCTGTATACCCAGACTCCTAAAGCATGTTTCATATATTCCCCAATGTCACAAAAAGATAAGATCTGTATTCATAGAGATGGTACAGAAATATACCATATGGTCAGCCTTAATAGGCACAGAACTGAGAGTTGATTGCGCCTTTGCTCTCCTTTGATGGCCCAATATATGTTACCAACACCAGAAAAGCAGCAAGAGATTCTTTGTGCAAGTTATAAATATCTGATATTGACAGATGTAGGTTCTTCTGCATAATATAATGAAAATAAAGTGATGCTGCAGATATAGTTTGACAAAAGAAAAGTCCAACCATTTAGGACTTATTTCCACACTGTGGAAGGCATTACAGAGACAATATGTGTAATGGCTAGAGTTCTTGTGTTAGGAAGATATACTTTCCAATTTTGATTCTGACACTTTTCAACTATGTGACCCTGAACAACTCATCTAACCACTAAATGCCTCAGGCAGTTTGCCTGGAACTTATTTCCCAAGATGTAGATAAATTTATGTTAGTCAATGAGAATTCCCCACACTTAGACAGGTCCTCTCATGCTCATATCCACAGCATGTCAATTACAAGCATTTTTGTCCATACAGCTAGCTCAGTTAGTCACAGGTATATATGCCAAAAAATCTCTCACTTTAAAAAAAGGCAAAATATGTGACATTTTGTAAAAAAGAAAAAAAGAACGAAAGTAATTAGGGTGAATCCTGGTCGTTGGTCTTTAGGGTATAGTAAGAAGCCTGTGTTAACTTCAACTTTTCTGATTTGCAGGGAAAATCTGGGCCAGTCAAGACATGCAATATGATATATGCTTCCCTTACCATGTATTTCAGGTATGAGTTCTTCCTTCAATATGAATCGTGCCATCCTTTGGCTTGGTGGTTCAGGAGGTCTTCCAACAAATGAAACCACATTTGCCAAGCTGCTTCAGCAACGTGGTTATAAGACTGGATTGATAGGTACAGTTTGGGCTTGCCAGTTTTAAATGAACATAAGATAAATTTCCCAATGCAATTCAACATTCTTATAACACATCCCAGAACTGTGTCAACCAATATATCATGGAGATGAGGAAACTTGAGTAGAAGTAGGGTAGTGTAAGTGATGATAAAGTCATATGTGAACTAATGAAATAAAATGCAGTGGTCAGTTTAAACATATTATCAATCTTCCAAATAGTGAAACCTCAGAGTTGTATTTGACAATCCCTCTTGCAATTTATAAATTCAATCTATGCCAAAAACAATATAATTGAGGAAGGGTGAAGATAGATGCAACATGTATAAATAGAGAGCAAAAATAGTATTCAAAGACGCATAACAAGGTGTATTGGTAAATGTTTAATAACCTCTAAGAAAATGTAAATATGGCACATATTTAAATTTAATATGCACTAGGGCATTTTATCCTCCATTTTGTTAAGTCTAGACTATCAACAAAACAATAATTCAAGCCTTGATTTGTGATGTTTGCTAATTTCTAAGGTGTGACTGCTCATACTAAAAATTTAACAACTTCTGTTGGTATGAGCTAGATATTGATAAATTTCATACTTTAAAAATTACTTGAGAGAGGAAATTTCTTTGGAGATTCACCACAAGAATTCTACTTGTATAAATCAATTTAGTTTCTGCTTGTTTTGACCTTTAAAGGTCCAGAAGATTACTAGGAAGCAAAGGATTGTTAAGTCCTACTGGTGATGAAGTCAAGGACAGCTGTAGTACCCCCAATATATCCTTCTTGGCATTTGAGTAGCTAACACTTCATGTATTATGTTAGTGTAGACAGAGAGCTAGCCTTGTAGTCAGAGGCACCTGGTTTTATATCTGACCCATAGAAACTGTGTGAGTCATTTGGGTAAATTATTTAAACTTGAAATGGTCCAGGAACCTCTATAAGATAATAAATTATTAAGATATTACTAGTATGCATCAGTAGAGGGATTTCAACATTTGTAATTCACTACAACAATGAAATTTAAAAAATCTATACTCCATTCTATGCCCCCATCCTCAAGTATTTGATGGTGTCAAAAAGAAGAAATGGTAATTAAAGTGATGAATAGTCTGAGTCTTGATTATGATACTTCCAGTCACTTCTAGTATGGTAGAAAAACATTCTCGGAGTCAGGAGATCTGATCTGTGTTCCATCTTTGACACTTGCAGGCTTTGTGATTTTACCTAAGCTCTCTGAACTTCAGTTGCCTCAGTTTCACTTTACAGGAACCACTAGTAATGCTGTCTGTCACTTAAAGTCACAGGGAAGTTTTTATGAGTAAAATGCTTTATAGCTCATAAACTGTTTTTTTTTTGGTGAATTTCTGTTCTAAATTATAATTTATATTTCACCAAGGAAACATAATGAATTTCTTTTATAAATGTTTATTTCTATTTTTTTTCCAGGAAAATGGCATCAAGGTTTAAGCTGTGCCTCTAGAAATGACCACTGTTATCATCCACTAAACCATGGGTTTGATTACTTTTTTGGGATGCCTTTTACTCTCCTCAATGAATGCCAGTCAACAAAAACACCAGAGATACACAGAGATCTCCGAATCAAACTCTGGATTTCCAGTGTGGCTCTTGGTCTTGTGCCTCTCTTACTTCTCATTTCCAGATTTGCTGGATGGTTCAAAGTCCCCTGGACTATTGTTGTCATCACTGCTCTTGTGGCTTCCTTGTTTTTCACCACCTGGTATTCTAGTTATGGATTCATTCGTCGTTGGAATTGCATCCTTATGAGGAATCATGAGATTATTCAACAGCCCATGAAGGAAGAAAAAGTGACTTCTCTGATTTTGAAAGAGGCTCTTTCATTTATTGAGAAGTAATGAATATTTTCTATTTTCTTATCCTCCATAATTTAAAAATAAAAATCTATTTCAGAGCATGCCAGTCTCCTTGGTCTGAAAAAAAAAGATCCTGATATATTTGTATTACCTTCTATATTCCTCTGAGGTTTTACAAAGACAAAAGAAAAAAGTATTTTATTAGAAGGCAGCATAGCACAGCGGAAAGGTCCCTGCTTATGAAGGTAAAGGACTTGAGTTCAAATTCCATCTGGGACACTTAAAATTTGACTTTAGAAAAGTGATTTAAGACCTCTAGTTATGAGGGATGTGGAGTGTATGTTACCTAAGGAACCATCTAGATCTGTGATCTGAGAAAACAAATATATTGGCCATGTCTGAAATGTGTGTTTCATTCTGTCTGTTGCCATTCACCATTTCAAAATCATTTCCTCTGAAGTAATGATTGGTGACTGCTTTAATGTCATCAAGTCTTTCAAGCTGATTTTTTTTATATTATTGTGCTCACCATGTAAATTTTTCTATTACTCATGACTATGTTGATCTAAATCAATTCATATGAATTCCTAAATTTTTCTGATTTCTTCATATTTAAAATTTCTTATGGCAAAATGATATTTCTCAGTGTAATAATTAACATTAATGATATTAATACACCACAATTTTTTCAGCCATTTTTCTATCAGAAGAACCACCCACCAGGTTTTTATTATTGCAAAAAGTGTTGATATGTGTGTATGTCTATATGTGTGAATTTTTCCTGGGTCCTTGATCCCTTTGGCATATATCAATGGCAAATGGTACTGATGGATCAAAGAATGATAACTTTTAAAATATAATTTTCAAATATTCTTCCAGAGGAGGATAGTCTTCTGGTGTTCTCACTCATGTCTTCAGGACCTTTTCCACTGTAGTATTTGAATTGTTGTCATTTAAGAAAATGGTGAGATTTATTCTCCTTTTCCCATATGTCATAAGTAGGACTGACGGTTGAAAATCACAAGGAAGCATATTTTTATTCAATCTAAAATGGGATGCCCTAAAAGTTGCATTTTATTCAAATTTATAAGCTCTAACTAAATCTTTCTCTATCATTGAAGGTATTTAAGTGACATTTGGAATATGATTTTTTAAAAATGAATGCTATTATTAGTATTAGAGGTGATTAATGTTTCTCATAGGTGTTTGGACAAAATCACCTTGAGGTTCCTTCTAGGATCCCATGATCTAGTCTAGAGTCAGTCATACTGAGTTTTCTTTTCTTTTCTTGCCTTTTTTTGAGGGGCAATTGGGGTTAAATGACTTGCTCAAGGTCACATGGCCAGTTTTGTGTTAAGTGTCTGAGGTCGGATTTGAACTCAGGTCCTCCTGACTCCAGGGCTAGTGCTCTATGCACTGTGCCACTAGGCCACCTCCGATGCTGAGTTTTCAAAGGGAAAATAAGCTAATGCAATAATAATAATAGTTGGCATTGGTGTAGTGCTTTTAATACCTAATTTCATTTTCATCTTCCAACAAAAATGTTCTGAGGTAGGTACTATAATTGTTTTTATCCTCACTTTGCAGATGAAGAAAATAAGACTGAGTTAAATTATTTGCATGTAGTCACACAACTACTAAGTGTCAAAGGAAGATCCTATTGACTCCAATTGAATGGTTGGTTGAAATACCATGATATTTCTCAAGCAAAAGTTTGTTTAATTCTAGAGCCATATTTTAATGACATTGACAAACCAGTGAATGATAAACTGTAGGGTCAGGACTTTTTCTGGAATCAAACGTTTTTTTTTTACATTTCTCTTTAAGACAAATATCCTTACTCTATTTATTTCAAAATGTAGCTACCATTTCAGTCAGCCTTCACTAAAACTTCTAAAGAATGTTCTATGATTTCACATTTCGCTGTAGCTTCTTCAAATGCCAAATCTGGATTTACAGGGAGTGAGGTGAATTTATTTATTTTTTCCTTAGGTACAAGCATGGGCCCTTTCTTCTCTTTGTGTCCTTTCTTCACGTGCACATTCCACTTGTGACTAAAGAGAAGTTTGTTGGGCGTAGTAAATATGGAGTATATGGAGATAATGTAGAAGAAATGGATTGGATGGTAGGTAAGTATCACTTTAAGAAATATTAAGTTCATTCTATATGTGAGGTGACTCATGATCTCATTGAAGTGGGGACTTGGGGACTCCCTCCAGGCAGACAGATCATAGCCCATTCATGCCGTTCATACTCTGACTTTTTACCAGTTTTTCCCCTAAGTCACACAAGTCTTCCCTTGTGAGAGAGATATGGAAGGACTCTTCTAAGAAGACACAGTAGGCATGAGAGAAAGAAATTTTAGTGTCTTTTCAGACATCTTTCATTGGTAGTATCTGGTCATTGGGACATGGCATTTAAAATTGCTAGTTATCCTTGAGATCATCTTCATCTTTTCCAATGTTCTCACTTTACAGATGAGGAAACTAAGGTTCAAAGAATGGATGTGGCTTTTTCCACTCCTCTATCATTCCACTTGTTCCACATTACCAGCATCACTTTACATTTTAACATTTGTACAGTACTTACATGACTATCTATTCTTATTTCTTTCATCTGAAATTAGTGAACTAGGCAAGGTATGGGAGTAATGGTATCAGGTTTGTGACTTCACAGTTAAAATAACTGTTGTTATGCTTAATTAAAAAAATCTACTCTCTCTCTCTCTATACATACATACATATATACACACACACACACACACACACACACACACACACACACACATATATATATATATATATATCTCTTTTTGAAGGGGAGAATGCAGGGCAATTGGGGCTAAGTGACTTGCCCAAGGTCACATGGCTAGTAAGTGTTAAGTGTCTGAGACTGGATTCGAACTCAGTTCCTCCTGACTCCAGGGTCACTGCTCTATTTACTGCACCACATAGCTGCCCCTACTCATATATTTTTGTTGTTTTTTTGTTTCCAAAAAGAAGTTTTAGATTAGTTAATTGTATAAAAATTAAAGAAGACATGTAAAATGATACATTTGGGAATAAAAAAAGCATACTCCCTTTCTATTATTAACAAGAACAATGCATTTCATTCTGTAATATTAGAATGATAAGAATATTATAAAGGTAACCAACACAACTTTTCTCAATTTAGAGTCTGAAGTCAGACTTCCGAAATCTTCTCTGATTCTACATGATATCAGAGCCCATAGAGAATTTATCTTTTCCTGTAGTCAGGGCTTTACCTCCCTTAGCAAGGGCATGCTTGCTACCTACCCTCTCCAGGATAAAAGGAAGAAAAGTCTTTATTTTCTTTTTCCAACTTTTTTGCTTCCTTATATATTCCAGAAGAAGAAGAGAAAGGAACAGGTTAAATGTGTTGGCACTAGACTATGTAATACCATGTGATCTCTGTTCTCAGCTGGTTTGTTATCCACATTATTAACTTGTTATGTTTTCTCCTTCCTGATTAATACTCTACCTTGGTAGAAATTTTTAAAATGTGGTAAAGTGGAAGTCTGTTGGTTTTGGACTCAGAGGACTATAATTTCAATCCTCTTGCTTTCTACTTATGTAATCTTGACAAAGTTATTAAAATTTTCTGGGTTATTGGTTGAATGAGCGAGAGCTGGATGTGACCTTTCTTGTCCAACTCCTAATTTTAAACACAAGGAACTTGAAGAGTTCAGTTTTCTCATATGTAAAATAGGGGGGTTGGATGAGATATCCCCTAAGTCTCCTTCTTTTGTCAATTGCTTTAAAAAATAATCTTTTTTTTTTTGTTATTTAAAGTTGTCTCCACTGGAGTTATATTGGCAACTCTCTAAAACTTGCAGAGAAAGGACAGATTTGCATTTATTGAGGAAGTTCTTCATCAAAAGTTCTCTATAATAATGACTTCACAGGTTTATTCCAATTTTTAAAAATAAGATCACCATGCATATTGTTCAATTGTTTCTAGTTACTTCATTCTGTATCCTTTTATACCAGTCTCCCATATTTATTAAGAGGAAATTTAACAGGACTTTGAAATAAACATGCTATTTCAGCTCATCTCTTTAGATAGAGTTAAATCCTTCATTTCTTTTTAGCAATGGAAACTCATTTTAATATTTTCTATTGTCTGACTAGTATCCGACAGTCAGTTGGTTGGAAAAGATGTATAGGTTCATGTATGTATCTTACCAAATGCTTTATTACTTTCTTTCTATGCCCGTTGACCTCGTTGAAGGCTGACAACACTTCAAAACATTTTTACTGCTGAGACTAGCAAATTATTAATTACCATTAGACTGTCACGCAGAGAGAGTAAGGATATCCTACATTTCATATGGCAGGCTCAAGGTAGCACTGTACCTTAGCACAGTATCTGGAATGTAGTAAGCACTTAATAAATGCTTGTTAACTTGATGATGTTTGAGTGTCTTGATTGTGTAAACATAGAGTTCTTACTTTTCTAGGAGTTAAGTTTCAAGTTCTGTTAAGTCAGTTTTTACTAAATAGATATATTTAAACTATCTTGGGCTTCTTTTAAGTAATATGTATATCTGCCTGGTCTATATTATAGTTTTTTAAAGTGGTTTAGTTGTTTCATTAGAAAAAAAGGGTTAATAATTTACATTGTCTTCATTTATCTGTCCTTATTGTAGGTAAAATTCTTGATGTTATCGACAAGGAATATTTGAGAAATAACACACTTGTATATTTCACTTCTGACCATGGAGGTCGTTTGGAGTCTCAGGAAGGAAAATCCCAACTCGGTGGTTGGAATGGAATGTACAAAGGTGGTAATAATATTGCATTGAAATGCTTGCTTTTTAAAATTGAGATGCTTAATGTCTTTAACCATAAACATTAATACCCAAAAGTTTTGCTCATTTCATCTGAAAGGTTTAAAATGAGAAAATGAAAGGTAATATATTTAATATGTAAAATATATATGTGAACATATACATATATGAAATATTCTCAAAAATTTCTAGTCTTTAGAGTAACTAGAAGCATAATTCATGGAAGTATGCAAAAAAAACCCTCTTTTTTCAATTCTGAAAAATGAACTTAAATTGAAATGCAGTCTGCCATAGCTGATAAATGGCTGGTCTTGGAGTCAGGAACGTCTGGGTTCAAGTCCTTGACCATGGTTCAGTCACTTAAAGTCATAGGGGTATAAGTAATTTTTAAAGTTAGAGATCAATTGCTGATCTACATTGGTAGAGGAAGTTTTATACCATCAATTCCAACAATGCTAGAATTGCATCTGGATTTTTTTTCTTTAAGGATTTCATAAGCAGGGAACTGTGTAAGGGGTAAATACAGAGTATCATGACTTTTTTTTTTTGAAAAAGCAAACATATTATAATTTATTACTGCAGTACTTAAAAAGTCCAGCCACATATTATTTTCCAATACCCTAGTGATAAAAAAAATTAAAGCTAAAATTGATGAAGATAGATGAAGAATCATATTGTGAGTAAAAAAATTTAGAACTATAAACTGATGAAACAATTTCATGTGTAACTCCTCAGCTAGCTGCAGCCATAATACTCACAAAAAAGAACTTAAATCACTTTCTGTACATGGGAGAATGAACAGGTTGAGGATATAGTCTCCTTAGCCTCAAAGTGGACAGTGTTTCTTTTGATTTAACAATTGTTTTGTTGTGATATGAAAATTCAATTCTATTACTTTAGTTTGTCTCTCAAACAGTTCCCAGTAAGATGTATATAGTATATTATTAAATAATGATCCAAATCCACTTGTCCTGTAACATTATGTATGAGGAGATTTTTGGTGTTCTTTCACATGCATACACAGACACACACACAGAGACACACACAGACACATACATACACACACAGACATACACACATGCATGCATGCAGACACATCCCCTTTCTATCTCTCTTCCTCCATACATACACATCAATATCCACAAAATGATTCACATATATGTGCATGTATGCATATGTACAGCAATACACATATACAAGATGTGCATTGTACATACACATGTTCAATATACACTTACATATACATATATACACACATACACATGACTAAGTAGGACATATTGGTTTGTATAAATGTGCATTGATACAAACAGCTACTCTAAGGGCATTCTGATTAATTTTTTGTATTAATTTTTTCCTCAGTTGTGTATAAAAACAATTTTTAACACTTGTTTTTAAATCTGAATTCCAAATTCTCTCCCTTCCTCCCCCCCCATTCCCACTCATTGAGAAGGCAAACAATTCTATATAGACTATATATGTGTAGTCAAGCAAAACATATTCATCATTGTCAGGTTTTGAAAGAAAACAGAGCCAAAAAAACTCAAGAAAAATAACGAAAGTGAAAAAAAATTGCTTCAATCTGTATTCAGACACCATCAGCTCTTTCTCTGGGGATAGATAACATTTTTCATCCTAAGTCCTTCAGAGTTGTCATGGATCTTTATATTGCTGAGAATAGCTAAGTTATTCACAGATGGCCATCTTACAATATTGCTGTTACTTTAGACTCAGTACATTTCACTTTGCATCAACTCATGTAAGTCTTTCTAGGTTTTTCTGAGCATTCTGCTCATCATTTCTTATAGTACATTAGTATTCCATTATGACTGCTTATCACAACTTATCCAATCATTCCCCAAATGATATACATTCCCACAATTTCTAATATTTACCTCCCCAGAAAAGAGCTGCTATAAATATATTTATACAAATAGATCCTTTTAATTAAAAAAATCTCTTTTGGGATATAGACCTAGTAGCAGTATTTCTATGTCAAAGGGTGTGCATGGTTTTATAGTCCTTTGGGCATAGTTCTAAATTACTGATTATGATAGTTTAATCAATTTACAACTCCAACAACAGTATATTAATGTCTCATTTTCTCCACATCCCCTCCAACATTTGTCATTTACCTTTTCTGTACTAATTAGCCAGTCTAATAGTATGAGATAGTATCTCAGAATTGTTTTAACTTGCATTTCTCCAGTCAATAGTGAGTGATATGGCTATAGATAGCTTTAAACACTTCATCTGAAAACTAATTATATCTTTTGACAATTTGCTGATTGGGGAATGGTTCTTATTTTTATAAATTTGACCCAGTTCTCTATATTTTAGAGAAATGAGACGTTTATCAGAGAAACTTGCTTCAAACTTTTTTCAGTTACTATTGCTAACGACATTTCCCTCCATCCTATTCCCCTATCCACATTTATGCATTCTTTCTCCCCTTTCATCCTCCTCAAAAGTGTTTTGCTTCTGATTACTACCTCCCCAATCTTCCCTCCCTTCTATCATCCCCCCTTCCCCTTCTATTTTCCTGTACTGTAAGATATATTTCTATACCCCAATGACTGTGTGTCTTATTTCCCAGCTACAAGCAAAAGCAATTTTTAAAATTCATTTTTAAAACTTTGAGTTCCAAGTTATCTTCCTTCCTCCATCACCACTCACCCTCATTAAGAAGGCAAGCAATTACGTATATGTTATACATGTGTAGTCATGCAAAACACGTCCATAATAGTCATGTTGTGAAAGACTATATTTACATCTATCCTATACCCCCCGCCATTTATTCTATTCTCTCCTTTGAACCCATCCCTCCTCAGAAGTGTTTACTTCTGATTATTCCCTTCCCCAATTTGCCCTCCCTTCTATGAACTTAACCCTTTTCCCCCTACTTTCCTGTAGGGTAAGATAGATTTCTATACCCAAGTGAGTGTGTATATTATTCCCTCCTTTGGAGGGAATTTAGCCAAATCTGATGAGACTAAGATTCACTCATTTCTTTTGACCTCCTCCTTCTCCTCCATTGTAAAAGCATTTTCTTGCCCCTTTTATGTGAGATAATTTACCCCATTCTACCTCTCCCTTTCTCATTCTCCCAGTACATTCTCTCTCACACCTTATTTTTTAGATACCATTTCACCCTATGCGTTCTCTCTCTCTCTCTCTCTCTCTCTCTCTCTCTCTCTCTCTCTCCCTCTGCATATATGTGTATATATATTCACACACATATTCCCTCCAACTACCCTGATAATGTAATTAGAATGTTCTCATGAGTTACAAACCTCATATTTCCATGTGGGAATATAAAAAATTCAACTTTAATAAGTCCCTTATAATTTCTTTTTCCTGTGTACTTTCTCATGCTTCTCTTTATTCTTGCATTTGAAAGTCAAATTTTCTGTTCAGTTCTGTTTTTTTTCATGAAGAATGATTGAAAATTCTGTATTTCATTGAATGACCATATTTTCCTCTATAGCATTATACTCAGTTTTTCTGGGTAGGTGACTCTTGGTTTTAATCCTAGCTCCTTTGACCTCTAGAATATCATATCCCAAGCCATTTGATCCCTTAATGTAGAAGCTGCTAGGTCTTGTGTTATCTTGTTTGTATTTCCATAGTACTCAAATTGTTTCTTCTTGACTGCTTGCAGTATTTTCTCCTTGACCTGGGAACTCTGGGATTTGGTTATACTATTCCTAGGAATTTTTTGGGGGGAAATCTTTTTTTCAAGATCAGTGAATTATTTCAATTTCTATTTTGCCTTCTGGTTCTAGAATATCAGGGCAATTTTCCTTGAGAATTTCTTGAAAGATGGTGTCTAGGCTCTTTTTTTAATCATGGCTTTCAGGTAGTCCAATAATTTTTAAACGATCTCTCCTGGATCTATTTTCCAGGTCAGTAGTTTTTCTAATGAGATATTTCACATTGTCTTTTAGTTTTTCATTTGTTTGAATCTGTTTTATAGTATCTTGATTTCTCATAAAATCATTAGCTTCCATTTGTTCCAATCTGATTTTGAAGTAATAATTCTCTTCAGTGAATTTTTGTAATTCCTTTTTCCATCTGGCAAATTTGACTTTTTAAGGCATTGTTCTCCTCATTGGTGTTTTTTGGACCTCTTTTGCCATTTGAGTTAGTCTATTTTTCATGACTTATTTTCTTCAGTCAGACTGTCTACTCACTTTTCTTGATTTTCTTGCATCATTCTCATTTCACTTCCCAATTTTTCCTCCACTTCTCTTACTTGGTTTTCAAAATCCTTCTTGAGCTTCTCCATGACCTGTGAGCAGTTCATATTTTTCTTGGAAGCTTTTGATGCAGGAGTCCTGATTTCATTGTCTTCCTCCCTTTCATGCTTTGATTGTTTTTGTCCCCGAAAAAGGATTCTATGGTCTGTTCATGCTTCCTCATTTTGTCAGTCAATTACTTGATATTTGAATTCTTTTCCACTTTAGAACTCTGGTTACAGAATGGAGAGAGCTTTGTCCCAAATCATTGGGGTTTTTTTGCAGCTGCCAGAGCAATTAGGAAGGTGGCCCCTCTGCAGCCCCCACAGGCTCTGACACTTGGCCACATACCCCAAGACCTTCAGCCAAGACCCGGATTCAAGCAGGTCAAAGCAAGAGCAATTACCCTCTGAATGATCTCTTGGTCCCCCTACAATCTGCAGGCCAACAGCACCTTAGGCAACCATGTGGTTCAGCCATCATTGTGCCTCCACCACTTCTTGCCCAGGGGGCAGAGGCCAGACCCCAATCTTCTATCCACGCCTGTTCCAACAAAGTTCACACTGATATTTTACTTTGTCTTTGGTGTTTATGTTTTGAGAATTCTGGAAACCTCCACAGTTGCTGGAGCTTCACTCTCCTGAAGTGTGCTCTGGCTGCTGCTGGTTGAGCCTTAGGGTCAAAACCACATGGCTCATGCTGTTCTAGGCTAGGATCCCAGAATGCTGTGATAGACAATTCCTGTCTGCCTGCCAGGTTGCCTTCAGTTGGAGATTTGTTTCTCTCTGTCACTTTGTGGGTTCTGTAGATCTAAAATTTGTTTAGAGTCATTTTTTTACATGTATTGGAAGAGGTAGAAGCCAGAGCCACTGGCAAGTCCTGTTTGTATTCCACCATCTTCAATAATTCCTTGAAGGATGATACCTAGACTCTTTTTGATCATGGCCATCAGGTAGTCCAATAATTTTTAAGTCTTTCCTCCTGAATAAATTTTCCAGAACAGTTGTTTTTCCAAAGAGATATTTCACCTTTCCTATTTTTTTATTCTTTTGTCTTTTTTTAATTCCTTGATTTCTCATAGAATCATTAACTTCCATTTGCCCCTTTATAATTTTTGAAGGCATTATTTTCTTCAATGATATTTTGGACTTCCTTTTCAGCTTGGTCAATTTTGCTTTTTCAGGCATTTTTCTCCTCTTTGGCTTTTTGTACCTTTTTTTTTTTTACCATTTGGTTTAGTCCATTTTTCATGGTGTTATTTTCTTCTTTAGGTCTTCTTTAGCAAGCTGTTGACTTGTTTTTTCAGGATTTTCTTGCATGGAGTGCTCTTATTTCTCTTCCCAATTTTTCCTCTACTTCTCTTACTTGGTTTTCAAAATCCTTTTGGAGGTCTTCAGTGGTCTGCAACCAATTCTTCTTTTTCTTGGAGACTTTTGATGCAAGAATTTGACTTTGTTGTTTTCTTCTGAGTGTATGTTTTGATCCTCCTTGTCACCATAGTAAGTTTCTATAGTCTGAGTTTTTTTCCTATTGTTTGCAAAACAACAGAGTCCTGCCTCAATGACAACAAAGAGACCCCTGTAATCTTCTTCTGACCATTTGTTTGATCCCTTTACCATCTTTGGACTGAGAGCTCTGGAAGCAGCTACTGCCACTGCTGTTGCCACTGCCACTGCCACCACTATTGCCACTGCTTATTCAGTAACTCCCAAAGCCTGCCCCTGGCCTGCTGAGGTCAAGCTATGTTGGCAGTGGGCTGGACTGTGTTCCTTTCTCACTCATATTCCACAGACCTTTCTTACTTAGTTGCTAAGTTTTCTTTGGCATTTGTGAGTTGAGAAGCCTGGGAACCACCATAGTTGACAGTGATTCAGTCCCTCAGGTATGCTCCAGGTTTGCTGGGGTCTGGTTTGTGCTGGTGCAGCCTGCATTGTACTGAGTTCCTCTCTCATTCTGGTGCAAAAGACCTTTCCTGTTGTCTTGGGCTGGAAATTTGTTTGTTTCTGTCTTTTTGCGGGGTCTACTTCTCTAGAACTTGTCTAGAGTAATTTTTTATGGGTATTTGGAGGGGTTTGGGGTATAAGTCCCCGCCTTTACTCCACCATCTTGGCTTGCCCTCCACTCTCCTACTTCCAGCCTTCTCATTTTTGAAAACTATCTGCAAGGGTGGAGATCTTTCTCTCTACACTTTAAATTATAGTACTTTTATTCCATTTATTATTTTGTGTATTTGTGTATATGTGTTAGTTATATTTAGACAGACCATTTCTAATAGTATTTTTACAGAATAAGTGTTCAATAAATCAAGTTAATTATTGATCATAATTATTTCATCTATATAATCTAAATCTTTGATACAAATAAGCCAATTTTATTTAGGAATTTCCTCATGAGTATTTGCTTTGATCCAGATTTGGCTATAACATTTGGCATGAGATCAACCTTTATATTCTGCAAGTCTGATATTCTAATTTTAAAATAATTTTTTGAAACCTTGTTTTCATAATATCAGCCCCCTGCTAAATAGTTCCTTGTTGGCTGTGGGATCTAAATCTGTAGCTTAGAAAAGAACTCATTTTTATAGATTTAATGCCTACTTCTCTGTTACATGAATCCTTGGATCCAATTCAAATTATCTACTACTTGTCCCCCAAGCCTAGTTTATGATATCGTGTTGCTTTTTTTGGCTATTTCCATTCCTCACTTCTTTCTCAAAAATATGAATGACTTTCCCCATTCTCTCTATCTCATAAACTATCACAGATCTTTTTTTTTCCTGCATTAAGATATTCCAAAATACTCTAGTCCACACGGATCTATGAATTTATAATAACTTCCTAAATCGCTCATTTTCTAAACTAACTGGGTATTATTCTATGGCAAGTTCGGTAGGCTCTTTGTGCTATTCATTAAAAACCTTGGGTTTTTAATATGCCTTACATTGCCAACTAGATAAAGAGGTTCTTAAGATACAATATATCTTATATTTCTTTGTAGTCTCCATACTGCCAAGGAAAATGCTGGGACATAGTGTATGTCATCAAGAAATTACTTGATTTTTACTTCAATGAATCTTTGTACACAAGATCATACCTGATTATTTGTGCTACTTGTTTTGAATTTTAGGAGGCAAAGGAATGGGAGGCTGGGAAGGGGGAATTCGGGTGCCAGGAATATTTCGATGGCCAACTATCCTTCCAGCTGGTGGAGTGATTAATGAGCCTACCAGTCTCATGGATATTTATCCAACATTGTCTTATGTTGCTGGAGCAATATTGCCACAGGACAGGTACAAAAATTTATGAAAATTTAGTATTTGAATGTATTTTTTTCTGATTATATTATATTTGAGGCCATATCTATAAAATGTGAAGATGCATGTGTGTAAATATTTTTGTGTTTGAATGCACACATATGTGATAGAAAATTAAATACATATCGAATGTGACTGTTTTTATTTTATACTTTCACATGGTCCATGCTGTGCAAATATAAGATGTAAGAATCTTGGTGTCTCTTTATACCTATGGGGGCATACCTATACTCCTGTTTTAATTCTACACCAAAGCTAAGTCTCTTTGCTTTTGTTTCAATAAAGTAGGATAGAAGATTTGGTCATTCAAAATACTGGGCTCATGTAGATAACTTTGGTAATAGTAAGAGTATTATTTCCAAATTTGCACTGCTTTCAAAGCTCAAAAATATGGACTTTTAGGTTACCTGTATTATTTTCAGGTTGCCCAAATTCTATGGTCAAGATTGTGCTAAAAGAAATATTATTATATATCATAATCAAAAGAGAAATAAAGTATACTTCATGTTTAATTCAAATTATGAAATAAATTTTGCTGGGTAGAGTAACGAATGTTGGCATTTGGATGGAAAATTCTAAATCTTATTCCCAGCTGATAATTTGTATGCTTTTTTTTCAACATATGTATTTCAAAACTGAGTTTCCCATCCTTAAATTTGGGGCTTGATTACCACTGTACAGAAATGTTGCAAAAGACATTCATTTTTCTGGTATGGATTGGACTTGCTCTCCAAGGGCCCTTAAAATTCAGGGAATCCATATCTTGTTTGGAAATATTAAAAGACATTAGGGTTATAATAATGATTGTATTAAAATATTTAAGGTGAGAAAATCATGATTCTTCTTTAACATTTTTGTAATGATGGGGTTTATTAGATCATTGAATTTACTATGTATCACCTAGGATATTTTTTGATTTTTACTCTCTCTCTCTCTATTTTTAAATTTCAGCATCATTGATGGCAAGAACTTAATGCCTTTACTACAAGATAGAGTTTTTCAATCAGAACATGAATTCCTTTTCCATTACTGTGGGATATATTTACATGCAGTAAGGTGGCATCAAAAAGACTGTGAGTATTATGATATACCTAAATGTGCCTAAGACTTTTTTTTTCTTGCTGTGATACTTTCTAGATTACTCAACGATCAAATTACAATAGCACAAAGTAAGGAAATAAATAAATTTATTTGTTTTCTACTTGAGATCAGATAATGTGACACATAGTGGGGAAAAAAACTAAGTAGAGATTTGCTTCTTTTAATTAAATGTATTCAGACAAGCATTTTGGTTTATGCATGAGAGAGTGCAAATTAGGTGTTAATGTAGAAGTCACACTGAGTTAATTGGTTAAAAAATAATAACAACTTAGTTTCTCTGACTTTCTTAATGTGGTATTCCCTATTTCCTTCTTTTAAAAACTTTTTCAGTGTTTAATATCTCCTGTCCATTTTTGCTTGCTAGGATTCACATAAAAATAGAACTCAGTTGGGGTGGCCAAGTAGCCCAGTGAGTAAGAGCAACGGCCTCAAAGTCGGGATGACCTGGGGTCGAATCCAGGCTCAGACACTTAGCACCCACCCAGAAACACCTGGCCGTGTAACCTTGAGCAAGTTACTTAACACCAATTGTGTAGGGGTGGCCAGGTGGTTCAGTGAATAAGAGCACCGTCCCCAGTGTCGGGATCGAATCTGGGCTCAGATACTTAGCACCACACCCAGAAATAACTGGCCCTGTAACCTTGAGCAAGTAACTTAACCCCAAATTCTTTTAAAAAAAAATAAAAAAAATAGGACTCAGTCAAAGGAGCAGTTGGTCCTTGTCCTAGTAGAGGGTGACTGGTGAAATATAAACTAACTGAGGCAACAAACGTTTGAGTTTCTGAGCATACTGATATATCAAGCAAAGCATGTCAATTATATAACAAATGAGGACCAATCTCAGTTTGGCACTGGACCCCAAACACAGGGAGAGATATTTTTATGCACTGAAAGAAAACAATGAACAAGATATAAACCACTGGTTGGGCGGAGCCAAGATGGTGGAGTAGAAGCAAGACTTCCCCATTGCTCTGGCTTCCAGCTTCACCAATCCATGTAAAAAGGGACTCTAAACAAACTTTGGAGCGAAAGAACCCACAAAATGACACAGAGAAGCTAACCTCCTGCTGAGGACAGCAGGGCAGGCAGGGAATAATCGGCCAGAGCAGCGCTCTGGGAGCTGAGCCCAGCCCCACACCTAAGTTTCAGCCCCATGGTGGGCCTGACAAGCCAAAGCTGGAGGGACTCCGGAACAGCAGCAGCTGTGGCCATTTCCAGATTTATCAACACACAGATGCTAAGGACAAAGTGAGATGTCAGTGCAGTCTGGACTTTGGGACCCAGTACATGGGAGTGCGTGGCTTTTGCCCCCCAGGGATGAGAAGCGGCTGAGGTGCTGGCACAGCCAGCCAGCACCACATGGCAGCTTCCGCTCCTGGTGTGCAGAGTGTAGGGGGACCAAGCACGAGTCTGAGGGGTAATCACTCTTACTTTAACCTGCTTGGATCTGGATTGCAGTCTTGGGTGGAGGTCCTGGGGTATATGTCCAGCTTGCCAGAGCATGTGGAGACCTCAGAGAAGGTACCCAACTAATACCTCCGGCAACTGAGAAAACCCCAGCATTTGGGATGAAAGCTCCCCCATCTGGTGGCACAGTCCTACTGTGGTAAAAAGCCCAGGGGTCAAGTGACTGAGGGGCGACATGACCAGGTAAAGCAAACAAAGCAGACAGACGATTCTAACATCAGAGTCCTATTTTGGGGACAAAAAAGAGCAAAGCATGGAACAGGAGGAAGACAGTGAAGTCAGAACTCCTGCACCAAAAGCTTCAAAGGAAAGTATGAGCTGGTTACAGGCCATAGAGAACCTTAAGAAGCAGATAAGAGAAGTGGAGGAAAAATTGGGAAGAGAAATGAAAACAATGAAAGAAAATTATGAAATGAGTGTCAGCAGCCTGAATGAGGAAAATAACACCTTAAAAAACAGACTAACTCAATTTGCAAAAGAAGCTCAAAAAGGCAATGAGGAGAAGAATGCCTTAAAAAGCCAAATTTGCCAGATGGAAAAAGAATCTCAAAAGTTCAATGAAGAGAATCATGGCTTCAGAATTAGACTGGAGCAAATGGAAGCTAATGACTTTATGAGAAACCAAGATGCTGTTAAACAGATCCAAAGAAATGAAAAACTGAAAGACAATGTGAAATATCTCATGAGAAAAACCACTGACCTGGAAAATAAGTCCAGGAGAGAGAATTTAAAAATTATTGGACTGCCTGAAAGCCATGATCAAAGTAAGAACCTAGAAATCATCCTCCAGGAAGTTCTCCAAGAAAACTGCCCTGATGTTTTAGAATCAGAGGGCAAAATAGAGGTTGAAAGAATCCACCGATCATCTGTTGGAAAAAATCCCCAAAAGAAAACTCTTAGGAATATTATACCCAGGTTTTGGAATTCCCAGATTAAGGAGAGAATATTACAAGCAGCCAGGAAGAAACAATTTGAATATTGTGGAAACACAATCAGGATAACCCAGAATCTAGTAGTTTCTATACTGAGGGATAGAAGGGCTTGGAATATGATATTCCATAGGGCAAAGGAGCTGGGATTAAAACCAAGAGTCACCTAACCAGCAAAACTGAGTATCATGTTTCAGGGGAAAATATGGTCATTCAGTGGAATAGAGGACTTTCAAGCATTCTTGCTGAAAAAAAAAACAGAGTTGAATAGAAAATTTGACATTCAGATACAAGAAGCAAGAAAAGCATGAGAAGGTAAACAGGGAAAAGAAATCATAAGGAATTTATCAAAGTTGAACTATTAACATTCCTACATGGAAAAAAAACAATAATTGTAACTTATGAAACTTTTCTCAGTAGTTGAAGGGAATATATGTATGTATGTTTGTATATATATGAGGGTAAATGGGCATATAAATATATATGTGAATGTGTGTATATATGTTTACAGGTATACATAGATAGAGGGCACAGGATCAATTTAACAGGAAAGGATGATACTTAAAAGGTGAAATTAAGAGGTGGGAGAGGAATATAATGAGAGGAAATGGGGAGAGACAGAATGGGGTTAACTATCTCATACAGAAGAGGCAAAGGGAAATGATTACAATTGAGGGGAAGAATAGGAAGGCAAAAGGGAATGGGTCAACCTTATTCCCATTGAATTTGGCTTGAGGAGGGAATGAAATACACACTAAATAGGGTATCTCACCCTTCAGGAGAGTATGGGTGGAAGGGGATGAGAGGGGGGATGATGGAAGGCAGGGCAGGCTTCGGGGAGGGAAGTGGGAAGCACCCACTTTTGAAAAGAGATGGGATCAATGTAGAGAATAGAACAAGTGGAAGGTGGGATAGGAGGGAGGGAAACATAGTCAGTCTTTTACAATATATCTACTATGTTATTGTTTTGCATTAGCCACACATGTACATCCTATACTGAACTGCTTATTTTCTCTGTAAGGGTAGGTGACAAGGGAGAAAGGGAATCAATCTGGAATTCAAAGTTTTAAAATCAAATATTCAAACATGTATGTGTGTGTGTGTGTGTCTGTGTGTGTGTGTGTGTGTGTGTGTGTGTGTGTGTGTGTGTAGGCATAGAAATCCACTGGAAAAGTCGAAAGCAGTATGGGAGAAAATATGGGAGAGAGCAGATTGGAAGAGGAGATATCCTGTGGGACTACTACTTTTTTTTGGGGGGGTAGGTAGGGGAAAAACGGGGAGAAGATTTGTAACTCAAAATCTGGTAGAAATGAATGATGTAAATCAGAAGTTAATAAAGCATTTGGAAAAAAAAGATATAAACCACTCTACAAGATTAAGTGATTTGATCTATAATTGCATGGATTTTCCAAATGGGCATTGGGGTGGGTTCTAGTTAAATTGGGAGATGATTGGGCTTAGAGGTCTTTCTTTTCCCAGAATTGGGAGATGTTGATTAATTGTACCCACCTGCACTTCATGAATAGTACATGAGGCAGCACAAAATGGAATCAGTGTTAATCTGATTGGTTCTCTTGATTCTCACACTAAACCAGCTCCATTTTGTAGCCAACTTTCCCTGTTTCTTCAAAAGAAATCTCATTCACAGTCTGGAAGTATGGAGAAGTATAAATATACTTCATTTTCCTATCTGGATTTTTTATGTAACAGAAAATTAAATCATTTGCCCTCATAGAAATAGTTTATTATAGTGGGGTATATGTCTCATCAGTATAGAAAGGGTCTCACAAAGCACAAGTCTGTAACAGTAAAATTTCTCTGCTGTGGAGGGGAAGGTGGTCAGAAAATATTCTCCATGTAAGGACATAAATATTTTTTAATCTGTATTAAGTGAAGGTGAATTTTCTTTTTCTTTTACTTTTATTAACCAGAAGGGGGTATATATTTCAATAGTAGAATAGGTTTCTTTCATTATTATCATGGCTCAAATAGTCCTAGGGTTTCATTAGGAAAGGTAAGAGTTGGTAGTGGAATATTACACTAATTAAATGGGATAAATAATTGGATTCTGGATTCTCAATAGATCCATTGGCGATTGCTATTATTTGGGCAATTGTCAATCCATTACATTTTAGATGAATTTCGCAAAGATAAAACTGTCTGCACTTACCAGAAATCCCCAAGCTAATTTACAAGGGCGGGCTAAGGGTGAAATTTTCCCAACATAAGCTGTTTCCTCTTTGAATATCCTTCCAGAAAGAGTAGGTGGAGATGACTATCCCTTCACTCCTCTGTTCTGTACATCGCGTTGCTTGAGAGCTATTTCATAATTGGCACATCTTTGAAAAACTGTAGCTGTAATACTTTATACCTGATAGTCACCCAGGAATGACAATCAGCAGTCAATTCACAAGAAAAAGAAAAGAGCTGTGAATAAACTTTCCATATTATATTTAAAAAGAAAGGAACTGTGAATAGCCTTTCCATATCCTATTTATATCCTCTTCAAATATGACAGTTTGAAAAGTGATTTTATAAAAAGGAATAAGAAGGATATTTATTTAGTAATAAATAACATTTCCTGGTATTCTTGACTGACATAAACTAGTTCTTAATAGCATCTTTTAATTCCTGTGAAGATGGAATATAAATTAGGAAGCATTGTCCCAAAGTCTACATACCTTGATAGATACTGTGAGTCCTAATGATCATGTTTTGTAAAACCGAGTTTCAGTAGTGATTATTTTTTCCTGAGCTACTTGGAGATTTTATTGCTGGGATGCTTCTTTTTATTAAATTTTTACTGATAACTTTTGTTTTTATATTACTTAAATTTTCCTGCATCCTTTTCTCTTTCTGTTTTGCATTCCTTTCTATAAAGACTATTTTAAAAAAGAAAAATAAGAAAAGGAAAAATAATGAGCAAAACCGATCAGTTAAAAAATGACACTATGTTCAGTGTCCCAAACTGTGCAATCCCCAACTCACCTATGACCCCTGACTCTTCAAAGAGTAGGGAGAGTTTTCTCCTAATATATGTTCTTGGAAGGCAAGTTTATTCTCTGAAATTCTGCACCATTCATTTTGATTGTTTTGTGATGGTTGTTCTTTCCATTTGCTTCATTGAGATCATTGTCTACTGTTTTCTTGGCTCTGTTTACTTTGTTTTGTGTCATTTCATGTAAGTCTTTGTACTTTTCTCTATTCTTCATATTTATCACTTGTTTTTTTTATTTTGCTTTTTGGATGGGAGGGCAGGGCAATTGGGGTTAAGTGACTTGCCCAAGGTCACACAGCTAGTAAGTGTTAAGTGCCTGAGACCAGATTTGGACTAAGGTTCTCCTGACTCCAGGGATGGTGCTATATTTATCACTTTTTACAACATGGTAACATTCCATTCTATTCAAGCACCACAATCTATTTGGCATTTACCATTTAAAGGATCACTACTACTCCTACTTCTACTGCTACCATGACTACTTGCAACAACAATAAACAATTAGCATTTACATAGTGCTTTAAGGTTTGCAGGCTTGTTGTTTACTTGTTTTCAGTTTTGTCTGATTCTTTGTGACCTCATTTGGGGTTTTCTTGGCAAGGATATTGGAGTGGTTTGCCATTTCCTTCTCCAACTCTTTTTACAGATGAGGAAACTGAGACAAAAAGGGATGAGACTTACCTAGGGTCACACAGCTAGTAAATGTCTGAGGTTGGAGTTGAACTCAGTGTTCTTGACTCAAGGCTCAGAACTCTATTCACTATGCCACCTAGCTGCCCTATAAGGTTTGCAAAATGATTTGTCAATGTGATTTTTTATCTTCACAACAATCCTGGCTTTTTTTTAGTGCTATATTTAATCCCCATTTTTATAGATGAGAAAACTAAGGCACAGATTAAGTTATTTGCTCCAAATAACACAGTCTGAGTATAGATATGAACCTAGATTTTCCTCTCTCCAGTTCTAGACCACTAACGATTGTGCCACCTAATTGTTTGGTTCTCAGTTTGTGTGTGTGTGTGTGTGTGTGTGTGTGTGTGTGTGTGCCATAAAAAGTGCTGCTATAAGTTTGTTGGTATATATGAAAACTATTCTTTTTGCCAATGATTTCCTTGGGGGTATATGCCTTGCAGTCAAATCTCTTATTGGAAAGGTATGGACATTTTAGCCATTTTATTTGCATATTTCTAAATTGTTTTTTTTTAAATGGTACTAATTCACAGATCCATTCACAATTAAATAATAAAATGAGAGTAGATGATTTCAAAGGTCCTCACTAGCCCTAAACCCTCTTAATGAATTCACTAATATGACATCAACAACTTCACTAGATTTGTCAGTGTTTCTTTCCTTCACCTGTCAAAAGGGCTTTAAAACTTCTCCAACATTGACTCCTCCCAACTAACACCGTCTCTGCCAAGTTTCTGGAGTGTCATATAAAATCTTAGTATTGTTTTGATTTATTCTTAGTATTAGTGCTTTGGAGAATCCTTTTACTGGTTTGTATGCATCTAATAGATTTTAAAGTTTCTTTTTCAGTTAACTGAGGTGAGGAACAGGAAAAATACTTTTCATTGATGATACCTGATGAAAATAAACTGATTTGAGAATATTTTGTAATATTGTAAACTTATATTTATTTGTATGTGTTAATGATTGAGTTGTCTTTTTCCAGGTGGTACTGTGTGGAAGGCTCATTATGTGACTCCAAAATTTCAGCCTGAGGAAGGAGGAGCCTGCTATTGGAGTGGACTTTGTCCATGTTCTGGGGAGGTTAACTACCATGATCCTCCTTTGCTGTTTGATATTTCCAGAGACCCTTCTGAAGAGCATCTTCTTACTCCTGAAAATGAGGGGCTTTTTGATGCTGTAATAAAGAAAATGGAAGAGGCAGTGAAAGAGCACCGAAGAACATTGATGCCAGTCCCACAGCAGTTCTCTGTATTCAACACCATCTGGAAACCATGGCTCCAACCTTGTTGTGGGACTTTCCCATTTTGTGGTTGTGATAAGGAAGCTGACACTCTACCTACTGGCCTATGAGGGAAACAAGCTGCTGGTTACTGGGATCTTCTGGACATATTATCTGAAAGTAAAAATAAGTATGTATGAAACAAATTAACAGCTTATTTTCATTTGGAATTTGAAAGAATGGTTTTAGCTGCCTTTTTCTGCAGGTATGCTTTTTTCTTTATTTTTTTCTCCAAGGAGCTGGATAATTTAAATATTTCTCAGTATAATTACTAAGCCCGATTTAAAACATTTTTAAAATTTCTAACTAAAAAATGTCAACAGCGCATAGCATATCAGACCTAGGGAGAATTATTGGTTCAAGATGACACTTTGAGAAATCCTCTAATTCTATCAAAATTGTTTATACTTGTAATATAACCATTTTAAAATTAAAAAAAAAAGTCTCTATCAACTTTTGCTGCTCATTTATAGCATATTCACACAGTTTTATATGATCAACTCAAGTTGGTAGTAAATAATAATTAGGATTCAATTTCCATTGAAACTCAAGATGTATACCAGTTCAATGACTGGCATGAAAAAAGGGAAGGAGTGGCACTAGTATTCCTTTGGAAGTCAAAATTCAGCTACTCCAGTCTCAGCATATGAAAACCACTCCAGAATATTCTACCAGATTTCTTTCCATCTGTCTGCCCATTTTCATGGTTTTCTCACCTTTCTCTCTCCTTTCTGTCCTTGATGTCTTCTTTACCTTCCCTCTCTTACTCTCTGTCTCTATCTTTCTCTCTTTATCTCTCTCTCTCTGTGTGTCTCTGTTTTTTTGTCTCTTTCTTTCTCTGTCTCTCTATCTCACTTCTACACTTTAAAGAAAATGCAAGTAGGAGGTTTGGAAGTAGGGTGGAGAAAGAAGGAGGAAGAGGGGGGAAAACTATATCTCTCCTTCTACTTACCTGTTATCAATGCTCTATTTTTCTCTGTGGAGATCTGCAACACATTCTGGAACACTTCCAGAAGACAATAAAAAATTCATTGTAAAAAAGTTCTCCGTGTCTTGTCATGTTCTAGAATTAATAGTAGTGTGAATGAATGAATTAAAGAAAGAATGAAAATATTAATGGCTAACTATGGAGATAGAGATTGAAAAAGAAAATCCCTGACTTTAAGGAGTTTCCTTTTTATGGTTGGATCTCATAACCAATTAAAATTTTTGAACATTTTTTTCCTATCTTCTTTTTTTACAGTATCCAGGAAGTATCAGTAAAACTAAACATTTGTAAATCTAATGAAGTTGATGACATTATGTGAGGAATTTCATTAAGTATCATAGGGTATAGGGCTAGAGGGGACCTTTGAAATCATCTAGTCTAGATTTTATTATTTAAATTTCATTTAATGAATTAAAAAAATTTCTCTCCCTCCCATATTCCTCTCCATCTTGAAAAGAAAGCAAAAACCAACAAACTTTTCAACAAATATTCAGTCATGCAAGATGAATGAAGTCTGTTACTTCTTTGTTAAAAGATGGATAACATTGTTAGTTATGGTAATCTGGACTATATTTTGTCATTGCATTAACCAGTGTTTTTTAATTCTTTCAAAGTTGTTTTTAAAATGTTGTTATTATGTAAATTTTCCCCTTTGTCATGTTCATTTCACTCTTCACATTCATCTTCCCAGATTTCTCTGAAACAATCCTCTTTTCCTATTTATTATGGCACAATGATATTCTTTTAATTCATTTGCCAAAATTTGTTGAGCCACTCCCCAATTTTAATGGGCATACCTTTAGTTTTCAGGGGGTTTTGCTGCCACAAAATAACTGTTATAAATTTTTTTTATATGTAAGTGTCCTTATTCCTCTTTATTTGATCTGTTTGGCTTTGGTACTAGTAATGATATAGCTAGATAACAGCTTATGCCCAGTTTAGTAATGTAGGAGGCTTGTCTAATCTTTATTTAAGAGATGAGAAGAATGAGTCCAAGAGAGGTTCAGTGACTGACAAAGGTCACACAGCTAGTAAGAATCAAAGCATTAGAATCATTCTGACTGTAAAACCAGCACTTTTCCCATTAAACTCTATTTTTTTTTCAGATTCTACTAATTGAAAATACTTCTAAAGCTAGGTTGAAAAGAAATTTTTCTAAAATTGCATATGGAATCCAAAAGACCCAACTGCATAGCAACAACTCCCCGTTTTTGTCCTCTTACCTAGCATTAATAAACAATAATAGTGCTACTGTGTGTATGCCAGGCACTATATTAAACACTTTACAAAAATTATATTATTTGAGCCTCACAATAATCCTGATAGGAAGATGCTATCGGGATACCCATTTTATACTTGAGGAAACTGAGGCAAAAAGAGGTTTCATTTTTTGCCTGAAGTTAAACAGCTAATAAATATCTGAGGCTGACTTTGAAGGGAATAGGGGTGTGTGTGTGTGTGTGTGTGTGTGTGTGTGTGTGTGTGTGGATGGGTGTATGTGTATGTGTGTATGAATACATATAAAAAATAAAGTCCTTGGATTCAATGGTTAATAACAACTAGACAGAGGGCACAGGGTTACTTGAATATGAAGGGATAATATCTAAAAAATATAATTAAGAGGTAAGAGAGGAATTTATTGGGAGGAGAAAGGGAGAGATTTAATAGAGTAGATTATCTCACCTAAAAGAGGCAAGAGAAAGTTGTTACAATGGAGAGGAAGAGCTGAGGGGTGAAAGAGAATTAATTACCCTTACTCTTATTGGATTTGGCATAAGGATTAAATAACATACACACTCAATTGTGTATCTTTCTCCACAGGCAAGTAGGGGGGAAGGGGATAAGAGGGGGGGCTGATGGAAGGGAGGGTAGATTGGGGAGGGAGTAGTCAAAAGCAAACACTTCTAAAAGGGACAGGGTCAAAGGAGAAAATAGAATAAATGGAGTGTGGAATCGGATGGAGGAACATATAGTTAGTCTTTCACAATATGACTACTATGGAAATATTTTGCATAACTATACATATATAACCTATATCGAAGTGCTTGTCTTCTCAATGGGAATGGGTAAGGAGGGAAGAAGAGAGAGAATCTGGAACTCAAACTTTTAAATACAAATGTTTAAAAAAATAGTTTTTAATGCAACCAGTAAATAAGATATATGGGCTATGGGATGTAGAAGTCCATCTTGCCATACAAGAAAGTAATGGGGGAAAGAAGAAGGGGCAGACTGGGGGAAGGGGTAATCAGTATGCTTTCACTTGGGTTTGGGGGCAGGGGAGAGATGGGCAGAGAGTTTGGAACTCACAATATACTGAAATGAATGCTGAAAACTAAAATAAATAAATTTTAAACATAAAAAATAAAGATATTGGACTCAATGGTTAATAACAACTATTGCAGCTTTAAATGTATGACACTTTAACCTATGTTCTTATGCTTTTGGCAAGATTGAGCCAAATTTCTACAATTTAGCTAGGACTAGACTACCTGTTTGAGTGTCATTTGAATGTGAATAATCTTATATGATTAATTGTATAATGTCATACTTCCTTCAAAGAAGGAAAAGGGTGGGTTCTAGAATAGTTAATACCTGGGATGCAAATTAGGTATTGTGTGTGAATCATATATGTAAGCTTTGCCCAAACTTATCTCTATGTAATGTGTGTAGGTTGGTACACTGCTAAAGACCTGGCAAACATTTTTTTTTCTGATCAGACTCAAGAATGACTCGAGGTTAACCACATTCTTCTTCTAGGAAACTTAAAATAGGTAAGTTTGGACATTTAAATGTCATTTTTTTTTTTGCTGGAGAAATGCGGACTTTTTTTTTTTAAAGGAATCAGGGTTAAGTAACTTGCTCAAGGTTACATGGCCAGGTGTTTCTGGGTGGGTGCTAAGTGTCTGAGCCCGGATTCGATCCCCAGGTCATCCTGACACTGGAGCCGGTGCTCTTACTCGTTGTGCTACCTGGCCACCCCAAGAAATGCAGACTTTGTGGTTGTGGTGGGCAGAGATGTCAAAACTTTTTGCTTGGTGAAGTTGCATTGGCATGTTCTCCACATTGAAATACAGAGGGAAGAGGAGGAGGCCAAGAGGTCTCTCAATAAACAGGGTTGAATTGAATTTTATTTAGGTGAGGAGAATCATTTGGAGAAGGTTTCTAGTAGATAGTCTTTTGGTATGAATTAATATTGTATTAATATTGTTGGGTATACTGTGTGGGATGACAATTGGAAGATTTGGCTCTTAGATATTACTGAAAAAAAACAAACCTAGATGTATAAATATGTATGAGTGGAGAGAGTAAGAGGGGGGAGGGAGAAGTCTTACTTTATAATGAGATTTGACAGTCCTTTTTTGGTGCTGAACTTCTGAGGCTTCCCATATACAGGTACACTCCGACACTTAATGACCCTTAACTATCAGATAGCTTTGGCACTTCAGGAACCTTGATTTACTAAAGGGAGAATAATAACATAATGAAAATGGAGAGAGGCTCTGATGTTCTGAAGTAATTTTATAGGAGGTTTTTTTCTGGGCTTCCAATGGTTTGAAATTCTTCCTTTTCTTTAGGGGTATCTGCATTTTACTTTGAGGGGCTAAAAGGACCTAAATCCAAAGATAAGAATTTCTCAAAGCTCTTTGGGGAGCCCAAGGATTCTAGAGTTATGATATATTTATGATTTGAATTGGGATTTGGCAAATGCTTAGAGGAAAAATGAAAATGAAAAAAAATAACAGTGGTGTTGCTTTATTTTTTATATAGCAACTAAAAACTATTTGATATTTGTAGGAATTAGTGGAAATTTCATAGAAGCCTGGAAGCTCCTAACTTTTGTCATGGATTTAATTTATTTGAAGGTATTGCATTGACTTTTACAGGCATTTGTTCTCTTTCCTGAAGAAGAAAAGAAATATATGCATAGTAAAATTGAAGATACATGATGGTGCACTGGTAAGAGAATTGAAATTACCATTGAATACCTTTCCCTCTCCAGTTCTCTCTTATCCAAAGGACAAGGTTTATGTAGCATTTGAAAAATTAATCCTACAGATGTGTAATATAATGGAATTCTTCCTTCTGATGAACACAGTAGTTCCTGTGATGGGAGGCTCTGGGTACTTATCCAATAGAAAATACCTACCCAATAGAAAATAAACTTAACAAATGCAGCTGATGATGGAACCAAAGCTGCTTTGTGAACCTGAACAGTTTTGTACTGTGATTTGTCCATTCATTGGACCCTCCCAAACGTTTTGTAGTCATCGGGCATTAGAAAGGCTGGTAATTGCCTCAACTACATCCTTTCTTTGATTATGAAAATCACATTGAAAGTTCTCCTCACTTCTTATCTCCAGAATGTTCATTCTGAAGGAATCCAAGATCTCAAAGATAAAGTTGGATTATATTAACTGTTTTTTTAAAGGCCAAGTGGAGGAGGGCTCATTCATGATTGTTGTAAAGCTACATTCTTTTATGCACGGGTGCAACTTAAAAAATGAGATCAGGTTATTAATCTGCACTTGGCAGTCTCATGGACTTGGTTGACTGGGAAACATTCCATTTTTCAAATTAATTTTTATTTTGGCTCCAGTTGCCTGAGAAAATTCAGTGAGGGGGGGCCAGGTAGCACAGCGAGTAAGAGCACTGGCTCCAGTGTCAGACTGACCTGGGGATCGAATCCCGGGCTCAGATGCTTAGCATCCACACAGAAACACCTGGCCGTGTAACCTTGAGCAAGTTACTTAACCCCAGTTGCTTAGGGGTGGCCAGGTGGCTCAGCCAGTAAGAGCATCGGCTCCAGAGTTGGGAAGACCTGGGGATCAAATCTGGGCTCAGATACTCAGCACCACACCCAGAAATAACTGGCCATGTAACCTTGAGCAAGTTACTTAACCCCGATTGCTTTAAAAAAAAAGAAAATTCAGTGAGTATTAGATTGTGTATACATTGCTATTGTATAAGTCTACTTTATATTTAGGAATATGTTTATTGATACTGTATAGTAAATGAGAGTTAGCATAGATATAACCAGATTAACTTCTGAATTGATATTCCTGCTTTTCTCTGAAGGATGCCATCTGGCTTTACAAATGACAGAATATGAAATTGTATTATTGGGATGAGATAAAAAAGGAGATTCAACTTATAAGGATAATATAATTTAAGGTCTAGGTTAGTGTTTACATTGGCTTTTCTTACTACCAGAGCTGACCATATATTTAGGTTGACCAGATGCCTATTTGGTAGAGTGGTTTCATGAAAACAACTGATATTTCTTCTGACTCTTCCCCACTCTACACTCAGTAATAGTTGAAATTTCTTTAAGAGGGTACAAAGATTTCTTTTTTGTTTGTTTATTTTTAAATTAATTTGTTTGTTTACTTTTAGTTTCCAGGAT
Source organism: Petaurus breviceps papuanus (assembly GCF_028583685.1). NCBI lineage: Eukaryota > Metazoa > Chordata > Mammalia > Diprotodontia > Petauridae > Petaurus > Petaurus breviceps. Next base: position 11,616,455 of record NW_027187361.1, on the reverse strand, counting down.
TCAATTCCACAATTCCTTGAGTTTCACACTTTGTCCCCCTCCCTCCCTACCCCCCACCATGGTGGCATATAGTCAAGTATAGGATCTGTAAATACTTTCACATTATACATTAGTCAGGTTATAAAGATGGATTGTATCAGATGGAATGAAAAATGGTAAAGAGGACATAAATCCAAACAAGAAAAGGAAAAAGATCAGGTATTTTGCTTCCATCTGGATATAAACTCAGTTCTTTCTAGTTCTTTCTCTGGATGCACACATTTCTCTCCATCATGAGTCTTTTGGGATGGACTTATATCACTGCATTGCTGAGAAGAGTCCAGTCTATCAAAATTGGTCATCACACATACATTGTGTCTGTAATTGTGTACAAATTTCTCCTGGTTCTACTCTAATCACTTAGCATCAGTTCATATAATCCTCTCCAGGTAAATATGAAGACTGTCTGCTCCTCGTTTCTTATAGCACAATAGTATTCCATAACATGCATATACCACAACTTGTTCATCCATTCCCCAATTGATGGGCACCCCCTTAATTTCCAATTCTTTGCCACCACAAAAAAAGCTGCTATAAACATTTTTGTACATATGGGTCTTCCTCCCACTTCTACGATCTCTTTGGGATATAACCCTAGGAGTGGTGTTGCTGGATCAAAGGATATGAAAGTATTTATAGCCCTTTGGGCATAATTCCAGATTGCTCTCCAGAAAGGCTGGATCAGTTCACAATTCCAACAGCAATGCATTAGTGTTCCAATTTGCCCACATCCTCTCCAGATTTTTCATTTTCCTGTTTTGTCATCTTAGGCAATCAGACTGGTGAGATGTGGCACCTCAGAGTTGTTTTGATTTGCATTTCTGTAATCAATAGTGATTTAGAGCATTTCTTCATGTGCTTATAGATATCTTTAATTTCTTTCTCTGAAAATCCCCTGTTCATATCCTTTGACCATTTATCAATTGGGGAATGAATTGTATTCGTATAAATTTGACTCAATTCTCTGTATATTTTAGAAATGAGTCCTTTTTCAGAGACACAGGTTGTAAATATTTTTTCCCAATTTCCCACCTCCCTCTTAATATTGGTTACATTGGCTTTGTTTGTACAGAAGCTTTTCAATTTCATGTAGTCAAAATTATCCATTTTACATTTTATAATGTTCTCTAATTCTTGTTTAGTCATAAAGTCTTTCTCTCTACACAAATATGACAGGTAACTATTCCTTGTTTTCCAAGACTGCTTGCAGTATCAACCTTTATACCTAGATCATGCAACCATTGAGACTTGATTTTGGTATATGTTGTTAGATAATGGTACAAAGATTTTTTTTTGCCCAATAAGAATTAAGGCTTAATATGAAAGTGGCCTTGATAGAGGGAACTTCAGGGTCCTAAAACCTTTCTATATCATTTTTTGTGGATGATCAGAGAGAAAAAAAGGTGGATACTAGCTATCTGAAAGTGTGGTAGAGAAAGAAGCTCTGGAAACTGCAAAATGACAGAGTGAGGGAAGACTGGGCACATTAATGACAAGGTCTACAAAAAATGCTTTGGTGTTCAATTGTATAACTTGGTCCATGGTTGTTTCATGTGTTCTCATTCCCATTTCCTTGTATGTTTATGTTTATCTGGAATTTATGCTATGTATTTTTATACTTTTAATACCAAAACAGTTATGGGGCCCATCTAGAAATTTCTTAACACAAAACCTGCCCAAAATTTCCCTCCAGGTTTAGTTAGTTTAAGAGGAATTTATCCTCACTGAGAGACAGAAATAAGCAGGACTGAATGCCTGAATTGATGCTCCCCGTGCTTTGGCTCATAGCAGAAACAGATATACTTTTTCTCATTTTTATCATGAAAAAGTTATTTTGATAAATTCTTAATTCATCAAAACATAATATTTTTTCTTTACAGGCTTTCCCTGATCATTCTCTCCCTGTCTGGTCTATTGTTCAAAATGTGTATTTCAATGGCTGTACCTGATTCCAGACCCAATGTGCTATTGATAATGGCAGATGATCTGGGCATTGGTGACTTGGGATGCTATGGCAATGATACACTGAGGTATGGACTTAGCAAATTTTAATTTTGTTTTGTTGTTTAAAAGTTATGATGAAATGTATGGATACATATACATGTGGTTGTGTTTTTTGTTCTTCATTCTCAAAGAGGACCATGACATTAGGGAGATGATGACATGACTTGCAATTGATTTTGATTTGAGTGAGGGAGGGCTGTGCAGTCTCCAGTCTTATTTTGTCCTCCAGAGTCAGCTGAATTTAGTTTCCAGATATCCTTTAGGACAATTGGAGATGGCCCAGGATGCAATATGTGACTCTGGATCTTTTAAGTTGAGGTCTTTTCAGGTTTTCACTTTGAGAGTGGCAGCGACCATTTGTGAATAAGCTTCTTTAAGAAGCGTCAAGGAATGGTCCTATAATTAAAAAAAAATAACTGAGAGAGGAAGACCCTCAGGGTTGCTGGCCAAAAGAGAAAGAGTTACTATTTATTTACATTCACTGAGAGCCAGGAAGACCCCCCAAAATAATCATTACATGGTGTTTGGGCAGGTACCTATTGTTGTCCAATCCATGACATCCAGAATGAATTCGGTTTAAGTCTTGGTCTTTGAGAAACAAGTATTGATAGAAAACCCCAGGTTAACTAGGCAGCTTTTGGCCATCAAAATTTATTTTCCTTTGGGTAGAACACCCTCAGGCAAGGGGAAAGGAGGAAGTGGAGAGGAAAAGGGATAGGAAGGGATGGGAAGAAGGAAAGGGGAAAAGAGGAGAGGACAAAGGATAAGTTGAGTTGCCCAACTGGAACTGGCCAGTTGGGTCCCCACTCAGGTAGCTTGACATACTCATAATGTGTATAGCTGGATTAATTGGTGCTACTTTAAAAAAAAACTTTTTTTGACCCAATTAATATATCAATTTGACTGAAACGATTATATTAGTAGTTTCAGTAAATGATTCTGTAGACCTATGTCTACAGAAATAATTGCTGTGACAGTTAGGCAGTGCAGTGAATAGAATGTGGGCCTGGATTCAGAAAGAGCTTAAGCTCAAACCCAGCATCAATTATTTTCTAGTTGTAAAATTCTGATTGTCACTTAACTTCTGTTGAACTCAGTTTCCTCCACTGTAAAATGAAGATAATAAAAGCACCTAATTGGCCAGGTTGTTGTAATGATCAAATGATATAGTATTTGTAAAGCACCTCTTACGGTGCTTAGAACATTGTAAATGCCATATAAATTCCAGCTACTATTAGCTATTATGTCAAAAGATGAAAGGAAGCTTAATCAGAAAGTTCAAGGGCTTTTTTACTTTGTTTCTTAATTTTGTTTTATTTTGGGTTTGTTCTAAGGAGGATTTTTTTTAATTTTTAAATTGTTGAATTTGTTTATTTTTAGTTTTCAATATTCGTTTTCACGAGATTTTTATTTACAAATCTTTTTCCCATCTTTCCCCTACCCCAACCCCAAAATAGCAATCCTACTGAATATGCCTTCCCCCCATTTTCTCTCTCTTACTTATATCCTCCCCCATTCCCCCTCTGACTTTCTAGTAAGGCAAGATGGATTTCTATACCCCAGTGCCTATATATCTTATTTACCAATGTATCAGCAATGCCATATTCACAATGCCTATAGAGATTACAAATATGCTGATATAATTATCCATCACAAAATACGTCAGGTTTGCCATTTGGGGAAATAAACTAGAAAATTTATTAAGATACCAAAAGACTGAGTCCCAAAACCAGAAAGTGAAAGCCATCAGAGTAGTTATGATATTGGCACAGGTAGATAAAGTAGAAAGCACCCACATTTTCAAGCCTTTAAAACAGAACAGGCTACCTCAGGCAAAGGTCCTCCTCTCCCCACTCACAGCAACCACCCAGCGTCCTGGAAGAGCGCTCCCAGCAGCTCCGGCCCCTGGCAGTCCTCAGCAGGAGTCCTAACTCAAAAAAAAAAAAAGGCAACCGCCGCCAACTGCCAACCGCAGGACCGTTAGCTCGGCTTTTCACTTTCTCTTGCTCTGCTATGTCAGCACGTCCATGGGGCATGGGAGATCTTTAAATCCCATAACCCTTACAACCAGTTGCATGTAAAATTATACATACATACACATATATGTATATATACACATACATATATTAAATATATGTATATATACACATACATATATTAAATATATGTGTGTGTGTATATATATATATATATATATATATATATATATATATATAAAACATTTGATTTTAAAACTGTGATTTAAAGATTCTTTCCCTTCTTCCCTTGTCACTCACAGCTATTGGGAGGAAAATAGATTCAATATCGGTTATACATATGTAGCTATGGAAAACATTTCCATAGTAGATATATTGTGAAAGAATGACTATATTTCCCTCCATCCTATTCCAACCCCCATTTATTCTATTTCCTACTTTGACCCTGTCTCTTTTCAGAAGCGTTTGCTTTTGACTACCTCCTCCCCCAATGTACCCTCCCTTCTCTCATGCCCCCACTTATCCCCTTCCCCCCTAATTTCCTGTAGGGTAAGATCCCCAATTGAGTGTGTATGGTATTTCATCCCTAAGCCAAATCCAATGAGAGTAAGGATGATTCATTCTCTTTCACCCTCCTGCTCTTTCTCTCCATTGTAGCAACTTTCTCTTGCTTCTTGTATGTGAGATAATCTGCTCTATTTAATTTCTCCCTTTCTCCTCCCAATACATTCCTCTCTCACCTCTTTTTTTTTAAGCAATCGCGGTTAAGTAACTTGCTCAAGGTTACAAGGCCAGGAGTTTCTGGGTGGGTGCTAAGTGTCTCAGCCCGGGATTCAATCTCCAGGTCATCCCGACACTGGAGCCGGTGCTCTTATTCGCTGTGCTACCTGGCTGCCCCTCTCACCTCTTAATTATGTTTTTCAGATAATATCCTTACATATTTAACTTGCCCTTTGACCTATGTCTCTGAATACATACACACACACATATATATCCATATATCCATACACACACATATAAACATGTATACTTACCTATTCCCTTCACCTATACTAATATTGAGAAAAGTCTCATGAGCTACATATATCATCTTTCTATGTAGGAATGTAAACAGTTCAACTTTAATAACTTTCTTATGCTTTCTCTTCCTTGTTTACCTTTCCATGCTTCTCTTTCTTCTTGTATTTGAAAGTCAAATTTTCTCTTCAACTCTGGACTTTTCATCAAGAATCCCTGAAAGAGGGGCAGCCAGGTAGCACAGCAAGTAAAAGCACCGGCCCCAGAATTGAGATGACCTGGGATTGAATCCGGGCTCTGATACTTAGCACCACACTCAGAAATAACTGGCTGTGTAACCTTGAGCAAGTTACTTAACCCCAACTGGTTTAAACAAAAAGAATACCTGAAAGTCCTCTATTTCATTACATTTCCATATTTTCCCCTGAAATATTATACTCAGTTTTGCTGGGTAATGGATTCTTGGTTTAATCTAGCTTCTTTGACCTCTGGAATATCATATTCCAAGCCCTTTTTTCCCTTAATGTAGAAGCTGCTAGAACTTGTGTTATCCTGATTGTGTTTCCACAGTACTAAAATAGTTTCTTCCTGAATGTTTGTAATATTTTCTCCTTGATCTGGGAACTCTGGAATTTGGCTATAATGTTCCTCAGAATTTTCTTTCTGGGATTTTTTTCAAGAGGTGATTGGTGAATTCTTTCAATTTCTATTTTGCCCTCTGGTTCTAAAATATCAGGGCAAATTTTTGAGAATTTCTTGAAGGACAATTTCTAGGTTCTTTTTTTTTAAAGCAATTGGGGTTAAGTAACTTGCTCAAGGTTACATGGCCAGGTGTTTCTGGGTGGGTGCTAAGTGTCTGAGCCCAGGATTTGATCCCCAGGTCATTCCAACACTGGAGCTGGTGCTTTTTCTCGCTGTGCTACCTGGCCACCTCACTAGGTTCTTTTTTTGATCATGGCTTTCAAGGAGCCCAATAATTTTTTAAATGATCTCTCCTGGATCTATTTTCCAGGTCAGTGGTTTTTCCAATGAGTTATTTCACATTGCTTTCTAGTTTTTTATTTGTTTGTATCTGTTTTATAGTAACTTGATTTCTCATAAAGTCATTAGCTTCCAATTGCTCCAATCTAATTTTGAAGGAATTATTCTCTTCAGTGAGCTTTTGAAATTACTTTTCCATCTGTCAAATCAGCTTTTTAAGTCATTTTTCTCCTCATTGTCTTTTTGGGCCTCTTTTGCCATTTGAGTTAGTCTATTTTTAAAGTTGTTATTTTCTTCAGTCAGGTTGTTGACTCTCTCTTCATGATTTTCTTGCATCATTCTCATTTTTCTTCCCATTCCCCCCCCCACTTCTCTTACTTGATTTTCAAAATCCTTCTTGAGTTCCTCTAGGGGTTATAACCAATTCATATTTTTCTTGGAAGCTTTGATGCAGGAATTCTGACTTCATTGTCTTCCTCCCATTCCATGCTTTGATCCTTTTTGTGCCCAAAAAAGTATTTGATGGTCCATTTGTGCTTCCTCTACTTGTTCATATTGCCAGTCAATTACTTGACATTTGAGCTCTTTGCCACAGAAGAACTCTGCTTCCAGAGAGGGGAGCTTTTTTCCCAAACAGCTGGGCTTTTTGCAAATGTTGTCAGAGGTCTGAGGAGGGGGCCCTCTCTACAAACACCACACTGGCAAACTGACGTTACTCACCCTGGGACCACCACCCAAGAGAGTGACCCATATCCAAGCAGGTCAAAGCAAGAACAATTACCCTCCAAATGGTCACTTGGTCCCCCTATGGTCTGTAGGCCAGCAGCTGCTGAGGCAGCCATTTAGCAGATGCTGAAGTGGCAGAGGCTGTGCCTCTGCCACCTCTCACCCTGGGGACAGGTGCTGCACTGCACCCTTCCTTTCCCAAAGAGTTCTGGAATGACCTTTTACTTTCTTTTTGGCCTTTATGGAAAGTCTGGAAACCACCACAGCTGCTGGTGATTCACCCTCCTGAAGTCCCTTCAGGCTGTCGTTGGTTGGGGATGTCCTGGGGCCAAAACCACGTGGCTCACATGGAGTGCACTTGGCTCCCAGCATGCTCCGATGAACCCTTCCTGCCAGTCTTCCAGGCTGACTTCAGTGGGAGATTTGTTTCTCTCTGTCACTTTGTGGGTTCTGTCAAGGATGATATTTTTTAAAAAGTCTAGTGCAGGAATAGTCAATAAATTAAGTTTTAACATCTACATTCATGAAGGATTTACAGGTAATAAGATCCTTTAATCTCAATACTGCATTCCAGTGGCAGTACAATGAACCAAGAAACAATTGAGAAATATTTAACCTGGAAGAAAGAAGCCATAAAAGAAAGATAAAGGTATTTGTGAGGCTGTCATCTCAAGAAAGAAACTATTGTATTCCACTACAACCAAGGTGACTTTCTTTCAGTCGGTAGAAGGTACTGAGAGAAATGTAAGTTCAAAAAAGATATTTCCTATCAATTAGAGGGCTTCAAAATTTAATAGATTGTCTTGGAGATAAATGACTTCCCCTTTACTGGTGGTATTTGAATGCATGTTATATGACTGATTGTGTGAGTAGTGTAGAGGAGATTAATGTTTGGGTAGAAGTTGGAGTAACCAATATTTTTCTATCAAATTTGATAAGCTATTATTCTATTAGAGATGAATCCACTTAAAAAAGACTGTACCCATTTAAGAATTTGAAAAAAATAATAAAAATTGAACCACAAGATTGATCCTGGTCTTCACTTTCTAAGGTTTCCTCAGTTAATGTAGCACACTGGTAGGAAGGAAAGGACATACTGGAAAAATTTATGTTTTCTCAATGTTCTGTAAGTCTGATTTCAAGCAACCTTAACTGGATATTCTCATATAATTTTAGTTAACTTAAAACATGTTTTTCCCTCTCTCTACTTTTTAGGACTCCTAATATTGACAGCCTCTGCAAAGAAGGTATAAAACTCACTCAACATATTTCTGCAGAATCAATGTGTACCCCCAGCAGATCAGCTTTCCTCACAGGCAGATACCCAGTCCGAACAGGTTTGAAGATCTTTGAATAATATGTCAATGATTGATTGTAGAATTTTGCTCCATTGATTTCAGAAAGTAGCATAAATCTTATAGTACAGTGGTGTCAAACTCAAAGACAAATGGAGGTTGCTAAAAGGTACATAAGGATCGCTACAAGTGACATCCTGACAGCTTTGAAATGTCTTGTTTTCTTTATTTTACTGTGTTAAAGTTATTTTGTTATATATTTCCCAATTATATAGATTTGCTTTTTGGAGGGGGAGGGCAGGGCAAATTGGTGCTAAGTGACTTGTCCAAGGTCACAACTAGTAAGTTTCAAGTGTCTGAGGTCAAATTTGAACTCAGGTTCTCCTGACTCCAGGGCTGGCACTCTTTTCACTGTGCCACCTAGCTGCCCCAATTATATATATATATATATATATATATATATATATATATATATATATATATATATATAGTTTTAATCTGATTTGGACCACACTCAGAAGTGTTGTGAGTATGTGGCCCATTGGAGGTGGTTTTGACACCTCTGAAGTAGTTGAAAGGGTACTAGCTCTGGAATTAGGGGACCTTGGTTCAAATAACACTTCTGACAGAAGTCATTTAACCTTCCTGTACCTCAGTGTTTTCATCTGTAAAAGGACTGAGTTGGACTACATCACTTCTAATGTATCTTCCAGTAGGGGATAGCTAGATGTGGTGCAATGAATAGAACACTGAGACTAGAATCTCAGGAAGTCTCAGCCTCAGATACTTGCTATTTGTGTGACCTTGGGGAAGTCACTTAATCTCATTCTCCCCTAAGTTTCCTCATCTAGAAAATGGAGATGATAATAGCACCTACCTCACAGGGTTGTTGTGAGGATCAAATGAGGTAACACTTGGAAAGTGCCTGGAACATATTAAGCCTATATCAATGTTAACTATCATCATCATCATCATCATTATTATTAATTCCTATGAACATCATCTAAAACTGGTAGGAAAAAAGGTGCCATATTTTTCATATAGTTTATGTATCTACTACTCCAGCAATGTTTGTCATACTTGGTGTAGTGCCTACACAATATTCACAGCACTGCTGTCAACAATTAATATGCCAGTGTAGTTCTGAATTACAAAACATAACAGACTCTCCATATATAAGACAGAAGCAAAACATATATTCAGACACCAGAAAGTCAGATCCCAACACCACAAAATCAAATCCATCACAGCAACAAAGAAGTAAATACACCATAACACAGCAGGAAGCAATACCATCCCAAAAGCCTTCCCACAAACAAACACTCAGAAGTCTACCTGTCTCCTTGTCTGGGCCTCCTCTCTCCCCGCCCCAGCTCTAACTGCTCTGACTCCCAGTTTCTTCCTAGCTCTGCTTTACTCCTTCCTGTTCCACCCATTCAAGAAACTTCTCCCACCACAGTACAGGCTCGAAGTAATTATATTCAGCCTATTAAGGTGCAGGGAAGATCTCCAAATTCCCTTAGACCTGTTAAGAGCAAGGAAGATATTCAAACTCCCATTCCTATTACACTTAGGCCATAGGATCATAAATTTCAAACTGGAAAGAATCTTAAAGGTCACCTAATTCTCTAATTTTATAAATGAGGACACTGAAGTCCAAAGTGGTTGTCTTTTTTTCCTAAGTACACATGTATGTGAAATGACAGAAATAGAATTTTAGCATAGTCCCTATGACTTTAAATCCACTCTTTCCTTTGGATCATTAGTAAATATTGTTGCTGTGTTTTGTTTTTATATTACAAGTATTGACAGATTATGCTCTGTTCTTGAGAAATTTCTTATAACAAATTAAAATATTTAAACTAAGTTAATCTACTAAGACCTCATCTTAAAGTGCATGAAATATTTCACATCTGTAGTACACCCACACCTCTCTTTTTTTTAATTCACAGAAAACTATTCTATTTATTTCCCTCATATCAACCTGTTAAAAAAAACAAATTATTCTAACAAATATTAATGGTCAAGGAAAATACATTCCCTCCAATTGTTGTATACAAAAAATATATATAGATCTCATTTTCCATTCCACTTGTAGCATGTCACTGTAATGGATTATACATTATTGGTGCTCTTGAATCATGTATGATAATTGAATTGAAAATAGTCCTTAGAGTTTTTAAAGTTGTTTGTTTTTACAGTGTTTTTATTGTATAAAATGTTCTGTCTTTGCTTATTTACTTCTTTAGTAGTATAAAACAGTCCCCAGAACTTTTTATTTTTATAATATTGATGTTGCAAAATAAATTATTCTTCTGGTTCTGCCTATTTCACTCTGCATCATGTAAGCCTTTACTCAAAAAGCATCTATTTTGTCATTTCTTGTAGCATTATGCATTCATATTCCACAGCTTATTCAGTCATTCCTCAGTTGTTACACTTCATTTTAACTTCTAGATTTCACTACCACAAAATGAATTGCTAGATTTATTTTCTGTAACTGAAATATTTTTTCCTCTTTCTTTGTTTTCTATACTCTTAGACTCCAAGTTGGTTAAAAGAGCATGTTCTGTTTAGAAACTTTTTGGGTACAATTCCAAATTGTTTTCTAGATTGGTTATATCCATTCCCAGCTCACCAATAGTGTATCAACAACCTTGTTTTCCCACAGCCCCTCCAAAATTTATTTAAATTTTTTTTCTTTGCCACTCTGATGGGTAGAATCTCAGAATTGTTTTAATTTTCATTACTCTAAATTGTAGTGATTTGGAGTGTTTTTTTCTTTGAGAAGTACCCATTTATATGCCTAGACCATTTATAAATTCAACAATGTTTATCTTTCCTTATAAATTTGATTTAGTTCCTTATATACCTTGGAAATGAGATCTTTATCAGAGAAATTTGCTACAAATAATTTCCCAGTTGTCTGCCTTTGAATCATAGTTTCATTTTGTTTATGAAAAAAATTTTAATTTTATGTAATCAAAATTATCTGTTTTGCCTTCTGTGATCACCTCCATTCCTTGTGTGGGCATGAACTTTTCTCCTATTCATAGATTTGATAAGAAATTTTGTTTCTCTAATTTGTTTCTGATGCAACCATTTGGGTCATATTTTTAGATAATATCAATACATAACTGATTATACTTTAGGTGCTATTCATGTTTTGCTGTGGGTCAATGCACTGAAGGGCTACATGGCAAGAGTGTGTGTAGTAATTCAGACACTGGTTAGGTTTAGCTTTTCAGTGCCCCTAAATTAAAATTTTCCAGTCAAATAATGTTTATCAAACATTCACTATACTGTATGGTAAGAGGACATAAGTGTTACTACATCTAAAGAGCTCATAGCCTGATTGAGGAGGGTAGCCAGTATAGTTTCTCTGGGCCTACATTTGTCACCCTGACCCTGGCCTTGGCAAATCCTGAGGACATTCTGAGGTGCTAGTGTGACGCCTCCTTTGCTAGAACTCAAGACAAGTCCTATTTTGTAAATGATTCTTTGTTAGAGACCTTTTTTTAAAGACAGAATTCTCAGTCAGGGAGGGTAGGGTATAGGAGAGGATAGAAGAGAGGGCAGACTTGAGGAAGGGGTAATCTTTATGCTTGCTATCCTGGGGTTGAGGGTAAGGCAGAGATGGGGAGAAAATTTGCAACTCAAAATCTTGTGGAAATGAATGTTGAAAACTGAAAATAATATAAATTAAAATGTTTTCCTAAAAAAAAGAAAAACACAATAAAGACTGAATTCTCCTTCCTCAAAGGAATAGGTTCCTTAACTCTAACAGAAGTCTCAGTTACAACTGTATAAACTCAAGGAACTATCTCATCTCCCTGGACATCAAGGCATTCCTGGCCTAGGTAAACTATGTTGGGTACATCTGACCTTTAAGGATCATTTGGAGACTGTTAACTTCTCTCTATGTCCATGTGTCTTTCAATCAAACTTATGCAAACAAATTAACCAAGAAGACATTATGTTGGACCACGGTAACTCTTACAACTCAATTGTTCAGCCAAAGCAATAGGTGGCAATGTTGAGGATTCTTTGTTGCCTGAAAAGTATGGTCTTATGTCCCCAATTAGGCTATGAGTTCCTTGGGTGTCATGGTACTTATGTCCTCATATCATACAGAAGAGTAGTGAGTCTTTGAATTAGTAGAAAATATTTTTGGTCCTTACTGTGCTATTTCATCACACTTCTTTGTAATGTTGATATTCAATATTGTAGATCTATTTGGTTGGTATTCATGTCATTATTCCAAAGTAAGAGGATTCATGATTTTCTCATCTCAGGAAAACTTCACCTGTGCCATTAATAAATTTAGATTCAGTTATGGATTCTCATATATCTGGCCTTAGATAAAGTTTGTCCCTAGCCCCGAGGATCTCCATTCTCTCAGTGACCTTTCATGAACTTTTCAAGCCATACGTACTAGTGGCATAGGCTACTGGAATTACAGCAAGATAATTTCTTTTTCTATGAATTTTCCCCACAACTTAGTGAGATAGGTGTGATTATTGAAAGGCAATGTTACATCATGGATAACATGTTGGACCTGAACTCAGAAAGACCTGAGTTCAAAACCCATTTCTAACATGTATTAGCTATTTGATCCTGAGGACAGTAATTTATTAAAGTTTCAATTTCTTCATCTATGAAATGGCAATAAAATTACCCATGCCACAAGGTTATTGTGAAGTTCAAATGTGATCATGTATAGCAAATATTTGGCAAATTTTAATATGCTGCTAAATTGTTGTTATGCCTATTTTACGTATGAGGAAACCAAATTGAGAGAGTCAAAATGGTAAGTTCTTAATTGACAAAGTTTACATGTATCAGAACCTAAATTCCAGTTCAAGTTTTCTGTCTGCACACACTTTCAACTACTTCCAAACACTGTTGGACAGTAAGAGTCTGTAAGTCTGAATTCTAGTCACTGAAATATTAATGACCAATTCTGTGGCTTGGACTAGAGAGGTTATTAATCTGTGAAATGGTATGATAACTGTGATTGCACCTACCTCCCAGGGTAAAAAGCTAGATTATATATATATATTAATTGAACTTTAAAAAGAACTGTAAAAATAATCTCATTGTACTAGCTGAGCCTCATGTTTAGAGTATAATCCATCCTCATCTCAGCCTCTTAGAATCCCTGTATCTTTTCAAGATTCATGTCACCTTCTGCAGGAGGTCTTACTATTTACTTTGCATGTATCTTATAAATATCTATACATGGACATATTTTTCTCACAAATCAGAACGTATTTTTCCCTGAGGGTGGTAATAATTTTTTTTGTTATTATTTGCATCCCAAGCACTGTCACATAGTGCCTAACATATGGTGAGTGCTCACTAAATGTTTATTGATTGTTTAAAGTAGCTGGACGGCAAAATTAGGTGATTGGGTTCATCTCTTGACTCTATTCAAACTAACTGTAGAATAATTATTCTTATAGTATCAAGTTTTATAATATATCACCCTGGTTAACTGATAATTATAAAATTAAAAGTGTAAATTAACTGTAATTTTTCTTACATTGGTACAGCCCAGTCATGAGCACTAAATATGCTTCCTGCTATTTAGGTTTGTTATTGCTTTGAGGAGCACTTTAATTGATTAAGTAATTAAACCTATTCAAGTCTTTTTTGTGCTTTGAAGGGTTGATCCCTTGATAGTTTATGCATTTTATACCTATTTGGAATGGGATTTCCCTTTCTATTCTTTTTCCTTGGGTCTTGTTTTTATTATATAGAAATTATTTTTACTTTTGAGGATTTATTTTGTAGTCTGCTATTTGTGGAAGCTACTAATTATTTTAGTTATTGTTGTTTTTGCTGATTCTCCAGGATTTTCCAAGCAAACCATCATATCATCGGGAAATACGGGTAGTTTTAACTTCTCTTTATGCTTTTAATTTCCTTCTCTTATTGTATTGGTATTGTTATAGTATCTCTATTTCAGATTATGCTTGATTTCAGTTTAAGATAGATTTTTTATGATATTAAAAAAGTACATTTTACTTTGTACTGTTTGGGGCATAAAAGAGTTGAATTTTATCAAAGGTTCTTTCTGCAGCTAATGAGATCATATGGATTTAGAGGCTTTGGTTTTTCATATAATTGATTGTGTTGATTATTTTCCTATTGTTGACCCATCTTTGAAGTGCTGATATCCAAACTGTCATCACATGACTCATTGTTGGGTGGTTCGTTTTTTTTTTTTATTTTAATTTCAGGAATGGTCTCTAGAAGTGTCATGCGTTCCCATAGTGTCTTCAACTCTCTTGGGGCCAGTGGAGGGCTCCCTCAGAATGAAACCACATTTGCAGCCACCCTAAAGAAGCATGGTTATAGAACAGCACTGATAGGTATGTGGAAATCACTTTTTTTAAAATTGCTTTTCCTTCCCATTCCTTCTTCCCTCTCCATCCCATGCCTCCCAAAAATATTATGAGAGGTATGAGACTTTGCAATATTGGCAGACTCTGCATTTGAGTGATGAGAATTTATTTTATTTTATTTTTTTATAAGGAATTGGGGTTAAGTAATTGCTCAAGGTTACACGGCCAGTTATTTGTAGGTGTGGTGCTAAGTATCAGAGCCCGGATTTGATTCCAGGTTATCCCAACTTTGGGGCCAGTGCTCTTACTCACTGTACTACCCAGCCTCCCCGAGCATTTATTTTAAAAGAGTTGATTGACAGAATTGAGATAATAAAAATAGCTATTCAACTTACGCAGGAGTTTGGAAATGTATAATCAAGAGTTTAATCTAAGCATTAAATGGTTTTTTGTGTTCTTTTACAGTAACATTAAAAACACTGAAAGTATACACATACAAATGAGATCTTATAGTTGTAGGTATTCCCTCTGTCTATGCGAGTCTGAAGTCATCAATACCTTTCCATTCTTGGCATGCATTGTTCTTGTTCTTTAATCAGTTTGTTCCAGATGCTTTGCCCTGGTGGCATTTCTCACTTTGTCTTGGCATCTGACTATACCAGTAGAGTTCATTACTGGTTGATTGAATGATGTACTTGACAATGACTATCCCACGCTTTTGCTACACAACCAGTTAGTCAACTACATTTATTCATCTCTTGCATTATGCCAGGCATTGTGTTAAGCACAGAGGAAACAAAGAAATACAAATATATTCTTTGTTCCCTCAAGGAGTTCAAATTGCACCTTCACTTTTTCTTGTCTATTCTTCGTGAGTGTCTTTTACCCTCATTCTCTTTTGTAATTCCTAGCTATAACCTGCTCATAACCACCATGTGTCTTTCTATTAACCTCAATGCTTGCTCAAATTAAAGTAACATTTTTTTAAAGCAAGTGGGGTAAGTAACTTGCCCAAAGTTACAAGGCCAGTTTTTTGTGTGGATGTTAAGTATCTGAGGCTGGAACGATCCCTGGTCCTCCCAACTAGCGCTCTTACTCACTGCGCCACCTAGTCGCCTCTAATAGTAACATGTTTTTATGAGGGTTTATTTTTTTTCCAGACATTGTTTTTATTCCTTCTTAAAATTCTCTCCACTCTGTTGATCTGAATCCATCACCTGCCTCCAAGTCAGGGTCGAAAATGTTGGTATAAGGAGGCTTATACCCTACCAGCTCTACCTGACTCTATTCTTTGGCACTTACAAAATTGAGTGAAGACCTGGGATAAGATCATCCTTCCCCCCTTATACACACACACACACACACACTCACACACACAAACATACTTACAAACACACACACGCACAATTATGCACCCAGACAGAAGTACTGACATATATGCACAGCCTCTTTTATCAACATTAGTATTTATTGTATTCCCAGAGTCACCCTAACTCTTCCCATTCCACATATCCAATACTTTCATAGGAAAATTAAAGTTTTTTTTTAAATCTCCAATGAAATTTTACCTGTATGAAAATACAAGGGATTAAGGAATTGGAACTGAGAGGGACTCCAGATTTCAGTTAATCCAATATTTTCATTTTACAGATAAATAAATTGGGGCTCAGTGTGACTCAGTGACTCATCTAAGGTTTTCTAGCTTATTAGTGGTGAAATGAGACTTACAGAAAAGTTTCCTTACCCCCAGGTCACTGACCTTTTAACTACATCAAACTATTATTCACTAACTCTTAGAAAAGAAATTCATTCCAGCTGTGCTATGATTGATATTTACTCTCTGCCCTAATTTCCTCCCTCCCGTCTCCATCTTTCACAACATGCTTTGAATAGAGTCATAAACATGTGTGAGAGATCTATAATTGTATTTCTTGTCTGTCACCTGGCTTATATCTCTGTGTAGGAAGACATATAGGACTATACTTGTATGTTCCTATATACATGCATATAAGTATATCAACACATTTTAAATAGCATTTTAATATCAATTTTTCTTATTTAAAAAAACCCAAAGCCCTATGACTTAGATAAGACAGTACAATCTCTGATTTAAAAACAAGAACAAAAAGAACAAAGCTAACAATGAGCAACTTAGTTACCTTTGAGTAACAAAGCAATCTTTGAGGAGTAGGAGATAAAAACTACTTGCAAAACAAAAGATATTGGTTCAAGTTCCAACTTGTGTGAATTTGACAAGAAATGTCATCTCCCTGGGTACAAAGTTTTTCATCTGTGAAATTAGATGGGTGGGCAAAGCCTCTTTCCAGTCTATCATTATATGACTCTGAAAGAAATGAAGATATTTACATTATATGGTAAGTGAACAGAGGAAGAACTGAAATTCCTTTTTCCTAATTCTAGTTAAGCTCCATCTTTATATCCTGTATATTTTTGACAATTCCCTGAAGTTCTCTGTACCTTTGTTCATCTTTTTATAGCTCCTTTCTTTCATGAGAGGCCCCCAGAATAATTATCCCAAGTTTAAGTTATAGTGTGGTCCTGCATCCACTGAAAATAAAAGCTCACAAATTCCCATTGATATACTTAAATTTATCTAGTCAGTCAGATGACATAACTATTTCACTACAAAGGCATGATACTATACTAAAAATGGCATAATGTACAGTCTTGGTAATATGTTATAATCTTTTAGCTAATATTTTGGTTTTTGCATCCACATTCTTTAATGAAATTGGTCTATAATTTACATGGCAACTTCATTAAATATTTAAAAGAATAACAAGTTGTACATAATAGATTTGCAGTTTCATGCACAATCATCTTCTAAAAATTCTACTATGCTTTGGAAAAACTTGTTTTATTCCTTTTATTTTTGCTTTTTGGAGGGGGAAAGGCAAGGTAATTGGTGTTAAGTGACTTGCCAAGGACACATGGCTAGTAAGTGTTAAGTG
Source organism: Petaurus breviceps papuanus (assembly GCF_028583685.1). Lineage (NCBI taxonomy): Eukaryota > Metazoa > Chordata > Mammalia > Diprotodontia > Petauridae > Petaurus > Petaurus breviceps. The sequence continues at coordinate 11,599,095 of NW_027187361.1, read as the reverse complement.
TCTGAGGTTGAATTTGAACTCAGGTCACTGTGCCATCTTGCTGCCCCTGTTTTATTTCTTAAAAAAAGAGAGAGAAATGGAATAATAGAGAATGTCACTGTATACCTAAGGAACACTATTCCATAAATATAAACATCATAAGTGGTAATATGGGACATACATAGGGATCATAATTAAGGAATATACACATAGGTAACATGTGTCCAGGAAATACGTCCTAAGGGAGAACTCACTCTTCTGGTAATGTTATTGCACAGCTCTCACTGGGCCTGCTCCCTACTGAGTACAGAGTATTACTCTCCTGGTTCCTACTGATCTTGTGATAACTGCTGGTGAATTTTGATAATGTGAACCCAGATAAGTATGGTTTCACTGGTATCTAGTGAGTATTTATTCTACTGGTCTCATTCTCATGGTTTCTGCTGGGAATTGCTCCCTGATATTAACTTTCTGGCTTTATCTCTTTAGGAATGCCAGATATCTCACCTCAAGTTTATTTATTAAGATAGGCCCTCATAGCTAGCAACTCTCCTAAATAAAAGCAGTGTCACAGCTCTTTGGTCATAGCCACTCTATCTAGCTAACAAAAGGCTGGAGGACTACTCTCAGGCTAGGATTAAGTATTTTTTTTTACAACTATATATCTAAGCAAACAACTAGGCCTCAAAGAAAGACAGTTCCCCCATGTCTTCTTTGGTTTGGCATGCAAATTAACATAATCCAAAATAAGAAATAAGCTTTAGAACATTCTCTACTCACTTCTACATCATTCTTATTCTTAGTATACACATCTGTGAGTAGCAAAATCCTTACTGCTTTGGTGAATAATTTTGGGCAACCAAGTATAACTCTCATTGTATACTAATATTTGAAATGAATATAACAAAATTGCTCTAATCACCTCACAAGGATTTATGGGACAATTTATGTCAGAACACCTGTATAATGTATAAATAGTGAGACTGAAAAGTCCTAGAAATTTTCTTCTCTTAGGAATACTATCTTATTCAATTAACAAGTCAGGCAGAGTATTTCTAGGCTAAGATTAAATAGTTTCTTTTTAATTCTGAACTGTACAAACAATATACCATTATAGTGAGACAACCAGTCTCTCTGCTTTTCATACAAATAATATAAGTCTTAACAAAAGGTAAGCTAAGGTGCTTCAGATATTCTAGTATGTAGATGACATTGCAGTGATTCTTGCAAGCCACTAGATATTGTAGAGGCTTCAGGAAGAGATCTACAATCACTTGAAGGAGTTTAGCTTTTTAATCAGCATAGAATAGACCAAGTTTAAAGAATTCCTATTGTATTGATCAGCAAATATTTGAAGTGATAATTGTCTTGAACTTGCCCAACAGTATGTATATCAAGGACAAACAGTACATATGACCAATGAGCTAGTCCTGGTGCTAAAAATTAGCAGGAAAGGAGGCTAAATTGCTTTCATAAAGTTGTAAAGCTCTTTCGCTGACTCCATTTTCACACAAAACCAATTTACCATCTTATCAGTAAGTACCATTTTATGGGTGCTGTTATGTGGCAATAAGATATGGAACATGAATGTCACTAAAGATGGGAATTACAAAGAGCATAATCAAAATGTGCGTGAGGGATGTGAGTGGATTCAACATACAACCACTAAGGAATTCCAAAGAAGTACGGAAAAAAAGAACATCATCAAAGAATGATATGAATCGATGAAGAGATGAGTTGACCACAACTTGAGAACTAGGAGATAGTATTCTATTTGTACCTTCATATTAACTGGAGAAAGTAAAGAAGACCTCCAATATGTTGACATGACTTCCTGAATTGAACATTTGGAAGAATATGGAAAAGAGTCATATATGATGGAAATACATGGTCAAGTTGTGATTTGCATCACTGAAGGGTGCTTCCAAATCGATGAGTTACGTATATAAATAAGGCTACTTCTTGACAAGATCACTTCAATTTCCAAGTATGTTATTCCTCAAAAATTACCTTTAAATAACTTTTTGAAAATTTTGTTGAAAATATACTGCAATTGGGGCAGTCAGGAAGCACAGCAAGTAAGAGCACCGGCTCCTGTGTTGGGATGACCTGGAGATCGAATCCCAGGCTAAGACACTTAGCAGCTACCCAGAAACACCTGGCCGCGTAACCTTGAGCAAGTTACTTAACCCCAATTGCTTAGGGGCGGCCAGGTGGCTCAGCGAGTAAGAGCACCAGCTCCAGTGTCAGGATGACCTGGATCAAATCTGGGCTCAGATACTCAGCACCACACTCAGAAATAACTGGCCGTGTAACGGTGAGCAAGTTACTTAACCCTGATTGCTTTAAAAAAAAAAAAGAAAAGAAAATATACTGCAATCTACTCATGCTAGCCATGCATTTGTCCATTGTCCTTTGGGATATGTGCTGCTTTGATCTTTATTTCAAATCAACAATCATTTGTTAAGCATAATAATTTATTATATATATATATATATAATTTGTTATATAATTTATATAATATATATAATATATATATATATATAATATAATTTGTTAAGCATCTAACTGGTATTGGAGATACAGATATCAAAATGAAAAGGCCCCCCTGCCTTCACAGAACACACATTCTACTGAAATCTATGATCCTGTGTCATTCACCAAGGATTTTAAATAATTACTAACAAGAAATTTCCATTTACATGATTCCATGAGGTGTACAAAATGCTTTATATTCTTTCTGCTTATGTACCAAAAATGTATCCATTATGCTAATCAGAAACATCCCCCAAAAAACAACATCAACAGCAAACAAAACAAAACACTGTGCAATAAATGAATCAGTCGAAGGAAAGATTTTTAGGGAAGGAAATGACACTGCATATATTCATTTCAATAGACTTTTGTTCAATGCCTACTGTATGTTTAAGCATAAGGCTTTAGATGACTTCTTTTTTTCCAATTTGGTCTTCAAGAAAATGAAGATTTACCAAGAATGTTTTTAGTACATTAAGGTATACTGCATATTAATGCTATCTAAAGTAATAATTTCTATTTTTACTTTCAGGTAAATGGCATCAAGGTTTAAACTGTAAATACCGGGATGACTACTGCCATCATCCTAACCACTATGGCTTTGACTATTTCTATGGCATGCCATACACACTTGCTCCCTCTTGTTGGCCAGATCCCTCTCGTGACACAGAATTAGCCATAGCAAATAAACTTTGGTTTTGCATGGAGCTAATCATCATTGCCGTTCTTACGCTGACCGTGGGAAAACTAACTCATCTGGTCTCCATTCACTGGCTGTTTATTATCTGCATTATTTTATTCGGCTTCCTTTTGGCCTTTTCTTGGTACTTCAGTTTCCAAAATGGTCTGTATTGGAATTGCATTCTCATGAGACAACAGGAAATTGCAGAGCAACCTATGAAGGCAGAAAGAGCCAGCTTAATTATGCTGAAGGAGGCAATTTCTTTTATCAAAAGGTAACAGTTCCATTTTCTTTAGCTGCCTCTTTCCTTGGTCCTGTGCTTATTTATGTTTAAGTTTAGATGACTTATTACAATGAATTTTTTATTTTGACTTAGACAAATTTTTTACTTTGACTTTGAATTAAATGACTTCCTTGAATATGACAATGGAATGGCTTTGTGGTCCTGTAGAAAGGACACTGGAATTTTTGTTGTTGTTGTTTATTTCAGAATTAAATTCAAAATTAATCTTGAACTCTAACCTTATGGTCCTCTAACATGTCATAGACTTTCTTGATGATAATATTTGACTCATAAATGATGCTTTAAAGTTTATAGAATTTTACATATCTCATAACAACTTTGTGAGGGGAGTGCTATTGACATATTCATTTGATAGATCAGGAAATTGAAGATCAGAAAGGTTAAGTTACTTGCTTGAGTCATATAACAAGTAGACATTCAAGATCAGGTTGAACTCAGGTGTCCTTGATGTCCAGTCCAACCCTATTCCAGGTGGTTTGCTTCTCAGATTACTGAAGAGCAGCTCTGTGCAAAACCTTCTGATAAGCACAATAAGACACACAAAGAAGGACAGGTTCCATTTCCCTTTTCCTCTGTGGGGGTGGAGCTAGAGGGGTGGGGGTGAGTATGTTCGGGAGAGTCCTCTGACGGCAACAGCATATGGTCTATATCCTGAAAAATGGCTAAAAATTCAAAAAAGAACTTTAGGTAAAGTCATTCCAAAATGAGGAAACCAGAGGATATCAAAAATTACATAAAAAAACTTAATCTTTCATGTTCTTGATTAGTAGTGACAAAAAATAGCAATATTTTCTTAGGAGTTTTCTGACAGAAAATTATTTTAATTCTCTGCGGAAACATTTAAAACTGATATAATCTCTTCCAGTGGTCAGTCATTATGCAATGTGGTATGCATAATAGAACTCTGAGGCCCACCTGAAACCTGGGAGTTGGGAAGGAAAGATTAGAAAGGAAAATGAAAAGAAAAAAAGGGAAGATTAACACTGCTGAACAGTTTACTACTAGTGATAAGTCAAGTAGCAAAACTTGTAGAAAGGACAAACACTCTCCCTGCCCCACCTCCCACCCCCATGCACAAAGATGGAAAAAACAGTACCTCTTCCACTCGAACCATCCAGGTAAATTGTTCTCTTTTTGTAAGAGATATAAGGAGCTAGTCTAACAGGTTGGTGCTAGCAAAAATACTCGTGGAACCCAGTCATGAATAGATGAGTTTCACTTTAATCTAGTTAGGTTTTTCTTATCCAGAAATTTCATAGGGAGCTACCATGACTTCAGAAAACTAAACCAAAGAAAGCAGCCATCTCAGGAAGTCTGACTTTGCATTGTTGTTAGGCCTAGACATGCTACACAGATAGAATTGTTTGTAGGTATATTTTCCCATTTCATTTGTCCATGCTCCTTAAATAGCCAGTTTAATATTTTTTTCCCATAGGTTTTGAGCACCTGCTCTTTCCTCAATATAGGAATATCATTATCTTGTATACCCATTAATCATTGTTGTTGCTTAGTCATTTCAGTTCTGTTGGACACTTTGTGACCCCACTTGGGGTTTTCTTGTCAAAGACACTGGAGTGGTTTGCCATTTCTTTTTCCAACTCATTTTGAAAATGAGGAAACTGAAATAAACAGGGTTAAGTAACAGTAATGCTCAGGTCCGATTTGAATTCAGAAAGAGAAATTGTTCTGACTCTAGGCTGGGCACTATATCCACTGTTTCATCTAGCTACCCCTACACATACATTGGTCATTACCCAACAGTTAGTCAACTAGCACTTATTAAGTGTCTACTGTGTGCTAGGCAAGTAATGAAGATATAAAGAAAAGGAGTCAAGATGGCGGAATAGAAGCAGGACCTCTGAGTGGCCCTGGCTTCCACCTTCCCCAATCAATGTAAAAAGGGGACTCTGAAAAATCTTTGGAGCTGCAGAACCCACAAAATGACACACAGAAGCTAACCTCCCCTGAGAACAGCCTGGCAGGCTGGCAGGAATTGGCCAGAGCAGCTCTCTGGGAGCCGAGTCCAGGCGGTGTGAGCCAGAGGTTTTAGTCCCAGGGTGGGCCTGACCAGCCACTGGCCGGAGGGACTACAGATCAGCAGCAGCTGTGGCCATTTCCAGAATTATCAACACATAGATGCGAAGGACAAATTGAGAGGTCAGTGAAGTCTGGACTTTGGGACACAGTAAGTAGGAGTGTGTTGGCTTTTGTCCCTGGAGCAAGAAGCCGATTAGATGCCAGGCACATCCAGCCAGCACAACGTTGAAGCTTTAGCTTCTGGCCTGCAGAGTGTAGGGGGACCAAGAAACCAGTATGAGGGGTAATCCAACCAGTCTGAGGGGTAATCTGTCTTGCTTTAACCTGCTTGGATCTGGATTGCAGTCTTGGGTGGAGGTCCTGGGGTGTGTGTTCATCTTGCCAGAGCATGTGGAGGCCTCAGAGAGGGCACCCACCTAATATCTTTAGCAGCTTAGAAAACACCAGTGTTTGGGACAAAAGCTCCCCTGACTGGTGGCAGAATCCTACTGTTGCAAAAAGCCCAGGGGTAAAGTGACTAAGGGGTGACATGACTAGGCAAAGAAACAAAGCAAACAGAAGATCACAACATTAGACTCCTATTTTGGGGACAATAAAGAGCAAAGCATGGAAGAGGAGGAAGACAGTGAAGTCAGAACTCCTGCACCAAAAGCTTCAAAGGAAAATACGAGCTGGTTACAGGCCATAAAGGACCTTAAGAAGCAGATAAGAGAAGTGGAGGAAAAATTGGTAAGAGAAATGAGAACAATGCAAGAAAATTATGAAATGAGAGTCAACAGCCTGATTGAGGAAAACAAAATCTTAAAAAAAGACTGACTCAAATGGCAAAAGAGGCTCAAAAAGACAATAAGGAGAAGAATACCTTAAAAAGGTGAATTTGCTAGATGGAAAAAGGATCTCAAAAGCTCAATGAGGAGAGTCATTGCTTCAGAATTAGATTGGAGCAAATGGAAGCTAATGACTTTATGAGAAATCAAGATGCTGTTAAACAGATCCAAACAAATGAAAGAATAGAAGGCAATGTGAAATATCTCATGGGAAAAACCACTGATCTGGAAAATAGATCCAGGAGAGATAATTTAAAAATTATCGGACTACCTGAAAGCCATGATCAAGTAAGAACCTAGAAATTATCCTCCTGGAAGTTCTCCAAGAAAACTGCCCTGATGTTTTAGAACCAGAGGGCAAAATAGAGTTTGAAAGAATCCACCTGAAAAAGATCCCCAAAAGAAAACTCCTAGGAATATTATAACCAGGTTCCAGAATTCCCAGATTAAGGAGAGAATATTACAAGCATCCAGGAAGAAACAATTTGAATATTGTGGAAACACAATCAGGATTACTCAGGATCTGGCAGCTTCTACACAGCGGGATCGAAGGGCTTGGAATATGATATTCCTGAGGTCAAAGGAGCTGGAATTAAAACCAAGAGTCACCTACCCAGCAAAACCGAGTATCATGTTTCAGGGGAAAATATGGTCATTCAGTGAAATAGAGGATTTTCAAGCATTCTTGCTGAAAAAAAAAACAGAGTTGAATAGAAAATTTGACATTCAGATACAAGAAGCAAGAGAAGCATGAGAAGGTAAACAGGGAAAAGAAATCATAAAGAACTTATCAAAGTTGAACTATTAACATTCCTACTTGGAAAAAACAATAATTGTAACTGATGAAACTTTTTTCAGTATGAAAATAGTTGAAGGGAATGGAAATATATATGTCTATATATGAGGGTATATGGGCATATGAATACATATGTGAATGTGTGTATATATGTTTACAGGTATACATAGAGGGCACAAGACCAATTTAACAGGAAGGGATGATACTTAAAAGGTGAAATTAAGAGGTGGGAGGAATATAATGAGAGGAGATGAGGAGATGCACAATGGGGTAAATTATCTCATATAGAAGAGGCGAGAGAAAATGGTGACAGTGGAGGGGAAAAATAGGAAGGCAAAAGGGAATGAGTAAAACCTTATTCTCATTTAATTTGGTTGGGGAGGGAACGAAATACACACTAAATAGGGTATCTCACCCTCCAGGAGAGTAGGGGGGAAAGGGATGAGAGGGGGAATGATGGAAGGGAGGTCAGGGTTGGGGGGAGGGAAGTTGGAAGCACCCACTTTTGAAAAGGGATGGGATCAAAGTAGAGAATAGAAGAAGTGGGAGGTGGGATAGGAGGGAGGGAAATATACTCAGTCTTTTACAATATATATACTATGTTATTGTTTTGCATTAGCTACACATATACAGCCTATACTGAACTGCTTATATTCCCAGTAAGGGTGGGTGACAAGGGAGGAAGGGAATGAGTCTGGAATTCAAAGTTTTAAAATCAAATGTTTATATATATATATATATATACATATATATATATATATATTTATATATATACTATTAGTAATACTATTTTACATGTAAATGGGAAATAAGATATACAGGCAGTGGGGCATAGAGATCCACCATGCCCTACTGGAAAAATTGAAAGGGGTAATGGAGAAAATATGGGAGAGAGCAGATTGGAGGAGGGGATATCCTGTGGGACTGTTATTTTGGGGCAGTGGGTAGGGGAAAACAGGGAGAAAATTTGCAACTCAAAATCTGGCGGAAATGAGTGATGTAAATCAGAAGTTAATAAAGCATTTGAAAAATAAAAAAAAATTAAAAAAGAATATATAAAGAAAAGCAAAAATAAACGTTCCATTACTTTGGTTCTCAAGGAACTTCCAGTCTCTTCAGGGAGATAACTGTGTAAACAGCTATGTACAAAAGATATATATCTATATCTATATAAAGAGATATTTCTATGGATAAACACACACATATATACCGTGCATGGATGTGCATTTGTTAAATATAGTGTATAATGTATGTGTGTACATATGCACACCCATATACACATGTGTGTGACTTCCCCTAATATATAATACATTACATATAGTGTATACATATATATGTATATGTATATTTGTGTGTGTATTTGCATTTGTATGTAATTGGGGGAAACCTCAGAGGGAATTCCCTAAGATTAATCTGCTTATTCTAACTCTTGTTAATCCAAATTCTTACAGAAAATTCAGAGATTCCAATTATGAGAGAATCCTTTGTATCTTTGATTTATAGTTAGATAGTACCTTTAGAGCAGTGGTCTAAATGCCTTCATTCTGAAGTTGAATAAACTGAGGCCCAGAAAAGTAAAAAGAATTAACCCAAACTTACACATTAGTAGGTTGCAGAGGTGAATATGAACTCGGCTCCTCAGAGTATAAATTGCTGTCCTAATTATCAGTTTGTACCCACTTTCTCATTTTACTGAGTCACAATTTTTCAGTATTTCAAGGTTTTATTAATGCCTTTTGTACTCATGTCACAGTACTGTTTGGATGGACTCTCCCTTTTCTGTGTATAATCTCCCAACACTGCCCTGCTTTCTTGTGTCCGAGTGAGCATTTTTAGAAGTAAATATTTTTCTGCCTATATAGTAGTATAAACACTTCGTACTTCTTAAACTGAAAATATCCAGTATTGCATGATTGACTGCTCTACTCCAGAATTCTCCAAGTGAATTTGAGTGTAAACTACATTTGTTATATTGATTATGATCTCATCAAAACCAGTTTCATGGAAGAAAAACCAAACCAAACCTTATAGGCTACTACATCTTTACAACAACACTTTTATCCCAACCCTTTCAAAAATCCCAAAGTACAATCATCGCAGAAAGGTCTAGTAGTTTGGTAGTTTCTAGGACAGATTAATGGAGGAATTGAGGACACATTCTTTGATAACAACTTTTCTATATTTTGATGAGTTATTATTTTAGAGAAAGAAGTTGGGATAGTGGGGAGAAGGGTGAAGCAGCCTGCCTTTGGGAGACTGCCCATATTATTCCTCCAAAGGGAGAAGGAAGAATCAATAGGAATGTTCCCCACACCCAGTCTGTAAGGTGTGCCAACACCATTCTAGGTATGTCTGTACTCCTAAGAGTTGTTGTGAGACTCAATTAAGATAATATATGCAAATCACTTTGTGAAGTTTAAAGTTTCTTAACATCATCATCATCATCATCACCATCATCATGCTGCAGTAGTGAAAAGAACAATTTGTAAAGATATTTTTTATTAATGGATGTCTGTAAAATTTAAAGAGAGTCATTTTTATAAGTTTTCTAGGTTTCTATGGAATAAATGGTGATCAATAGTCCTTTCCCTTTTATTTTTTACATAGGACTTCATCATAGTTATGTTGGGAGGGCACCAAGAAGAATCTAATACATGTAAAGAAAAAGGGAAGTTTTATATTATCAGAATATCTTATATTATCATAATTTCATAACATATAATAGCACTATATTATTCTAAGTGAGTAGTTAAACTGTTTTTGTTTAAATCTCATGCAAAACTCCATTTGTTTCTTTCTTTTTAGAAACAAAGATAAACCTTTCCTCCTATTTTATAGTCTTTTACATGTCCATATACCTCTTCCTATAACAAATGAGTTTGTTGGAAGTAGCAAAAATAGCTTTTATGGAGACTTTGTACAAGAGATGGACTTTCTAGTAGGTAAGTGAAAGAACCTATTTATATTATTCAATATGTAGATGTCTGAGACATAATTATGAAGTTTCCCTTCAACAATTAAATTGCTTTTTGCACATTGTTGCTTTGGAAAGACCTTCCTTCCCTTTTGTTCCCTTTTCCCCAGCATCTTTCTCTTCTTTTCCCTTTTGTTCACATTAGGGAGACACTGAGCAACCTTCGGAGGATTTGGGAGTGTTTGCTGTAATTATAGGGAATCCATAATAGCAAGAGACACTTTGCCTCTCACATGGCTGCCCTGATTCTTGGGTTGTATTGATAGAGGAAAAGAGAAGACATGCATTGTTCCACTGTCACTGGCTGGTAGAGCTATCAATTAGCATGAGGGGAGCATGAAATGTAATGAAGTAATGAAAATTTAATTAACTGGCCTGAAAGTGATTAAAAATTCATTCAAACAATTATACTTATGGAAAGAGGTCTTCATTAGTGTGCTTTTGCTTCCCATAGCCAAATCTTTCCATATCATTTTTCTGTCTTAAGTTGCTGAAGGCTTCCTTTTTCTTTTTCTTCTTTTTTGAACAGTACCAGGATTGGGGATCACCCTTTGTTCTTAATGTTTCCTTATACCCTCACTTGTCAAAATGAATTTTCCTGTTTCTCATTCCCTATATATTAGAAACTCTTCTATCTGTCTGTCTGTCTGTCTGTCTGTCTGTCTGTATCTATCTATCTATCTATCTATCTATCTATCTATCTGTCTGTCTGTCTGTCTGTCTGTCTGTCTGTCTGTATCTATCTATCATCTATCTATCTATCTACCTATCTATCTATCTATCTATCTATCTATCTATCTATCTATCTATCTATCTACCTATAATCTATCTCTTGGTATGTTATGCTAAACGTTTAACAACTGGTTTAAAATATATGCACAATTATCTTTCACCAATTTATGGATTTATTGGCAAATAAAATTAGAAGATAAGAATCATGTAGATAGTTTAATTTAAAATCAGGAAGACATGGGTTCAAATCCTGTCTCTGATACATTCAGGCTCTGTGATCTTGGGTAAGTTATTGAATGTCTCAGTTACTTAATGTCCTAGGTAGCACTAAGATTGTAAATCACAAAGTGATTAATCTGGTTTATTGGCAGGAGGGGTTTCCTAACTAGGATTTCCCTAAATGAATACAAGCATAAATCTGTCAAAAAAAAACCCTCTGTAAAATAGAATTTGTACTGTGAAAGGAAAGAAATAATCTAAGCATAATGGATTTTGGACAACTTGCTTGGGTGATGTCACTATGTCACTACTCCATATGAAGGATCCTTGGTAGCTGTTTCAGAATAATTGTGTTGACATTTTGGTTGCATTAGAGAGATTATGGAATATGTGAGGAGCGTTCTGTAACTCATTCTGGTGAGCTAACAACATGGAGTAGCTACCTTGGTTTAGGAAGCTGAGGGATTTGCAAATGTGTTAGATCTTTATGGAAGAATAATGGTATTTTATAGGATAACACGCATTCCCTGCATAATATTATCTTTACTTATATCAAATTGTGTATTGCATATCTGTATTTGTCTTATGGTAGTTTTTATAAAATGTGACTTGACAAGATCGAAATTAAGTTAATTTTCTGTCACTTGAAAATTGAGATGGCTTTTGCAAAGCATTTTCCTTTGTAGAAATGTTGGTCATTCATATGGTAATCAATCAATCAACCAATATTTATTCAGCATCTACTATGTGTCAGCACTTTACTTAGTGTGGGGGATACAAAAAGGGACAAAAGCAAGCCCCCTACCCTCAAAGTTCTCACAATCTAATGGAGTAGACAACATACAACAAATGTGTTCAAAGTGAACTATACACGAGATAAATAGGACAGAATTTTAAAAAAGAAGATACTCATATACATGATTCTTTTTATGTTTTTATAAAACTTTAGATAATTACAAAAATATTAAGAACTTTACAATCTTGATATCACCAATCGCATTTGCATTTTTTTCCCTTTGAAGGCAAAATTCTTGATGCCATTGATGAAAATGGTTTGAAAAATAACACAATTGTTCACTTCACCTCGGACCATGGAGGGCACCTGGAAGTCATGAGAGGAAGGCTTCATATAGGAGGCTACAATGGAATATATAAAGGTAAGATGAGTGAAGAATGTTGAGGAATTGCTTTAGGCCTAATCCCTTTGATGCTATGTGCTACTTGGTCAAAATCATAAGCAGATATTAAAGCAAGGTGATCCAAATCAATTAATGGAAAAATGTTTACTTGTAGAATTCTGGATGGGTTGGTTATGAAGAAGTTTTTTTTTAACCTGCTCTTATGGATGCATAAAGGACAGGCATATGCTTATCTAGAAAAGAGATATTTTGGAGGGGGATGTAGACATTTCATTCTCATACTTTAGGAAATGGTGAAGGTAAAGAGGAAGCAGGATCAGGCAATGGGAAAAAGGCAAAAACAGTGAAAGGAATGAGTAGAGATGACATCTGCAGATGCCTGTAATGATTAGGTGTAATACTTGACCTAGTTTCTAGTGATAATAGGAAAATCAGAGCCCTGGAAAGGGCACATTGAAGAAGAGATAGAAAATGTCTGATTTGGTTTTAACTTCTGGAGTCATGCATCCTGGAGAGCATGTTGGTGTTACTGTTGTTCTACTGGTTGTATTTTGAGGTAAAAACCCTTGATGTCTGATGCCAATGGCTTGGAAATAACACAAACATCCACCCCTTCCTCCCCTATCACTATGCTATTAGCATATTAAAATTATGTATATATATATATATGACAAAAATAACAACATTTGGTCTGAATCTTTAGCCATAGCTCCACCTGTGAGCTGCAGATTCCTAGGGTCACACACCTTAATTATACCAGTTTGAGATAATATATCAAAACGAAAAAATCCATTAAAGGTCCTGAGATTTACTGACTCTGTGATATCTATAGCAGCTCACTCAAAAAAAAATTCTTAGCATCTCTAAGGTCAGAGATTCAGTCTATATAGTTATTATGGGCCTTCTATCTCTTCTGGGACTGAAACTAGTGGGGGCATGTCTTTTAATTTGGTTAGATTTGGGTTACTGTGGGGATGTAAGGCAGGTGGAGACACTAGCACACAGGAAGGCTTCTAGCTACAGGTTCACTCTTGACCTGGTCAGCCAGGAAAGACAGGAAAAGAGCTCCAGAGGGGCTAACAATCTTACTTTATTCTAGTCTAGCCTTCTCACAAGAAGATTTGGTGATAATGGGAGCATCAACTCCCACAGCATTCCCTATTCACCCTTCTTGCAGGTGCCAATAAGAAGGGGGGAAGCAATTACCCCTTCATCTCCACTTTGTCAATTGAAACAGACAAATTTTATGTGCTTCCTTCAATGCCCTCAAGCCTCAGTGGGGGCTAGTTGATGCAAAGACAGATTGCCCCCAAGGCTTGATGGGGGCCAATCAAGGCAAACAACATTCCAGCTTGTGTATTCAACCCTAAGGGTTCCCCACACACTGTCCAGCGCCCATCTTCTTTATAAGGTAACAGATAAGAAGCCAGCAATAGCCTCACAAATTTACATTACCTCATCATTAAATGTCACTGCACAGTCACAGAGGACATTTGCCATTTAAGCACACACTTATATTATTTGTCATTATATAACTCTGTGCAAACATGATTTAGATGTTTGAATCATGGTCATGAGAATGCCTATCTAACACCTGGGAACACAAGATTGTTATGGATATGAATCTTGGGAACTGAAGTATAAGAAAGAATAACAAACTCCATCATACACACCCTAAAAGCCACTTTACTTACAGGGAATAATCACACTCAGGGAATAATTTCCCTTTTTCAATCCTTTAGACACAATTCTGGAAGCTTTTTTCAGATAATAAGAATCCCCTGTTCAAAGACCTTTAATTAGCTGACTGCCAATTTAAATCTGAATTCATTTTTTGGTATTCAAGCATCTTCATGTTATGGCTCCAGCATAACCCTATCTCCCTCCACGGCTTCCAATTTACCTATATTATGTTTGAGCTACACTGGATTATCATCTATTTCAAATGACCTTGAGGCATTTCCCATCTCTTCACCTTTATATATTATTCCCTCTACTCTATCTGCCTTTTAAAGTCTTATTTTTCTCTGAAAGCCTTACTCAAATTCTGCTTCCTTCCCTCACTCCTGATTGTTTTTCATAGGATATGATCTATCCTTTGAAATCCACTAAAATTTTATACCAATCTATAGTTTTTATTATATTGTGCCTTGCATCATAGTTATTTGAGTAGTTGTCTTATCCTCTTGCAAGTCAATTTAGTTAAATAAAGATTTATTAAGTCTCCTATGGTGGCAGCTAGATGGAGCAGTGAATATAGAGCACTGGCCCTGAAGTCAGGAGGACCTGAGTTTAAATTCAGTGTCAGACACTTGACATTTAACTAGCCGTGTTGACCTTGGGCAAGTCATTTACCCCCAATTATTTTGCCTTCCTCCTCCAAAATTTTTTTAAAAGAATCTCCTATGAAAGAGGCAGGCACTCTCCCAAGTTTATAAGAAAAAAGACAAAAAAAACATGCATTTTTTTTTCTCATCTCAAGCAGTTTTCAATATAATGGGGAATGTGCAGGAATAAAATATACAGGTTTATAATACATTAGACAATTAAATCCATGGAGAATTCAGAATAGCTTGAGATTTCTAGGAAGGAGGGATACTTAAAGGTCCTTGAAATCCAGGATCAAGTCTTATTCTCCTTTGCAGTGACTTCAGCATGAACACCAAACTGTATGTCATTAAATTGAATAGAAGGAATTTTTGAATTGAGGTTAATCAAAAAATCAGTAGGCATGTCATAAGAGATTTTGATGTGCCAAGAACAAGACATACCTGCCTTCTGGGGGTGGCTAGGTGGAACAGTGAATAGAGTACTGGCCCTGGAGTCTGGAGGACCTGAGTTCAAATCCAGCCTCCGACATTTAACATTTACTGGCCTTGTGACTTTGGTCAAGTAACTTAACCCCAAATGCTCTGACCTCCCTGTTCAAAAAAAAGAATAAAAAATTCTGAAAGTACCTACCTTCAAAAAAAATTTACTTTATAATGGAAGAATTAGCAGGAAAACAAAGAAATATGTGCTATGTACAAAATGAATACCAAATGTTTATAGGAGTGAGTCCATTTAGTAACAAAGAAGATGGGGATGAAGAAATGTTGAGGAATCACCAGACGTGATGAGGAATAAATGGATGGGTCTTAGAGTTTAGTGGACTTCACTCGAACAGTCTTCAATTTAAAGAAAGGCATTTATTAGGGTGACACACCCAAGCTGTCCGTGTTTCCATGTCGGAGAAACAGAGCACAGGGGACAGGCCCTAATCCCCTAAGGCCTGCAGAGCAACCGACCAGGTCAAAGATCTGGTTTAAATACAATTTTATGGAATGGAGAAGGGAAACAGGGGAAGGGAGGAGGGGATATCAGGGATATCAGGTAGACTAGAGGTGTCTAGAAAAAGCAAGAAGCATAGGAAAGGGGGAAAGGAGTAGCTGCAGGATTTCATATAGTCCATACAGATAAGCAAAGAGAGCAGGAAAGAGGAGGGGAAGAGGTGTTCTGGAGTGTCAGGCTAACTGGGGTGCTTTGTGAAAAGATACACATAAGTCTATGGTTGGGGGCTTCAATGGTGTGTCTTCTTTGATAACTTTTCTGACTGATCACATCCTGCATCTTATCTCCTATCTCATGTTCTACATCGTGCTTACTCCATCTGCCTGGAGTACTTGTGTCTGCTTCACCACATCATTGAGAAGGTGGAACTTGATCTGAGGCTTGAAGTAAACCAGGGATTTCAAGAGATTAAAGTGAGGAGGGAACGTTCTCTACATCTGGGGGACAGCCAATGTGAAGGCAAACAATAAGAAATCGAGTTATGTGTATACAAAACAGTAAAGGGTACCATGTGACTGAATAACAGAGTTAAGGGAGGGTAGTAATGTACAAGAAGAATGAAAAGGTAGAAAGAGGTCAGGTTATGAAAAGCATCATATGTGAAAATGAAAAGTTTCCATTTGATCCTGGAGACAACAAGGAGCCCCTGGAGTTTAGTGAATAGACCTCCCCTTTATGAAAATAAATTGGTAGCACTGTGGAATATGGATTGGAATGGAGCGTGTTTTGAAGGAGAATACATAATACATTGCAATATGGCAATATTGCAAATGGGATGTGATATAGGTCAGAAGTAGGGTGTTAGCTGTGTGATTGGAGAGGAAAAGGTGAGAAAGGCTCTGCAGGCAAGAAGTAACGTACGTGGAGAAATTGGATATGAGCAGACAGGGATGATACCGAGACATCCAACTTGTGTGCCTGGGAGGATGGTGGTGCCCTCAGTGATATTAAAGAAGTTCAGAAGAGTGATGGGTTTTGGAGGGGAAATACTGAATAATGAAACACATATAATTATCTATTAGATTGTTCAGTTTGAGATACTTCTGGATCATTCAGTGCTGGACAATAAATAACCAATTGCTAACGTGGGATATGGGACAGGAGAAAGATTAGAAACAGATATATAAATATGTTATAACAGTTGAGATAAAATTGCAAATGTGATTTTCATGGGGAATGAAAGAGCTTGCAGCGGTGAACTGTGTTCTAGATTTCAATATGAGTCATTTATTTCCTCCAACATCCAGGTGGGAACATTGTATGTAAGTTTTTTCTTCCTTAGGTGGATTCAGATTAGCACAACACAAACCTTTTTAGTTGTCTCACATGGTACCTAACTTTGATTTACAAAAGCATGCTTCTGATCCCTAGGATGATGGTATTGAAACATTAGTTTTTTGTGTTTTTTTTTTGTTTTGGTATTCAGGTAGTGTCTAATGTTTTCTTTAGTTAACAGGTGTTTGATAAATATATGCTTTCTGCTTTCTAACATGCCTCTTCTCTACTAACAGAAAAACTCAAAGCTCATGCCTGACTAATACCAGAGATGGGTAACCTACAGTTTAAATATCCCAAATATGAAAGAAAATAAATTTCCTTCCTGAACTATAGATCTGACCATGTCACACACCTTTGCCCTAAATAAACTCCCCATTTCCTCTAAGAACAATAATGAAATTTTCTGGTTTCCAAAGACCTTTATGACCTACCTTTTCCCTGTTTTTTTCCAGGGTTTTTACACTTTACTTACCTTCAAATACTCTACAATTTTGCAACTCTCTTCTTGCTGTTGCTTGCCCAAGATTCTTCATCAGTTTACTCCATTCCCTTTCCCTGTGTGTACCCTTTGCCTGGAACATTCTCCCTCTTTACCTTCACCAAATGGCTTCCTTTAAGACTCAAATCTTGCCTTCTGCAGGAAGCCTTTTCTGGTCTTCCCTCACCGCTAGTGACTTCTCTCTGACATTACTTCCAATCTAATCTGTATCTATCTTGTTTGTACAACATTGTTTACATATCTCCCCAAATGAAATGTGAGCTCCTTGAAAACATGGACTGTTTTTGCTTTTTTTAATATTCCCAACACTTAGTCCAGGGCTAGACATATAGTAAGTATTAATTAAATGCTTGTTAACTGACTGATATTTGGAGACACACAAACCTACATCTATGTATGTATGTATGCATATATCTTAAAAGTCTTAATACTACTCAAGCTTTATAAGCCTTCTCTCTGCTAAGAATATTTTAGGTAGATATGGTGATTTACTGTTTTTTTTTAATATAGGTGGAAAAGGAATGGCAGGCTGGGAAGGTGGAATCCGAGTCCCAGGGATTGTGAGGTGGCCAGGAATATTGCCGGCTGGAAAAGTTATTGAGGAACCTACAAGTTTGATGGATATTTACCCAACTCTAACTGCACTAGTAGGAGCAACTTTACCCCAGGATCGGTAAGAAAATAAAAATATCTGAGGACTCATCATCTTTACTTTCTTATAAAAGGAAAAAGAAATTTGAAAGTTCAATTGTCTTCTCAAAGCTTTTCTTGCTAAATAGTTTTCCCTTGGTACATGGCTGTATCCTTTGATTGCAAAGTCAAACAAGAAATATCTGATTCCACCAATGCAGGGCAACTTTGAAGAAATAGATCTTGACTGAGTAATCATGCTTTTGTGAATTGTTGTGAAGATGAGAAATTATAGAATGGATGAACGTAGAAGATGAGATTATGTCTTCTCTATATAACGATTTTTTTTTTTTTTGTGGAGGAAGGCAAGGTAATTGGGGTTAAGTGACTTGCCCATGTCACATGGTTAGTAAGTGTTTAAGTGTCTGAGGCCAAATTTGAACTCAGGTCCTCCTCACTCCAGGTCTGTTGCTCTATTCACTGTTCTACCTAGCCACCCCAATAATTATTTTTACAGTTTCCAATGTTCAAGATTCAATGTCATCATAAAATAAGAAAGGGGGTGGTATTAATAACCAACAACTAGTGGTTCTTCAAGTTCACTGAAGCTGATTCTCTATATCACATCAGGAACTATCTTATGATACTTTTATTTCCAAATAAAAAGCAAATTTATAAACATATCTTTTATCCACAATTTTTGAATAGAATCCACATGAAGGAAGATGTAGTGCTTGTTTTTTGCTTATTTATTTTACTTATATCTAGAAGGTTATATTGCTGGGGAAATATTAAATTGGTTGTGTGTTTTTTAAATAGAATCATCATTCAATATGTTCTGTCTATTATATTACATTAAATTATAATTGGTTTAATAAAATAATTGATACATCTTTTAATTAAAAAATAAATGGAATTCTCTAGTTCACTAAATAGGTCCATTGTTCTAGGAACTAAGGTTTAGTATTTTTAAAAATCTTTTTTATGGTAAATTGCATTATCCCAGAAAAATCACAAATGTGTAATCTTTCTATTTGTTCAACCTATTGATTTCAAAATAAACTGTGACAAGTAGAAATTACTTTAATGGAACCGGAGATTATGATGTGAGAACATTAGTCTGAGGAAAATAGTCTCATTGTCTGAGCTAGGATAAATCAGAGTAAACTACCAGGTTGCTATTGTTGTGTGTGTTTGTTGTCCTTTAAAATTCTCATTAAATTTTTAGAAATTTACTCTTTTAAAAATATTACTTTCTTCTCTATTTCAGCATTAATTTCAAGAAACAGAATGTCTTAATTTTTTAGAATTTTTTTCAAGTGCCAAAGTACATTTGAAATAAAAATTTCTTTCTCAAGGGAATTTACAGAGGAATGATTCAAGTTTTACAATAATACCAGGATAATTTGTTGCACTAAATGTCTGACATTTCAAATCTTTGAGAAATACAGGTTTTTGCACATGATGGATGGTGTTCAAAAGTGGATTTTCATGGTATTTTTTCTTTCTCTTTTAAAAAATCTAGTTCAATTCCAAATGATTCCCTTCTCCCATCTCTCCCTCATCCATTGAGAAGGCAAGAAATATAGAGATTTTTTTAAATACATGTTTACATGATTGATAAACTCAGTTTGTAGTTAACATCCTGCAATGTCTGAGGGCTGCATTTCAGATCAAAAATTATTTTATCTTTTCTGAAACCTTAAATATTCCAAATAAAATCCTGGTTTTCTTCTACTATGTTTGGGTCCTATTAGGAATAATGTATAAGGGAACGCAATCAAATCCAAATTGGATAAAAATTCTTTCAGAAAATTAGATCAAACAGATCATGACTGTGAAACTGCTCTTTCTGAAGATTTTAGAGACACAGCTCTAAATGATAATGCTGCTACAAATATCCAATGATCCCACTGGTTATATAGTGCCTCATATTCACCTCTGAAAGTTTTATCAATATATTGGTAATTTGTGTTCCTAAGGATTGAGAGGAAAGAATATAGACTTTGGGAATGCAGCAGCATACACCCCAGCATCCCCAGGGTGGCTGCCAACACAGGTTCTTAGATCTGCTTTTCTAAAGGAAAGCAACTCAAAATGGGTTAACAATTTTGCTTTAATCAATCAAACATATCATTTAACTAGTTCAGGGGAAAAAGTCAGCACCCTGAACTTCAGAGTATACCGGCAGAAGTTACAAGCAAAAGTTACAAGAAGAGAAACATTTCAAGCAGACATGCCTCCAACTGTCTGACCATTACATATATCCATACTTAGTCACAGTTAGCAGAGAGGGAAGCATCAACATCTGGGTTTTCAAAGCCAGGGGGCTCTCAATGGTTGCCCAGAGTCTGCATGGTCAAATCCCACACAACAATTCTCAAAGTGAGCCCCAAAACAAAGTCTCACATCAGGGTTTATATAGCCTTCCCCTGGCTAAGAGAATGTAACAACTCTCTTGAGACACTGTTCAATCACAAAGCATCTCCTGCAAAAAAAGCCTCCTGCCACAGGCTCCAGGTGCACTTAAGGCTATCAAAGGGCCTAGGGGCAGGGAAGATCTTCACATTACAGGGTTTAAAGAGACATAGGTCTAAACCTTAAAACTCCAGTGGCACCAATCTTTCTTTGAAGACCAGTTTTTATGTTCAATGTGTGGCTTCCATCATCGTTCTAGATAGTAGCACATTTATTATGATTTAAAGACTGAACATGACAAAGATGTAACAGAGAAGAACAAGTAGCAAATTGTTAAATTAGATTTCTGTATATGCTTATATTAGGGGTTGAGGCAGGAAAAATCCATAGCTTTGTCTCTTGTACTTTTTTCTCTATGTACTTAATCTAATTCTGGTCTGTACTGCGTTTATTTGCATGTATTGTATTTACTAGCTTTAACTCCATTATTAGATTATAAAGCTATCAAGGGTCAGTCTTTCTTTGTCTTTGTATTGCCCATAGTCCCCTGTTAAAGTCATATGTTGATGAACATTTGACTTGGAGACCACCCATGGTTCTTTAATTCTACTGTATTCTATCACAAGCTCTAAAAGACTGCTTCACTTTGAGTATAGAGTTAGTGATGCCTGTGGTCCAAGGGTCAGTCTTAGATAAATTTGAAAATGACTCATCACCAGAAAGTTGCTTACCAGGTGGTATTCTTTTTGGTGCAGAGGTGTACTATGAATGCATAGCCTATTATAGTGTTTATGTAGAGTTTGCTACATATATTGATTGGAACAAATAGTGACCTTTATGAAATCATGAATATTTTGATTCTATAAGGACCTCCCCCACCCCCATGGCAAGAATCAAATAGTGGGCACTATATAAATGTTAACTGAATAAAAAATAATCACTTGGTTTAGGATTCTGTGCTGTTTCAATCTTAGGCATTAGAATATATGAGAGTTTTGCTTATGAATAAATTGGGATTTACTAATATCCACTGAGTTAATTAATGCAGAAGGTCTCCCTTAAAGCAATACTAACAGAAATTTAATTAATCCATGGGTTAACTTTCTTTGCTGTAGTTATTACCCAGTATTTGTCTTTAAAACTCAAATATATATTTGGAGGTTTCTATAATTTGTGTTTTTTATGTCTGAATTTGTTTTGCCTTCTCCAATAGTTAGTAATCCCTTGAGGAATGGAATTATTTTCTTTATAACACTTTGATATTTCCAAGATTGTTAAACGAGTTCTTTTTATTACCTCAGAGTGATTGATGGACGAGATCTAATGCCCTTGTTGAAGGGAGAAGTTCAACACTCAGAGCATGAATTCTTGTACCACTACTGTGGCCCATTTTTACATGCTGTACGGTGGCACCCAAGGAACAGTGAGTATAAAATATTCACATAGTGGGAATTGGGCTAAAGTAGTATCAGAATTCTACTCCTAGTCCCTGATGTTGACCTTGAGGATGTTACTTATCCTCTTTGGGGCAGTTTTTTAAATTTATTTTTCTCTTCAGATAAAGAAAGGGATTAGATTGGTTGATCTCTAAAATCCTGACCAGTTTGAACATTGTACAGTATTACCTGATGCAATGCAACAGTAAAACATGTGATAATTCCTTTCTAATCTTCACACCTTCCTGAAAGTCACTATAATTAGTCCAAGATGTAGGGAATATTTTAAAATAATATTTATTTTGAGGAATGGATTGAATCAATGCTATCTTATGAGAAAATGAGAAGAAAAATGATTTGTAGTTTTCTATCAAAGGTTTATTACCACAGAGAATGAAGTAACAAGGTGACTTCTTAAAAGTAAGGAGATGATTATTTTATCTACTTTTGGAAAGGAGATACATGAAAAAGTTGTTGTAATATAGACAAAGGACTAGCAGTGTCATACCTGGGGAAAAGGGAATGTCTTTTTTTTTAGACTTGGTTTCTCTATGAGAATATATGTTTTTTTTTTCCCTTAATGTTTAGGTGATGCTGTTTGGAAGGTCCATTATGTGACACCCATTTTCCAACCCAAAGGAGCAATAGGTTGCTATAATACAGGATTTTGCCAATGTGTAGGGGAAAATGTTACACACCATGATCCACCTTTGTTGTTTGAACTCTCAAAGGATCCTTCAGAATCTAAGCCCCTTTCTCCAGACAATGAACCTTCCTATGATGCAGTGATTAAGACAGTAAAAAAATCAGTGAAGAAGCATCAAAAGACACTCACTCCTGTCCCAGAGCAACTTACTTTGTATAACGAGGATCACATATGGCTGAAGCCATGCTGTGGTGTTTTCCCATTCTGTCTGTGTGATAAGGAAGCTGGAAATTTTACCTTGTAATTATATTTAAAAATATAATAAGATGCTTCCCATTAAAAACTGTTTCTTTTCATTTTTGTAATGACTAATGATTAGACTACCACTAAATTTACAGCTTTGTCAACAACTTTAATATTCAGGAGAATCATGATACAATGGACAGCGTGCCCAATTTGGATTTAGAGACCTTCTGGGTTCCCATTTCAGGGCTGCCATTAACTACGTGTATGGTCATGTGTCTTAGCCTCTCTGCGCCTCAATTTCTATATCTATTAAATTAGCAAGTTAAACTACATGTCTTTCAGGACACTTCTAGATTGAAATAAATGATCTCATAATCATGTGACTTTCTGTGCACTCACTGACCCTTTTGTATCCAACTAGCAAATGGCTGTTAGACCTTACATTTTGCTTTCTCAAAAATGTGTTGAATTTAAAGGGTCAAAGAATTTCTAGTTGTTGTTGTTTTGTTTGTGTGTGTTTCCTCTGCAAATTACTCATCCATCCAGAGCTGTAGATAGTTTTAAGATGACTGAGAATAAAAGCAAATAAGAGAGCATCCATTAATAAGCAAGATACCACCATGATTAAAACAAATTTTTGAAAGTAATCAAAGAAAATCAACCCTAGCGCCAAGTCCTCTTCCAAATGTCTGAGAGCGCCACCTACCCGCAAAAATCATCTAACACACGCCGTGCAAAATTGGTCTTAGAGAAATACAACCATTCCAAAGCAATGTTAGGAGATAACAAAGTTGCTAACAAACTGGGATGCCAAAGGGTTCTTTGATACAACTATGTTTCTTTCATGAAGAGAGAGGTTGGCAGTTACACTGATATTAACTTGGGTAGCACAAATATTCATTTCTGAGCTTATTTTCAATTCATGTATACACCTTACTATGGACAAAGGGCCTTTTTTTTCAAGACAGGTGAGAGAGGGAAAGAGCTGTTGGTGTCTACTGAGAAGTAGAAAGAATGAAGTGTACAGACTGATTCATTTCTTCTTCTAATTCCTCTTTTAGGTTGTCACAATCAACTTTATTTAGTCATGAATGCTTTCTTTTATTTCTTCTCCAATATAGTTGTGTTAAAAGCAGGAGGAAACACCACCCTCCTTATTTAAAAGATGAAGAAATGAGAATCCAGATACACAAAGTTATTTCTTCAAAAACACACAATTAGTAAATGCAGAATTAGGAGTAGAACATAGGAGTTAGATATATACTCTTGAATCTAATGCTCAGTTGTTTAACAACACTATAATTTAGCAGCAAAAGCATAAATCTGAGTTTGGCATTTACTTTCATCTCTGCCATTAACTAGTGGCTGTTTTATCTTGCGCAAAGTAGTATAGGAAGATGCAGTGGGGTGTAGTTAAATGAGCAACAGCTCTCGAGCCTTAGCCTGTGACACTTACTGTCTGTGTGATTTTTCAGGAGTCATTAAATCTTCCTGGGTCTGTTTCCTCTTTCCTAAAATCTTTTTTTTAAAGCAATTGGGGTTAAGTAACTTGCTCAGGGTTACACGGCCAGTTATTATTTCTGGGTGTGGTGCTGAGTATCTGAGCCCGGATTTGATCCAGGTCATCCTGACACGGGAGCCAGTGCTCTTACTCGCTGAGCCACCTGGCTGCCCTTAAGCAATTGGGGTTAAGTAATTTGCTCAAGGTTACACGGCCAGGTGTTTCTGGGTGGGTGCTAAGTGTCTGAGCCCGGGATTCGATCTCCAGGTCTTCTTAACACTGGAGCCGGTACTCTTACTTGCTGTGCTACCTGGCCACCCCACCTCTTTCCTGAAATTAAGAGGTTGGCTTACATGGTCTCCGAGGTTCTTCCCTAGCTCTCAGAATACAATGATACTTTCAGAGCTCCAGTTCTCTCTTCTGTAAAATGAGGAGGTAAAATGAAAAGAAACATATTCTCTCTGTGTTCCCCTCCATGTATTTACTGAATACTTGCTTTTTATGCATATGAACAAAAAATTTTCATAATACTAAATCTCAAATCAGTAATTCCCCCATTATAAGTCATTAAAGTATTTTAAATTTTGCAATCTTTTCTCCCTGTTGTCTTCTATTTTTGCCTCTTAACTAAAAAATAAATCTGAAATTTCATTATTATAATTTTATCCTATCAATAAATAGGAGGTATAAAATGTTTTCTTCATTTAAGGCAAATTCTGAGAACTTCTGTTAATCATAGTGCTGTACAATTTATAGAACTAGACATGTTTCAACAAACTTTAATTTTATCATTAGAGGACAAATGGTACAGCATAGTGGAGGGGATCTGTTAAAGAATTAAAAGTTTGGTTTTTTTAAATCAGGTGCAAACATTTAAATTAAAATTCCAGGAAACAAAATTTTGCAAATGACCCTTCCCTGCCTTCACTGATTTCATGAAATGCTTTTGTGTACTCTAGTAGAATACCTGAGAACAATGGAGAGATGTCTCTGGTGTGGAGAAAAGAATGAAGGATTTAAAGTCAAAGGATTAAGTGCCGAAGTAGGAATCTTGGCATTGTGTCTAACTAACAATATGACACTGAACAAATCAATTCTCCTCTCTGATAACCAGGTTTTTCATTTTTAAATACAAAAGGTTTGGGAGAGAAGATAGCTAGATTTGTTTAAAATTCTGAAACATACGATTTGTAATTGATTCTCACCCATCACTAAGCAATGTTGTATATAGTAGGATGTTGGCTCATTACAAGGAAGAATTCCAATCAGCGTCTTCCCTCTTGACTGGTTGGTTACCTGACTCCCCAGGACATATGTGCTCCTGCTTTTGTATGCTATGAACAGGGCATATGAAGGCCTCAGAGTACACACGAAGAAGGGGGTGATACTGGGCCTTTTGAGAGCTTTACTTCCTCAGTTGACCTCTACCTATTCACTCCAACTCTATCTGGATTACTTTTCAAAGTTATTATACTTTCCCTCTCTCCAGTGCCCTGCAATTCAAATATGCATACAAAAACATATGTACACAAATGTGTATGTTTCTATGGTAGCAAGAATAACAGGAATTTTACAGGTCATGGACACTGAAGTCGAACATTTGCAAGTGATGGAAAGATGAAGATTATGACCATTGCTATATGTAAGCATAGGAATAGGCCAAGGGGGGTGAATAGATTGAAGAAATGAGAAGATATGATTTTTGATGGAATTTGGTATTTGATGGAATTCCAGGTCAGTGGTTTTTCCAATGAGATATTTCACATTGCCTTTTAGTTTTTCATTTGTTTGGATCTGTTTTATAGTATCTTGATTTCTCATAAAATCATTAGTTTCCAATTGCTCCAGTCTAATTTTGAAGGAATTTTTCTCTTCAGTAAGTTTTTGAAATTTTTTTCCATTTGGCAAATTCTACTTTTTAAGGCATTCTTCTCTTCATTAGCTTTTTGGGTCTCTTTTGCTATTTGAGTTATTCTACTTTTTAAGGTGTCATTTCCTTCAGTATTTTTTGGGTCACCTTTAGCAGGTTGTTGAGTTGGTTTTTATGATTTTTTTGAATCATTCTCATTTCTCTTCCCAAATTTTCCTCTTGATTGATTTTCTTGCTTGATTTTCAGAATCCTTCTTGAGCTCCGCAATAATTTTTAGTCAGATCACATTTTTTGGAAGCTTTTGATGTGGGATTTCTGACTGCATTGTCCTCCTCCAGTTCCATACTTTGATCCTTTTTGTCCCCCCCCCAAAAGGATTGTATGGTCTGATTGTGCTTCCTCTGTTTTCTCATCTTGCCAATTACTTGACTTTTGAGCTCTTTGCCATGATAGAACTTGGCTTACAGAATGGAGAATATTTTGTCCCAGATTGCTGGGTTTTTTTACAGCTGCTGGAGTGATTAGGAGGTTGCCCTCTCTACAGCCCCTCACAAGCTCTGGCACCTGGCCACACACCCCAGAACTACCACCCAGGACTGTGATCCAGATCCAAGCAGGTCAAAACAAGAGCAATTATTCTCTGAATGGTCTTTTGGTTCCCCTACAATCTGCTGGCCATGAGCTCTACAGACAGCAAAGTTGTAGCAGCTACAGCCACCATGTCTATGCCACTTCTTGCCCTGGGGGCAGGGACCAGACTGTGCCCTTCCTTCACCCTTCCAAAAGAGTTCCCCACTGACCTTTTATTTTCTCTTTGATGTTTATGGCTTGAGAAGGCTGGAAACCACAACAGCTGTTGCTGATTCACTCTCCTGAAGTCTGCTCCAGGTGGTCTGGGCTGCTATGAGCCAGAACCCTGGCTCACAGGGGATTGTTTTCAGCTCCCAGTGTTCTGTGATAGACCTTTCCTGTCAGCCTTCCAGGCTGCCTTCAGTGGGAAATTTGTTTCTCTCTGTTACTTTGTGGGCTCTGTAGCTCTAAATTTTGTTTAGAGTCATTTTTTTTTCACAAGTATGAGAATTGGTTAGAGCCGGAGCCCATGCCAGTCTTAAGCTTTTATTCCACCATCTTGGCTCTGCCACCTAATTCTTCTTTTTCAAAGCAACCCTCTAACATTTGCTATCAGTAAAGTCAAAAGCCAAAAGACAAGTATAAGGGTAGTTAATATTCAAAGTCTCCTTAGGACCCTGATAACCTACCTCCTGTCAAAAGTGATATAGCAATATTGGAGACCTGGAATCATGGTCGTGATTCATTTGAAATATGGTGATAAGCCCAACACCCATAAGAACCTACAAATTAAGACCAAAGATTTTTACGAAAGAAATACATATTACAATTGTTCATTAACAATCCAAAAGTCCTTCTCCAATGCTGGTTGAATTGTTTAGCAGTTAAGTAAGTCTTCTCTGGTAGCTTAAATTCCACTGGTGTATTGAAAGTTATTTAACGTAAAAGTTAAAAAGTCTAGTTTGTATCACAGTATACTCTTTGGAGTTTGTTCAGCCTGCTTTAGAATTCTCAGATATGGAAAGCAACAGATGTACATTTCTGGAACAAGCTGCATTCTCAAGACATCTTTGAAGAAGCTCTTCCTTCCTGATCTGCTTCTTAGGTTACAAAAGCATGTAGGAAGATTTAATACAAACTTAATGTAATTTTTTTTAAGCAATTGGGGTTAAGTAACTTGCTCAAGGTTACACGGCCAGGTGTTTCTGGGTGGGTACTAAGTGTCTGAGCCCGGGATTCGATCTCCAGGTCTTCTCAACCCTGGAGCCAGTGCTCTTACTCGCTGTGCTACCTGGCTGCCCCTAAACTCAATGTAATTTAATACAACTTTCTAGCTCAAATTTTATGGTTTTAATAGCTGTAAGAAGAATGTCAAATTAAGAATATGTAATGCACTTGAAACTTCAGAGAATTTCTATTGTTACATCATGAGGAACTGAAGTGGAAAACAAACATTTCTCCTAAAAATATTAGGTGAATATTAAAAATAGGAAAATAATTTCACCTTCTACAAATTAGCAATACAATTTTTTATATAAAAATCATCAATCTGACTTTTGAAAACTATGTCATTTCTCTCTCTAATTCCTTTCTTATGTTGATATTATTTATACATCATATATATGGATAGAGTGCAACCTTGAAGAAAAGCACAGAAGATAATTCATATTTACATTCTATACAGGCAACTCAACATTTCAGTATTAATGACTGACTGTGTGACCTAAACCTTTAGAATGTGGTTACATTTTAAAGCTGAAATGCTTAATTTACAAACAATTCTAATTTTTTAGGCTAATTAAAGAAATTTTCCATGAAAGGAAAAGGAGGAAGTAAAAGAAAATGCTTGAAATAAAAAATAACTTTACCAAAGTTGTAGGATATAAAATAAATCCACATAAATCCTCAATATTCCTATACATTACTAACAAAGCCCAACAGCAAGAGATAGACAGAGACATTCCATTTAAAGTTACTGCAGATATTATAAAATATTTGGGCATGTAACTGCCAAAAGAAACCCAGGAACTATATGAACACAATTACAAAACTTTTCACACAAATAGAGTCAGATCTAAAAACTGAAAAAAACATCAGTTGCTTGTGGGTAGGCTAAGCTAATGTAATAAAAATGACAATTCTACCTAAATTTATTTACTCATTTAGTGCCATAAAAATCAAACTACAAAAAACTAATTTTATAGAGCTAGAAAAAATAATAACAAAATTTATCTGGAAAAACAAATGGTCCCCAATATCAAGGGAATTAATGAAAAGAAATGCTAGGGAAGCTGGCCTAGGCATATCAAATCTTGAATTGTAAAGTGGCAGTAATCAAAACTACTTGGAACTGGCTAAGAAATAGAGTAGTGGATCAGTGGAATATGTTAGGAACAGAAGACATAATAGACAATGATTATATCAATATACTATTTTATAAACCCAAAGACTCCATCTTCTGGGAAAAGAACTTGTTATTTAACAAAAACTGCTGGGAAAACTGGAAAATTGTATGGCATAAACTGGATGTAGACCAATATTTTATATAGTATAGCAAAATAAAGTCAAAATGGGCACACGATTTACATATACAGGTTTATGTTATAAGCAGCCTGGGAGAGAAAGGAATAGTTTAACTGTCAGATTTAGGAGAATGGGATTTTTGACAAAACAAGAGATAAAGAACATTATGAAATGCAAAATTGATAATTTTGATTATATTAAATTGAAAAGTGTTTTTTTTTTTTTTGCAAACAAAGCCATTACAACCAAGATTAGGAGGGAAGTAGAGAACTGGGAAAGAATTTTTACAACCAGTATCTCTGATGAAGGCCACATTTCTAAAAATATAAAGAGAACTGAGTCAAATTTATAAGAACACAAACCATTCCCCAATTGCTAAATTCTAAAAGGATATGAACAGGAGGTTTTCAGAGGAAGAAATTCAAAATATTTATTATCATATGAAAGAATGCTAGAAATCATTGTCTATTACAGAAATGCAAATCAAAACAACTCTCATGTAGCACATCACACCTGTAAGATTGACTAACATGACTAAACAGGAAAAATTATAAATCCTGGAGAATATGTGGGAAAATTGGAACACTAATGCCTTGTTGGTGGAGTTGTGAACTGACCCAAACACTATGGAGAGCAATTTGGAGCTATGCCCAAGGCTATAAGAATGTGCATGCCCTTTGACCCAGCAATGCCACTTCTAGGATTGTATCCCAAAGAAAACATACAAATGCGTAAAGGACTTACATGTACAAAAATATTTGTAGCTGTTCTTTGTGTGGTGGCAAAGAATTGGAAATTAAGGGGACACCTATCAGTTGGAGAATAGCTGAAGAAGTTGTCATAGAGGAATGTAACAGAATAATATTGTGCTATAAGAAATGGTGAGCAGAATGATTTCAGAAAAACTTGTAAAAACTTATATGAACTGATGCTAAGTGAGGGGAACAGAAAGAGGACACCATTGCACATAGTCATAACCACATTGTGCAATGACTAACTTTGATAGACTTGGCTCTTCTCAGCAATGAAAGGTGCTGAGACAATTTCAAATGGCTCATGATGGAAAATGCTATCCAGAGAAAGAATTACTGTCTTGAATGCAGACTGAAGTATACTATTTGCTCTCTTTCTTTATTTTGTTTTTTTTTTCTTTCTTGTGGTTCATTCCATTGATTATAATTATTCTTTGCAACATGACTAATACGAAAATATTTTAATATGAATGTACATGTAGAGCCTATCTTCAAGAGCATGCCATCTTGGGGAGGGCAGAAGTTAATGAGGAGGAACACAAAAGCTTGTGGAACTGAGTGTTGTTAATTAAAAAATAAATAAATAGATTGGGGGAAAAAGGAAAAGGAAGGAAATACTTATAATGACATGGAGAAGCCATAGCAAGGGAAAAAGTCCTTTAGCTATGTTTTGATTCTAGGCAAAAGGGATAATTAGCCAATTAAAACTCAACAAGTTTTAAAAACCAGGCTCAACATTCTTTAGGTGGGAAAATTTCCTCTAGAGAAAGGAAGTAGCTCAATGGAAAACGAAGTTAGGAGGATCCTACCTGCACCCTTTCAAGATCACCCTCTCAACTTTCTCCCAAGGATACACATCCACTCTTTTGGTTGCAGTAAATGACAGCCCTTGGAATGGTGGATTATTGTCTTTGAGATCTTATAAGTATATGTGAAATAAAAAAATTCAAAACAATAAAAATTAAAGTTTCAAATACAAATTAAAACAACTCTGAAGTACCACATCATACCTATCAGTTTGACTAATGTGACAATAAAGGAAAATGACAAATGTTGGAGGGGATATTTTAAAACTGGTATACTAATGCGCCATTGGTGGAGTTGTGAAATGATCCAACCCTTCAGGCAAACAATTTGGAACTATACCCAAAATCCTGCAAACCTGACTGTTGGATCTAGCAACGCATCTGCTAAAAGATGATCTCTATCCCAAAGAGATAAAAAAGAGGTGAAAGGATCCATTTGTATATAAATATTTATAGCAGTTCTTTTTTTGTGGTAGCTGAGAGGTAGAAACTGAGAGGGTGCCCATAAATTGGGGGAATGGATGAACATGTTGTTGTATGTGATTGCAACAGAACATTTTTGTGCTAGAAGAAATGACAAGTATTATTATTTCAGAAAAACCTGTGAAGATATGAACTGATACAGTGAAATGAGCAGAACCAGGAGATCATTTTACACAGTAACAGCAATATTGGGCAATGAAGAACTATGTATGACTTGGGTATTCTTAACAACACATTGATCCAAGACAATTCCAAAAGACTTGTGATGAAAAATGTTATCCACCTCCAAAAAAAGAACTGATGTTTTCTGAATACAGACCGAAGCATACTATTTTCACTTCTTTCTTCTCTCCCTTTCTCCCTTCATCTCTCATTCCCTCTCTCTCTTTCTCTCTTTCTATCTCTCTCTCTCTTTCTTGAGCCTTCTTGAACAAAATGACCAATATGTTAATGTTGTACACTATTGCACATGTACAAGCTATATCATATTGCTTAACATCTTAGGGAGGGGGGTGGGTGTTAAGCCATTCACAGACAACTTTCCAGAGGACTGCTGCTGTGAACAGCTTTCAAAGTTCTGATTACATAAGATAGTGACCTCTCTATTCAATAACAAATCAGATCAAAACATTTATAGAAAATCAAAATACAGCATTCACCATGTCACAACTCAACAACTTATCACTAAAATGGCCACATAGTTTTCACCACAGTGATCACATAGTTTTTAAACAAAATGCATTCATTTAGCCAATCACAAAATCCTTAATTCAATCACAAAGTACAAAACTCAACGTTCTCCACCCCAAGGTCACAGTAAATAATAATCTTCTCAGTCAGAACACAGTATCCAGGTAAAGTATTCTTTCAGCTTGACTCAAGGCTGGCTCTCAGCTTCCATGGTTCCTCTTCCATGGTCCCAGCTCCAACTGTCACCTAGGTTCAAAGGTAGGTAGCTCCCAGTTCCTTGTCCACCTCTTTGTCCAGTTCCCATTCCATATTGAAGTTTACAGTTTCCAGTCCACCTCAAGTCCTTCACAATTCCTTTTTCTGAGAAGAAAAAGCTTGACAGAGCCACAATAATATTGATGTACATTGCCAGCAGCAGCATCAATTCACTATCTCCCTGTGAAATCAACTCAGATACACCAACAAGGTCCAAAAGATCAGCACAATTCATCAGTAACGTCCCAGGACCTCCAAAACTTTCCTCCAGGACTTTCTCTAAGCATACAACCAGAAAATCCTCTTTCAGGGCTTCCAGTAAGTTCCCAGCGCTTCTGTACAAAGTATCACAAACAAACATGAACACAGACAGAACAGCAAAACAGAGTTCCAGGATACCACAAGTTTTCTCCTTCTTTACTTTGCCACCACAAGAGTCCTCATCTCAAGAAGTTCTGCTGTATCTAGCCTGGGCCTCTCCTAATATATGGTCATTAGCTCCTCCCCTTCCTGTTGCAGGAGTTCATGAGTCCCAGGGTTCACAAGTTGTGGGATTCTCATATTCTGTTTCTTAACAGACTTGATATAAGGCTCAAAAAAAACTGGAACTGAAACAAGGTGTTAATTCAATAGTTGAAACAGGGTGTGAACTACTTCTGTGCTTGCCATTACAGAGGGAAGGGAGGAAAAGAGAGAATTTGGAATCAAAAACTTAAAAAAAAACCCAATGAGTAAAAAATTGCTTTTTACATGAAATTAGGGGGAAAATAAAGTGTTATTCAAAAATTTAAAGTCTCTCAAGTTTTCTCTTAAATAGCAAAACTTCATTAAAAGTGTGTGAAGGCAGGCTGTATTTATTTTATTCTTTATTTATTTAAAGTAATCGAGGTTAAGTAACTTACTCAAGGTTACACTGCCAGGTGTTTCTGGGTGGGTGCTAAGTGTTTGAGCCCGGATTTGATCCCCAGATCATCCTGACACTGGAGCCGGTGCTCTTACTTGCTGTTCTACCTGGCCGCCCCATATTTATTTAATTCTTGTGACCATAATCATTAACATCATTGGTTCAAATTTATATTGTATTCATTAACAGATAGTTTTTATATATTCACAATTCATTCTAAAGAAACATATGATAGGTTTTAATATTTAGAAATGCACTTCACCCACTGGTCTACCTTGTAAATAGGATAAAAGAAAGGGAAGCACATCTGGCCATTTTAGGTGAGCTTTAGAGCACAGCTTGCTAATAAGATTTTTAAATTCTAGGAAAACTATAACCCATCAAGAAAGTTGAAATTAGACATCATAGTGACCAGACTTAGGCATGCCTATGAAATCAAAGTGTAGATGTGCACATGAGATATAAGATGATGGGTGACTACCACAGGAAATGGTGGAGAGATAAGATGGTAAAATGGTAAAACATTTGATAAACTTGAAAAGCACAGAAATATCACATTCTGGAGTTTTATACAAACGCAGTGAATACTAGCTCACCCATAGAGTTCACATAGTTAATTGTTGGTTCAAAATTGCAACTTCACCACCTACTAATTATTAACTGTTATCATTGAATGATTTTCAAAATGGTCTCAGATGAAACACATGAATTATTTAAATTTTAACTTGAAAATTTTTCTTCATTGACTGGGAGAGCTCTTAGTTCCTTAAATTGCAGCTCCTCAGAGTTTCACAGCATGCTGTCAGCAGAGCTGATAAAATCTTGTAACTTAAGTGAAATAGGAAAGGTCTAAGGGACCTCACACACAAACATCTCCTGCTTTTCTTTCAAAGGTAAGTAATTTAGAATTATTATTATTTTCTTAATTTAAAACAAAAATACTTTGTAAAATACAAACCTAATAGTATGCATTAAAACATAAAACTTGTTAGTAATTAAAAGAAAACAGTTCAACAGGATGGATGTTAAAATTATGTTATAGGAGAAATCATCTATCTTATCTCTGGCATTTTATTAATCATATTCAATGACATCTATAACCCAGCATATAATTATACAGTATGGAGTAATTGCAAACAACTAAACAAGTAATAATAGTTCACTTACATAATATTTACAAAGTGACAGGCTTTCATTCTGTAGTAAATGCAGATTATTTTAAAGAACTTTAGAATGTTTTGTTTTGAATTTCTGCATTATTTTTCTAACCACTTGCTTAATTACATTATAGGGAAGTTATGAAAAGTTAAGAATAAAGTCTTTCAGGAGGCTCGTTTAGAGGAAAATATAGCCAATTGATATTGAGTAGTTTTAAATTAATCTTGCTGTCTTCTAGCAGTCAATTCACAAAATATAAACCCACCAAATTTAGTCAATTTCAAAGCAACTTTCACTTTATTAAACTTTTATAACATAAGTTCTTTCATAGCATCAATAAGCTATTATAATTTTACCCACCTAAGAACAGTTAAAAATTTAAATCACAACCCTCATTGGGTGGGTTCTCAAACATCTTAATCACAAAAATTCTACACTTTAAGGCAAAAGAAAATTCATTTTTCTTTATTTGCTTTTTTTTGGGTGGGCAGTTGGGGGTAAGTGACTTGCCCAAGGTCACATGGGTAGTAAGTGAGCCACCTAAGCTGCCACAGGTACTTCATTATTAAAATTTTTATAAGACTATTATCATGTTCATTTTAATAACTCATTAGGGAAGCAATATTTCTAATAGCATTTTGCAATTCTTTTTGAGAAATTTCAAAAAAACAGTACATAATTAAAAACACATTTTTTGTTTATCAGACCACAGGAAAAAGTGGTTTAATTATCAAGACAGCCACCCAGATTAACAGTCCCATACATGTACTTCCTAGCAAGGTTGTTGTTGTTGTTTTCTTATCTCTAATCAGTTTACTCAAAAAGTTTAGGAGCATGCTTAAAGTTTTAGTTTGTAGTAACTGAGAAATCCCTTCTTTGGACCAGATTAGGGACCCATATGGAATTTTATGTAATTTGTCAGCTGAACTTTTTGCCCTAATATTGGTTTACAAAATCCCCTCCAGATACCCAGTGGCAAAATCTTCCTCTCTCACTGTCATTAAGAAGAAGCTTTCTACAATTCAAAGACCAAATCATAGAAAGAAGAGAGAGAAAACAAAAAAAAAAAAAAAAAAGGCTGCTTGACCTAGGGTATTAGTGAGAGTTAAGTTTCTGTTAGCTTCTAGACTCTGCCAATTTGCAGACTATAGGCTAGCCTCTATCTCCTTTATGAGTGCCTCCCCATGAGAAGGACTACTCTATTTTTGAAGGGAATTTTACCTGCCTTTAGGTGGTCTTTCCAAGGGCTTTTAGGGAAGGTCCTTCTCTATCCAGACTGTGGGAATTCCCCAACTGGGAGCTTTAAGAGAATTTACCCAGGGATATTAAGGTTCCCACTTACCTTAGCTCAGAAGAGATTGGGTTAAACCCAAGGAGGAGTCCATCTTCCATCACCTGGAGAGGTGCCCTTGGGTGTTGGAGTCCCTCATTCAGGTCCCATATAAGTTACCAACTGACACATAAAAATCTGATAAAGGGAATCTGAGGTACAGAGTTCTGAGCATTATCATTTTATTAACAAAGCTAACACTTGCAAATAAAATAGATCCAGGGCTTTTCCGTTACAAAGAACAAAGACCGACAGGCACATCAGCTTTCAGTTTCTCACCAGGTCATCTAAAATCACCTGATATCCTCTGAAAAGTTGCAGGTTGGGTAAATATTCTACTACCAAACTGACTCACAAACTTAGAAAATCCTGGGGCTGGTAATTTTCAGGGAGGAGCAGGAGGCCTGTGGTCAACATGTTCGTACTTAGGGATGGATTTAGAACATTTGTAGTTGGATAGCACTGAGAAAAGAGAAACCAGGAAGAAGGCATCGGTTGTTTCCTCAGTAGATAATGTTGTCAGGCAACTTTCAGGATGGAAGTGGCAAGCTACAAGGGTAGGCACACAATGAAGTTATATGCTTAAGGGAGCTGAAATTCACACAATGAGTGGTCTAACCAATACATAGTAGATTGATCAAGTCCAATGAAATGGGGTGGAAACTCATTAAGACTTAATTAGCTCTCCATGTACTTATGATCAATCAATATTAATAATCAGTCAATTTTACATCCCACACCACACATTGCCAATGTCTCAAAATGTATGCCTCATTATGGACCTTTACTCAATTGCTTCTCTGCTAAAATCTGGGAAGCATACTTCATCATTAGTTTTTTAAAGGCATGATAAATCTTTGAGCTTATCAGAATTCTTAAATCTTTCAGTTGCTTTTCTTTACATTATTATTGTTATTGCATAAAATATGGTTCTTCTCACTTTCCTCTGAATCAGTCCACATGTCTTCTTAGGCTTCTATGAAATTATCCCTTCATTTCTCATGGTTGAATAACATTCCATTATATTAATATATCATAATTTATTAAATCATTTCTCAATTGATGAATACTTATATTTTTCAAATCTTTGCTATAACAACAGCAAAATATTGCTATTAGTAGCTTTGTCCATGAGAAGCCTAACAGTTACATGAATTCTAAGAATCTTGGAAAAATCAGTGATAACAATTCACCATACTCAAAAAAGTTACCAGGTCTTGAATACCAATGATGACCTCCATTCCTGGCATGCTACACTGAAATAAACACTGAACTTGGAGCCAGAAAACTTCAGTTGATAAACTGGCATTGCTTTTTCATATCAGCATAATATGGGGCAAGTCACCTCAGTCACTAAAACTGGGACTCTAATGTACTGAGGTGTTAGATTGTATGATGTCTAGAGGTACTTTGAGCTCTGACATTCTGTGATTCTGGATGAGCCTTATATACACTGGATCCATTTAATACTTGGTTAGATGGAAGAAGAATTCAGCTAAAACTGAAACTTTTTGTAGTGCCTTGGTTTTTAATATATTATGTCATGGTCAATGACATAAAGAAAGAAGTTGATCTCAATAATATCTAAGGTCTCTTCCATTATTAAAAATTCCTCCCTCCCCAACTACCTCTCATCTTTGCTACTTGTGTTAGAGATTGATTGCTGTATGTGATAGTAATGGAATATAAAGATCCCCCTGTATTGGCTTGGTTTTCAAATTGATTGTGTTAAAACCCAGAGTTTGTTAATCCCACCTGTGGGATGGACTTGTTGACGTGAAAAGAGAGTCCTGAACTGGGAGGAGCTGTTGATGTAGATTTGGAGAGACACAAGAGAGAGGCAGAAGAACTTTTTGGAAGCAGCACGCTCGTGGAGGCAGAGAGAGACTGAGAGGACTGCTGAGGGCCACTTTGAATTGCCCTGGACTTTCGAGACCTGCCTTCACCAGTGGACAGTATTCACTCTTTGTCTGCAGGACAGTCTCAGTAGCTCTGAACCAACAGAAAGGTTCCCAGACCCCTGCAACAACAGCACTGTCCTTCACCAGTGGACAGTATTCACTCTGTCTGCAGGACAGTCTCAGGAGCTCTTAACCAGCAGCCAGGTTCCAGGATTGCTTCAACAACAGGACTGTCTTTCACCAGTGGACAAATCTGGCAAAACAACATCAAAACAGACAGACAAAGTACCAGCAAAACAGCCATGTCTCCTCAGTCCTTGGCAGCTCCGGGGGCAGGTCTCAAAAGTCCAGGGCAATTCAAAGTGGCCACCAGCAATTCTCTTAGTCTCTCTCTGCCTCCACGAGGGTGCTGCTTCCAAAAAGTTCTTCTCTCTTTCTCTCTGTCTCTGTCTCTCTCTGTCTCTCTCTCTGTCTCTGTCTGTCTCTGTCTCTGTCTCTCTCTCTGTCTGTCTCTGTCTCTCTCTCTCTCTCTGTCTCTCTCTCTCTCTCTCTCTCTCTCTCT
>NW_027187361.1:11505539-11560982 GCF_028583685.1 Petaurus breviceps papuanus | reverse complement strand
TCTCTCTCTCTCTCTCTCTCTCTCTCTCTCTCTCTCTCTCTCTTTCTGTCTCTCATGTCTCTCCAAATCTACATCACCAGCTCCTCCCAGTTCAGGACTTTCTTTTCACGGTCAACAAGTCCATCCCACAGGTGAGATTAACAAGCTCTGGGTTTTAACACAATCAATTTGAAAACCAAGACAATACAGGGGGATCTTTATATTCCATTACTATCACACTGTAGAATTCCTGAAGCTATTGAGAAAGGTATTGGTATGAACATCTAGCCATCTAACCCACTTTATATTGCCATTGGTTCCACCACTGTCCTCCCCATTGTCCTCACCTATAACACTGTTCTTTGGACAAGACCTCCATGGACCTTGCTCCTACTCCTCAGTAAAGTTAATTAACTCAGCTTTCTAACTCCATGCTGGGTCTGAATTGTCCTGATTGGTAAATGAATGAAAAGGCATCTAACCCATTATATTTAGTTAATTTTAGCCCTGCTTCAGTTCCTGTCAAGTTATCCACACCAGATATCTTGCTAATTGTCCTACTATGTGCAAGAAGACTTTTAAAAATCTACTTCCCACATCATAATCTGGGAACAGTGATATGATCAGTACTACCATTGATCCTATATTGTATGAGTGGATGGAACTCCTTGAGACAAATCTATCCTCTTGACTCTCAGGCGCTAATAATCTTCAACATATCTCAAGTCACCAGGGACTATTTTGGAGTTTCCTGCTTTATTCTCATCAAGGTACATGTGCAGGTTCATAGGTGGGTCATACCTTGATCCACTAAAGCAAAAGTTCTCATGATCAACACTCATACACACATATACATTCCAATGTATGCATCATTCAATATGATAAATACATCTTTAACTTGACAACTCAGTGATATGCTAAAAATAAATGAAGAAGTTCCAACCATCAAGGGATGAATAAAAGCAATGTAAGTTACTAAATAAGAGCACTGACTGGAGGGCTCAGGATCAACCTCCTGTAGAAAGTGGAACTACATCTGATTTCCTGAAAGAAGCTAGAGATTATAAAAGGAAGAGGTGAAAAGGAAATATTTTCTGGGCACAATGCACAGTTCATGGGAACACAAAAAGATGAGACATGGAATGTCATATATCGAGAACAGCAAGCAGTCCAGTTGGGCTGGAACACAGAGTTTCTGAAAGAGAGTAGTGACTAATTATCCTGGCAGGATGAGCTGGGGCCCAATTGTGAAGGGCTTTAAAAACCAACCAGTTTGCATTTCAGCTTAAAGACAAGAGGGAGTTACTGGCATTTCTTGTGAAGGGGAATGGCCTGGTCAGACTTGTATTTTAAGAATACCAACATTTTGTCATCTGTGTCAAAGACTGAAGAAGGAAAGGACATAATGCATACAAAGCAATTGGGAGGCTAATGCAGAAGATATATAATGAAGTACTGAGCTAAAGTGGTGGCTCTCTGAGTGAAGAGAAGAGGTGAGATGAGAGAGATAATGTAGAAATAGAACTGATGAAATTTGGCAACTGGTTGGATGTGAAGGGTTAGGAAGAGGGAAAGTCAAGAAAAATCAGGAATGTTTCCAAAACTGTTTATCTCAGTGACTGACAGGATAATGGTGTCCTCAGCAAAAATAGAGAAATAAGAAGTTGTGTATGTGTGAATGAGTGTGTGTGTGTGTGTGTGTGTGTGTGGAGTATGTGTGGATAAATATTATGTTTTAGATGAAATGAATTTAAGATTTTCATAGGATATTCAGTTGGGGAAGTCCAGTAAGACTTGGAGGGGATAAGCAAGTGTTAAATACCTACTATATGCCAAGAACATAGTGCTTTACAAATATTACCTTGTTTGTTGATAGCAGTAACCCTAGAAGGTAGGTGCTATTATTATCCCCATTTTATAATTGAGAAAACTGAGGTAGACAGAGATTACCTGACTTGCCTAGGATTACTCAGCTAATAAATATTTGAAAGTATGTTTGAGTTCAGATATTCTTGAATCCAATCTCATTCCCACTATGTAATGTGACATCTAGTTGTTTCAATAGGCAGTTGTAATAATGCAAGAGTAGAGAAATATTTGTATTAAAAATATAAATCCTGGGGTCATTAGCATTGATAATATGTTCAACATATGGGAGTTGAAGATGTAGAGAAACAAAGAAGTTGACCCTTTGACACACACATATGCATAATGAGTAGAATAAAGATAATGATATTGCAAAAAAGGTTGAAAAGTAGCTGCCAGAAATTCAGGAAGGGAAATAAATGTGATGAAAACCCAGAGAGAAGGTGTCTAGGAGAAGGAAGTGGTCAATAGTGTCAAATGCTACAGAAACAAAAAAGTGTAAGGACTGAGAAAAAGAAACATTAGTCAATAGTAATTAAGGGATGTATCAACAATGCAGTATTCACAATGCCTATGGTAATTATAAATATGCTGATATGGTTATTAATCACAAAATATACCAGGCTCTCTACATGGGGAATAAAGCTAGAACATTTATTCAAATACCAGAAAACTGAGTCCCCAAACCAGAAAGTCAAAGCCATCACAGTAGCTATGAAGTTGGCATATACACACATAATCACCCACATTCTCAAGCCTTCAAAAGAGAACAGGCTACCTCAGGCAAAGGTCCTCCTTTCCCTATTTACAGCAGCTGCTCAGTGTCCATGAAGTATGCTCCCAGCCTCTGAGCCCCAGCAGTTCCTGTCCCTGGCAGTCCTCAGCAGAAATTCTGCTTGGCTTAAAAACAAGAGTTTGAGGTGCCCTGGCTGCCACTGTCCCTGCTGCTGCTGCAGCCATGCCTCCAGTCACCCCATGCTTTGTATCTTGGCTTCCACTTCCTCTTGCCCCACCCATTCCTGTTAAGTCGGCAAATTCAAGGGGCATGGAAGATCTTTAAAATCCCATAACCCTTACAAGAGATAATTGGTAACTGACAAATCAGTTGCAGATGTGCAATGAATTCTGAGAAATGAGTAGGAGGTGAAAAAAAAAACTGAGTGTGGATAGCTTTTTCTTGAATTTAACTGTGAAATGGAGGAAATTATGTATGTAGTCTCAATAGTCAGTGATGTTTTAGATGTTTGGGATATCTTGTATAGGGTAGTAGTTTCGTAGTGGGATGGTAAGATCAAATGATGATTTTTTTTAAGGAAAAGGAGCACATTTTTGAACAATTGGGAAGAAGACAATGGGTAGGAATGAAGAAAGATTTAAAATTATGTTAAATAGGTAAATTCCTAGAAGAGTCAGAAGATGGTAGAGTAAAGTGGGGGGAGGGCTACTCTTTTCATGGATAAGGGGATATTTTTCATCCTGGAGGAAAAGAGGGAGAGGGTAATTTTGGAGTGATTTGTCATTGTTGAATTGGGAAGGAGTGAGGATTTCTGACTCATGGACTCCTTTATGGTGAAATAATTGATGAGTTCTTCTACTGAGAGAAAAGGCAGAAGGTTTTATGGAGAGAAGAGATTTGAAATAAATGTTAAGATGAGTGAAGTTAAGAGTCAATTAGGGATGAGTAATATTGGTGGGTGGTTATGTGAATTCATAGGGGGCCAAGTGTGCACAATTTTATGCCCTCCTCCTTCTGAGAAGACAGATGCTAAGATTAATTGAGGACTGGTCTTTGTAAAAGGATGAGCAGCAACAACATATATATATATGTACACACACATATATGTTTATGCCAGCTTGTATGTCTATACACATGTGCATTTTAAAACATTTATTCCATTTATACACATATTTAATACCTTTAAATCATTACATTGTTTTTTAAATATATTTCACTAATGGACTATTTTGTATTTAAATTTACACATCTCTTTGCAAATATGAAGAGCGAAAAATACTCTCAATTCTTTCTTTAAATTTTCTGTATTGAGATCCAAGTTTCCCCCTCCCTAAAAATTTAAATAAATTTACCTACACCTGTTTAATGAAACCTTTGACTTGCATATACATATGTAATGTTGTTCATTTCAGTACTTCAGAGATTATTGATTTCATTAATCTGAATACATCCTCAGCTAACAAATCAATCACAGTTGCTTTAAAATTTAGATAATTTTAGTTATTTGGAGCAAAAGAATTAGTCACAGGGTCAGCTACGTATGTTTAAGTTATTTTGAAGGGAGTCCTAAAAAGAGATAGAGACTATCATAAACTCTCTAAACTTCAGATTTTTCATCTAGAGAGATTGGACCTGATGACCTCTATGGTCCTTCCATCTCAAATCTATGAATCCAAGGCAAATGATATGACTCTATCACATTGATCTGTAATAACTCCTAAGGTAGTTTGATATATAATGATTAACACCGAATATACAGCTAATAAAACTACTTTCCCTTTTCTGCTCTACTAATCAGATCTAAGATAACAGACATCAATACCTGTTTCATTTTCAACCTTTTCTGACTCTTAGGCTTATGAATGTCACTTAAGAATTTCAACCATTTGTCTTTCAACATTTATATCTATATTTTATATCTTCATTGCTTTAGCAATTGTTCTAATTGATCTCCCTAATACAGATGAATGACCTCTATCATTCTCCAGAATCCTCTTTTATTTTTTTATTTTTACCTCATCATACATCCCATGAACATCCTTACATTAGCTAATGACCTGATATCCTACTTTTCTATGAAGATGAGGAATACCATTTGCTTCTTTGAAGCTGTCTCCACTAAGTTCTAGTTGTCTAGGGCTTTAGAAAGAAGCATTATTCCTAGTTTTCATTCATCTTCTTAATCACTTCCAGAAGACATTAACTCAGACAAAAACAAGTAGTGTCACTTCAGGAAAGTAAATTAGCCTCCCTGGGTTTCAGTTTTATCATATGTAAAAGTTGGCGGGGGGGGGCATCTGAGCTAACATTTCAGATTAAAATTGGTAACTTGCTTGAGCTTATCCCCCTAACACCTCTAACAAATGTAAAAAAAAATGACTAAGCAAATTTTAGAGCTACATAACTCAAAAAATGACAGAACGAAAGACATTTCCACCTGAAGGCATCCTGGCAGGCTGACAGGAAGGGTCTATCACACTGGGCTAGGAGCAGAGGGCAGTTCTGTGTTGGCATGGACCAGGCTAGAGCAGATCACCCTGGCAGCTGTGGCAGTTTCCAGACTTCTCAACCCCAAAATGCCAAAGACAAAGTAAAAAGTCAGTGGGGAAACCCTGTTGGACTTAGGTGAGAGGAGACCATGATCTGGCCTTAGCTATGAGGTGGTGGATATAGTGGTGGCAGCAGCAGCAGTGGTGGCTGGAGCTCCAGGTCCATCGATGGTGGGCAGACCAAGCAGCTGATCAGACGGCAATTGCTCTTCCTTTGTCCTTCTTGGATCTGTGTTGCAATCTTGGGTGGTGGTCCTGTGGTGAGGAGAAGCACTGCTGTGGCAGAGATTGTGATGACTGTGGAGAACCAGTCTTGCTCATAGTTCTGAGACAGGTTCCTAGAAGTAGCTCTGACAACAGATGTGTCACAGCAAAACTCCAGAAATTTTGTAGACAGAACTCTCCCTATGGGAGCAGAGTTCTACTCTGAGAAAAACTCAAAAATCAATTACTTGACTGGAATATGAGCAAAGAGAGGGAAATAAATCACAGTATAGAATCCTTCTTTGGTGACAAAGAAGATACAAACATAGAACCAGAAGACAACAAAGTCAAAACTCCTGCATCAAAAGTCTCAAAGTAAAATATGAATTGATTGCAGGCCATGGAGGAGCTCAAGAAGGAATTTGAAAGTCAAAAGAAACAGAGGAAAAATTGGGAAGAGAAATGAGAGTGATGCAAGAAAATTATGAAAAATAAGTCAACAGCTTGCCAA
The DNA here is from genome assembly GCF_028583685.1 of Petaurus breviceps papuanus. Lineage (NCBI taxonomy): Eukaryota > Metazoa > Chordata > Mammalia > Diprotodontia > Petauridae > Petaurus > Petaurus breviceps. The sequence continues at coordinate 11,555,137 of NW_027187361.1, read as the reverse complement.
AGGAGACCCCCCCCCCAAAATACTGAAGAAAACAACAACTTAAAAAATAGATTATCTCAAATGGCAAGAGGTCCAAAAAAAATAAAACAATGAGGAGAAAAATGCCTTAAAAAGCAGAAAGGGCCAAATGTGAAAAAGAAGTTCAGAAGCTCACTCAAGAAAATAATTCCTTCAAAATTGTTTTCCTTTTTTTTTGCAGGGAAATTGGGATTAAGTGGCTTGCCCAAAGTCACATGACTAGTAACTGTGTCAAGTGCCTGAGGGCAGATTTGAACTCAGGTCCTCCTGAGTTCAGGGCTGGTACTCTATTCACTGGGCCACCTAGCCACTCCCCTTCAAAATTTGCATGGAGCAAATGGAAGCTTTACATTATGAGAAATCAATTATGAAACAGGCACAACAGAATGAAAAAATAGAAAACAATGCAAAATATCCCATCAGAAAAACAAGTGACCTGGAAAATAGATTCAGGAAAGAGAATTTAAAAATTGTTGGACTACTTGAAAGTCATGATTAAAAAAAGAAACTAGACAACATCTTTCAAAAATTATCAAGGAAAACTGTATTGATATTCCAGAACCAGAGGGTAAAATAGAAATTAAGAGAATTCACCAATCATCTCTTGAAAAAGATCCCCAAAAGAAAACTCCAAGGAATATTATAGCCAAATTCCAGAGTTCCCAGGTCAAGGAGAAAATGTTACAAGCAGTCAGGAAGAAACACTTTGAATATTGTGGAAACACAATCAGGATAACAGAAGATCTAGCAGCTTCTACATTAAGAGATTGTAGGGAGGCTGCCAGGTGGCTCAGCGAGTAAGAGTGCTGTCCCCAGTGTCGGGATAACCTGGGATCGATTCCGGGCTCAGATACTTAGCACCACACCCAGAAATAACTGGCCGTGTAACCTTGAGCAAGTTACTTAACCCCAATTGCTTAAAAAAAATCTGGGCCCATGTTTTAGGGGCAGCCAGGTGGCTCAGTGAGTAAGAGCACGGGCTCCAGGATCGGGATGACCTGGGGATGAAATCTGGGCTCAGATACTTAGCACCACACCCAGAAATAACTGGCCATATAACCTTGAGCAAGTTATTTAACCCCCATTGCTTTTAAAGAAAAAAAAAGAGATTGTAGAGCTTGGAATATGATATTCTGGAGTTCAAAGGAGCTAGGATTAAAACCAAGAATCAACTACCCAGCAAAACTGAGTATAATATTTCAGGGGAAAATATGGAAATTCAATGAAAAATAGAGGACTTTCAGGCAATCTTGATGAAAAGTCCAGAGTGGAAGAGAAAATTTGACTTTCAAATATAAGAAGCAAGAGAAGCATGAAAAGGTAAACAGGAAAGAGCAATCACAAGACACTTATTAAAGTTGAACTATTTACATTCCTACATAAAAAAAATATTTGTTCCTCATGAGACTTTTCTCAGTAATAGAATAGTTGAAAGGAATAGGTATGTATACATGTATGTATGTATGGGTATATGTGTGTGTGCATATGTGTGTATGTGTATGTATTCAGAGACAGCTGGCACAGGGCACATTGAATATGAAGGGATAATACCCAAAAAACATAATTAATAGATGAGAGAGGAATATATTGGGAGATGGAGAAAGGGAGAGATTGAATAGAGTAGATTACATCACATAAAAGAAGCAAGAGAAAGTTGTTACAAGGGAAAGGAAGAGCAGGGGTGTGAAATAGAATGAATCACTCTTAGTCTCATTGGATTTGATTTAAGGATGAAATAACATACACACTCAGTGGGTTATATTACCCTACAAGAAAGTAGGGGAGAAGGGGATAAGAAGGGGGAATGAGAGAAAGGAGGGTACATTAGGGGAGGAGGTAGTCTAAAGCAAACACTTCTGAAAAGAGAAAGGGTCAAAGGATAAAATAGAATAAATGGCAAGTGGGATAAGATGGAGGTAAATATACTTAGTCTTTCATAATATGACTACTATGGGAATATTTTGCATAGCTACACATGTATAACCTATATTGAATTGCTTGTCTTCTCAATGGGAATAGGTGAGGAGGGAAGAAAAGAGAGAATCTGGAACTCAAACTTTTAAATACAAATGTTTAAAAAAATAATTTTTATATGCAACCAGGAAATAGGATATACAGGCAATGGGGTATAGGAATCCATCTTGCTATACAAGAAAGTAAAGGGTAATGGGGTAAGTGGGTATAGAAGAGAGGGTAGACTAGGGGAAGGGGTAATCAGTGTGCTTTCCACCTTGAGTTAGGGAGTAGGGGAGAGATGGGTAGAAAATTTGGAACTCACAATATTGTGAAATGAATGTTGAAAACTAAAATAAATTTTTAAAATAGAATATAAAGTTATTGGACTCAATGGTTAATAGCAACTATAGCAGCTTTAAATGTATAACACTTTAACCTATGTTCTTATGTATTTGGCAAGATTGAGCCAAACTTCTATAATTTGGATATGACTACACTTTGCTTGTTTGGGTGTGTCATTTTAATGTTAATAATCTTATATGAATAATTGTAGAATGTTATACTTCCTTCAAAAAAGAAAAAGAGGTAGGCTTCTAGAATGGTTAATAGCTTGGATGAGGATACAAATCAGGTAAGTATATATGTGTGTGTGAATCAGATATGTAACCTCTGCCCAAACTTCTCTCTATGTAATGTGCATAGGTTGGTACACTGCTAAAGATTTGGCAAACATTTTTTTTTTCTGATAAGACTCAAGAACAAAGGTTAATCACATTATTCTTCAAGAATCTTAAAATAGGTAAGTTTGGACATTTGACTGTCATATTTTTTTTTGTTGGAGAAATGCAGACTTTGTGGTTGTGGTGGACAGAGATGACAAAACTTTTTGCTTGGCAAAATTAAATTGGCATGTTCTCCACATTGAAATACAGAGGGAGGAGAAGGAGGCCAGTGGTCCCTCAATAAACAGGGTTCAATTGAATTTTATTTGGGTGAGGAGAATAATTTGGAGAAGATTCATAGTAGATAGTCTTTTGGTATGAATTAATATTGTATTAATATTGTTGGTTATACTGTGTGGGATGACAATTGGAAGACTGGGCTCTTAGATATTAATGATAGAAAGCAACCTAGATGTATAAATATATATGTGTGCGGAGAGTAAGAGGGCGAGGGAGAAGTCTTACCTTATAATGAGGTTTGATAGTCCTTCTTTGGTGCTGAACTTCTGAGGCTTCCCATATACAGGTACACTCTGACACTTAATGACCCTTAACTATCAGATAGCTTTGGCACTTCAGGAACCTTGATTTATCAAAGGGAAAATGATAACATAAGGAAAATGGAGAGAGGTTCTGATGTTCCAAAGTAATTTGATAGGAGTTTTTGTCTGGGCTTCCAATGGTCTGAAATTCTTCCTTTTCTTTAGGGGCACCTACATTTTACTTTGAGGGGCTAAAAGAACCTAAATCCATAGATAAGAATTTCTCAAAGCTCTTTGGGGAGCCCAAGGATTCTAGAGTTATCATATATTTTTTATTTGAATTGGATCATTTGGCAAATGCTTAGAGGAAAAATAAAAATAAAAATAATAGTTAGTGGTGTTGCTTTATTTTTTATATAGCAATTAAAAACCATTTGATATTTTGAGGAATTAGTGGAAATTTCATAGAAGCCTGGAAGCTCCTAACTTTAGTTATGAATTTAATTTATTCAAAGGTATTGCATTGACTTTTACAGGCAGTTGTTCTCTTTCCTGAAGAAGAAAAGAAATATATGCATAATAAAATTGGAGATACATGATGGTTCACTGGTAAGAGACAATGCCATTGAATATCTTTCCCTCACCAATTCTCTCTTATCAAAAGGACAAGGCTTATGTAGCATTTGAAAAATTAATCCTACATATGTGTAATATAATGGAATTCTTCCTTCTAATGAACTCAATATTTCTGGGGATGGGAAGCTTTGGGTACCTATCCAATAGAAAATAAACTTAATAAATGAAGCTGATGATGGAAGAAAAGCTGCTTTATGAACCTAAGCAGATCTGTACTGTGATTACTCCATTCATCGAACCCTTCCAATAGTTTTATAGTCATTGGGCATTAGAAAGACTGATAATTATATCAACTACATCCTTTATTTGATTCTGAAGGTCACACTGAAAGTTACTTCTCCTCACTTCTTATCTCCAGATCCTTAATTTAAAGGAATCCAAGATCTTAAAGAAAAAGTGGATTGCACTAACTGTTTTTTTAAAAGGCTAAGTGGAGGAGGGGTCATTTTTTTAATGCATGTGTGCAACTTGAAAGTGTGATCAGATTATTAGTCTGCACCTAGCAGTCTCATGGAATTGGACTGGGAAATATTCCACTTTTCAAATTAATTTTTATTTTGACTCCAGTTTCCTGAGAAAATTCAGTGAGTAATGGATTGTGTAGACATTGCTATCTATCAGTCTACTCTAATTAGAAATACATTTATTGATACTGTGTAGTAAATGAGAGTTAGCATAGACATAACCAGATTAATTTCTGTAAGGATATTCTTACTTCTCTCTGAAGGATGCCATATGGCTTTACAAATGACAGAATATGAAGTTATATTATTTGGATGAGGCAAAAGAAAAACTAGATTCAACTTGTAAGAATAATATAAGCTCTAGGTTAATGTTTTCATTGGCTTTTCTTACTACCAGAGCTGACCATATATGTAGGTTGACCAGATGCCTACTTGGTAGAGTGGTTTCAAGAAAACTATCGATATTTCCTTTGACTTTTCCCCACTCCACTTGCTCAGTAATAGCTCAAATTTCTCTGATAGGGTACAAAGATTTCTTTTGCCCAATAAGAATTAAGACTTAATATGAAAATGTCCTTGAAAGAGGGAACTTCAAGATCCTAAAGTCTTTCTAGATCCTTTTTTTTGTGGATGATCAAGAAGAAAGAAGGTGGATACTAGCTATCTGAAAGTGTGGTAGAGGAAGAAGCTCTGCAAAATGACAGAGGGAGAGAAGACTGAGGACATTAAAGACAAATTCTACCAGAGGTGCCCTGGTGTTCAATTGTATAACTTGGTCCATGGTTGTCTCATGGGTTCTAATCCCCATTTCTCTATATGTTTATCTGGAATTTATGCTATGTATTTTTATACTTTTAAAGCTAAAGTAGTTATAAAACCCATCTAGGGAATTTCTTAACACAAAACCTGCCCAAAAATTCCCTTCAGGATTAGTTGATCTCAAATGAATTTCTCCTCACTGAGGGACAGAAATAAGTAGGACTGAATGCCTGAATTGATGCTCCCCATGCTTTTTCTCATAGCAGAAACAGGTATACTTTCTCTCATTTTCCTTATCAAAAAGTGATTCTGATAAATTTTTAATTCATTAAAACATAATCTTTTATTTTTTTCAAAGGCGCTCCCTGATCATTCTCTCCCTATCTGGTTTGTTCAAAATATGTGGATCAATGGCTGTACCTGATTCCAGACCCAATGTGCTATTGATAATGGCAGATGATCTGGGCATTGGTGACTTGGGATGCTACGGCAATGATACACTGAGGTATGGACTTAGCAAATTTTAATTTTGTTTTGTTGTTTAAAAGTTATGATGAAATGTATGGATACATATACATGTGGTTGTGTTTTTTTGTTCTTCATTCTCAAAGAGGACCATGACATTAGGGAGATGATGACATGACTTGCAATTTATTTTGATTTGAGTGAGGGAGGGCTGTGCAGTCTCCAGCCTTATTTTGTCCTCCAGAGTCATCTGAGTTTAGCTTCCAGTATCCTTTAGGACAATTGGAGATGGCCCAGGATGCAATTGTGACTCTGGCAGTTTTAAGCTGAGGTCTTTTAAGGTTCTCACTTTGAGTTCTGAAGTGCCCATTTAGTCAATAGGCCTCTTTAAGAAGTGATTCATGGTATGGCCCCTATAATAAAAAAAAATTAAACTGGGAAGGGAAGACCCTCTGGGTTGCTGGCCAAAAGGGTAAGTTACCATTCATTTATATTCACTCTGAGCCAGGAAGACCCCCCAAAATAACCATTATGTGGTGCTTCAGCAAGTACCTATTGTTGTCTAATCCATGACATCCAATTGTGAATTGGGTTTAAGTCTTGGTCTTTGAGAGACAAATATTTTTATTAAACCGCAGGTTAACCAGGCAGCTTTTGGCCATCAAAATTTACCTTCCTTTGGGCAGAACACCCTCAGGTAAAGGGAAAGGAGGGACAGGAAAGGTGAAGGTATAGGAGAGGATGGAAGGGAGAGAAGGGGAGAAGAGGAGAGGACAAAGGGTAAGTTGAGTTTCCCAACTAGCCCTGGTCACTTGGGTACCTGGGTATTTAGGAACTTGAGATACTCACAATATGTGTATCTGGGTTAATTGGGGCTACCTTAAAATTTTTTTTGACCAAATTAACCTACCATTTTGACTAAAATTATCATATTAGCACTTTCAGTGAAAGATGTCTACAGAAATAATTCTAATGGCAGGCAGTGCTCTGAATAGAATGCTGGGCCTGGATTCAGAAAGACCTTAAGCTCAAATCCAGTCTAAGTTTCTTTCTAGTTGTGAAGTCCTGATTTAGTCATTCAAACTCTGTTGACCTCAGTTTACTCCATTGTAAAATGATGATAATAAAAGCATCTACTTTGCCAGGTTGTTGTAATGATCAAATGATATAACATTTGTAAAGCACCTCTTACAGTGCTTAGAGCACTGTATATGTTACACAAATTTCAGCTATTATTAGGTATTATGCTAGAAGATGAAAGGAAGATTAATTGTCACGGTAAAGTGCTTTTTTTCTTTGTTTCTTAATTTCATTTTATTTTGGGTTTGTTTTAAGGAGGATGCTTTTTTTTTTAAAAAAGTCTAGTGTAAGAATAGTCAATAAATTAAGTTTTAAAATCTACATTCATGAAGGATTTACAAATAATATATATGATGCTTTAATCTCAATGCTGTGTTCCAGTGTCAGTTTAATGAATACAGAAACAATTGAGATATATTTAATCCGGAAGAGAGAAGGCATAAAAGAAAGATAAGGCTCAGGCTGTCATTTCAAGACAGAATCTATTGTATTCCATTTGAACCAAGAAGGTGACTTTTTCCTCAGTAGGTAGAAGGTACAGAGAGAAATGTAAGTTCAAAAAAAATATTTACTATCAATTAGAGGGCACCAAAATTGGAATAGAGTGTCTTGGAGATAAATGAATTCCCCATTTACTGGTGGTATTTGAATACATGGTATATAATAACTTTTGTGAGTAGAGTACAGGAGATTAATGTTTGGGTAGAAATTGGAGTAACCAATGTTTTCTCTCAATTTTGATAAGCTACTTTTCCATTAATTGACATGAACACCCCTAAATAATTTAAGAATTTGAAAAAAAAACAACAATAAAAATGAAACTCCAACACTGATCCCAGTCTTCACTTTCTAACTTATCTCCAGTTAATGTAGCCCACTGGTAGAAGGGGAAAGTCATACTGGAAAATCTATGTTGTCTCAATATTCTGTGGGCCTGAACTCAAGTAATCTTAACTAGATATTCTCATATAACTTTAGCTAGCTTAAAACATGTTTTTCCCCCCTGTCTACATTTTAGGACTCCTAATATTGACAGCCTCTGCAAAGAAGGTATAAAACTCACTCAACATATTTCTGCAGAATCAATGTGTACCCCCAGCAGAGCAGCTTTCCTCACAGGCAGATACCCAGTCCGAACAGGTTTGAAGATATTTCAATATTATGTCATTGACTGATTATTAGAACTTTGCTCAATTGATTTCAGAAAATAACATAAATCTCTCAGTGCAGTGGTGTCAAACTCGAAGACAAATGGAGGTTATTAACTGGGACATAAGTATCTCTACAGGTGATATATTGACAGCTTTGGAATATGGTGTCTTTATTTTACTGTTTTTAAGTTATTTTTGTTATATATTTCCCAATTATTTATATTTTAAAATCTGATTGTGGTCCAAATAAGAAGCGTTGTGCATATGTGGCCCACTGGAGGTGGTTATGCCAGCTTTGAAATAGTTGAAAGCATACTAGCTCTGGCATTAGGGAACTTTGGTTCAAATAATGCTTCTGACAAAAGTGATTTAACCTTTCTGAAGGTCAATGTTTTCATCTGTAAAAGGAGTGAGTTGTACTACATCAGTTCTAATGTACCTTCCAGTAGGGGACAGCTAGATGGTGCAATGAATAGAGCACTGAGCCTAGAATGTTGTGATAGTAATGGAATATAAAGATTCCCCTGTATTGGCTTGGTTTTCAAATTGATTGTGTTAAAACCCAGAGCTTGTTAATCCCACCTGTGGGATGGACTTGTTGATGTAAAAAGAGAGTCCTGAACTGGGAGGAGCTGGTGATGTAGATTTGGAGAGACAAGAGAGAGGCAGAAGAATTTTTTGGAAGCAGCACCCTCGTGGAGGCAGAGAGAGAGACTGAGAGGATTGCTGAGGGCTACTTTGAATTGCCCTGGACTTTTGAGACGTGCCCCCAGAGCTGCCAAGGACTGAGGAGACAAGGCTGTTTTGCTGGTACTTTGTCTGTCTGTTTTGATGTTGTTTTGCCAGATTTGTCCACTGGTGAAACACAGTCCTGTTGAAGAAGTCCTAGAACCTGGCTGTTGGCTAAGAGCTCCTGAGACTGTCCTGCAGACAGAGTGAATACTGTCCACTGGTGAAGGACAGTGCTGTTGTTGCAGGGGTCCGGGAACCTTTCTGTTGGTTCAGAGCTCCTGAGACTGTCCTGCAGACAGAGAGTGAATACTGTCCACTGGTGAAGGGCAGTGCTGTTGTTGCAGGGGTCTGGGAACCTTTCTGTTGGTTCAGAAGCCCTGAAGAAGGATTTTCTTGTTGTATGTTTACAGAAATCCTGGGAGAGGGTTTTGCTAATGTTTTCAGGGGTTCTAGGACTGTTCTGCAGATAGAGGATGAATTAATGAAGAGACTGGCAATGTATCTTGTGGCCTTGCTAAGCCTTGTCTCCCCAGGAACTAAGATTGCTGAGAACTTGCCTCATGTCAAGATGAAGAAAAGACCTCCATTTGGGTATTAAATGCTGTGTTTAAACTTGATGTAACTCTGGGGTAGATTCAATTGTGATTCAGGGGTGCGGAACTTTTGACCTTTTTGTGTTCTATGGTTGAACAAATGAATGTACTTTACTTATGTTTGGAAACTAATCTCCACTTGAGAAGAGGGGTTTTGTGATAGACTAAATGAAGGTACAGCCTAGGGGTGGAGTAGTATTTAGAACAGGGACTTTGTAATTGATTGAATGAATGTAAGGTCCTGGGGTGGGGTAGTACTTGGAGATTATTTAATCACACTTAGTAAATGCTGTATTTTTAATTATGTCACACTTTGATCTTCTCTGTTCTTGATTTGTCACTGAATAAAATGGAGAGAACCTATGCTGGTATTCTGAACCTTGGGAAGTTGCCTTTCCTTGGCATTACACTACAAATGTCAGGAAATCTTGAGTTCCCAGCCCCAGATAGTTACTATTTGTGTGACCTTGGGGAAGCCACTTAATCTCTTTCTCCCCTAAGTTTCTTCATCTAGAAAATGGAGATGATTCTACCCAATTAACAAACTCCTCCCACCACAGCACAGGCTCCATGTGTTTTTATTCTGCCTATCAGGGGGCAGGGAAGATCTTCAAATTCCTATTTCCATTACACTTTGGCCATAGGATCACAAATTTCAAACGGGAAAGAAACTTAGAGATAACCCAGTCCAATTCTCTCATTTTACAAATGAGGAGACTGAAATCCAAAGTGGTTAAGTGCATTTTTCCAAGGACACATATGTGTGAAATGATAGAAACAGAATTCTAACATATTCCCTATGACTTTAAATCTACCCTTTCCTTTGGATCATTAATAATTATTGCTGTGTTTTGTTTTTACATTACAAATATTGAAAGATTATTTCTTGTTCTTGAGGATTTTCTTATAGCAAATTAAAGCATTTAAGTAAAACTAATAACACTAAGGCTTCATCTGAAAGTGCTTGAAATATTTCACATCTGTAGTACACCGATACATCTCTTTTTTTAAATTCACAGAAAACTATTTTTTTCTTTTCCTCATAACCTGTTACAAAATTCTTCTAACAAATATTAATACTCAAGGAAATCACATTCCTTCAATTTTTGTATGCAAAAGATACATAGATCTCATTTTACACTATGCATCTAACATATCACTATAATGAATGATACATTATTGGTGCTCTAGAATCACGTATGATCATTGAATTGAACATATTTCTTAGAGTTTTTAAAGTTATTTGTTTTTGCAGTGTTGCTGTTGTATAAAATGTTCTGTTTTTGCTTATTTACTACTACTTTTTTATAATATTGATGCTGCAATATAAACTATTCTTTCTATTCTGCCTGTTTCACTCTTCATCATGTAAGTCTTTACTAAAGAAACCATCTATTTCCTCATTTCTTGTAGCAATACACATTCATATTCCACAACTTATTCAGTCATTCCTCAATTGTTGCACTTCCTTTTAATTTCTAGATTTCATTACCACAAAATGAACTGTTATAAATATTGCCTGCAACTAAAAGACTTTTTTCCTCTTTCTTTGATTTCTTTTTTTCAAATGCTTTATTAACTTCTGACTTACATCATTCATTTCCACCATGTTTTGAGTTACAAATTTTCTCCCCATTTTTCCCCTACCCATGACCCCAAAATAGCAGTCCCACAGGAAATCCCCTCCTCCAATCTGCTCTCTCCCATATTTTCTCCCATACCCCTTTCGACTTCTCCAGTGGATCTCTATGCCCCAGTGCCTGTATATCTTATTTCCCAATTATATGTAAAATAGTATATATTTGAATATTGGATTTTAAAACTTTGAATTCCAAATTTATTATCTTCCTCCATTGTCAGTCACCCTTATTGGGAAGATAAGCAGTTCAGTATAGATTGTACATGTGTGGCTAATGAAAAACAATAATATAGTATATATATTGTAAAAGACTGACTATATTTCCCTCCCTCCTATCCCACCTCCCACTTGTTCTATTCTCTACCTTTCCAAACGTGGGTGATTCCAACTTACCTCCCCCCCAGCCTGCCCTCCATTGATCATCTCCCCTTTCATCCCCTTCCCCCCCCTACTCTCCTGGAAGGTGAAATACCCTATTTAGTGTGTATTTCATTCCCTCCTCAAGCCAAATTCAATGCGAATAAGGTTGACCCATTCCCTTTTGCCTTCCTATTCTTCCCCTCCATTGTAACCATTTTCCCTTGCCTCTTCTATGGGAAATAGTTTACCCCATTCTGTCTCTCCCATCTCCTCTCATTATATTCCTCTCTCTCACCTCTTATTTTCACCTTTTAATTATCATCCCTTCCTGTTAAATTGGTCCTGTGCCCTATATCTATGTATACCTGTAAACATATATACACATATTCACATATGTATTCATATGCCCATATACCCTCATAGATAGACACAGATATATTTCTATTCCCTTCAACTATTGAGAAAAGTTTCATAAGTTACAATTATTGCTTTTCCATGTAGGAATGTTAATAGTTAAACTTTGATAAGTTCCTTATAATTTCTTTTCCCTGTTTACCTTCTCATACTTCTCTTGCTTCTTGTATCTGAATGTCAAATTTTCTATTCAACTCTGGTTTTTACAGCAAGTATGTTTGAAAGTCCTCTATACCACTGAATGACCATATTTTCCCCTGAAACATGATGCTCAGTTTGGCAGGGTAAGTGACTCTTGGTCTTAATCCCAGCTCCTTTGACCTCTGGAATGTCATATTCCAAGCCCTTCAATCCCTCAATGTAGAAACTGCCAGATACTGGGTTATCCTGATTGTGTTTACACAATATTCAAATTATTTCTTCCTGGCTTCTTGTAATATTCTCTCCTTAATCTGGGAATTCTGGAACCTGGCTATAATATTCCTTGGACTTTTCTTTTTGGGATCTTTTTAAAGAGGTGATCGGTGTATTCTTTCAACCTCTATTTTGCCCTCTGGTACTAAAACATCAGGGCAGTTTTCTTTGAGAATTTCCTGGAGGATGATATCTAGATTCTTACTTTGATCATGGCTTTCAGGTAATCTGATAATTTTTAAATTCTCTCTCCTGGATCTATTTTCCACATCATTGGTTTTTCCCATGAGATATTTCACATTGCCTTCTATTCTTTCATTTGTTTGGATCTGTTTAACAGCATCTTGATTTCTCATAAAGTCATTAGCTTCCATTTGCTCCAATCTAATTCTGAAGCAATGATTCTCCTCATTGAGCTTTTGGGATTCTTTCTCCCCCTGGCAAATTCGGCTTTTTAAGGCATTCTTCTCCTCATTGCCTTTTTGAGCCTCTTTTGCCATTTGAGTTAGTCTGTTTTTTAAGGTGTGATTTTCCTCAGTCAGGCTATTGACTCTCATTTTGTAATTTTCTTGCATCATTCTCATTTCTCTTCCCAATTTTTCCTCCACTTCTCTTATCTCCTTCTTTAGGTCCTCTTTGACATGTAACCAGCTTGTATTTTCCTTTGAAGCTTTTGGTGCAGGAGTTCTGACTTCACTGTCTTCCTCCTGTTCCATGCTTTGCTCCTTTTTGTTCCCAAAATAGGAGTGTAATGTTGGAATCTTCTGTTTGCTTTGTTTCCTTTGCCTGGTCATGTCGCCCCTCAGTCACTTGACCCCTGGGCTTTTTGTCACAGTGGGACTCTGCCATCAGACAGGGGGGCTTTCATCCCAAATGCTAGGGTTTTCTCAGTTGCTGGAGGTATTAGATCGGTGCCCTCTCTGAAGCCTCCACATGCTCTGGCAAGCTGGACATACACCCCACGACCTCCACCCGAGACTGCAATCCAGATCCAAGCAGGTTAAAGCAACAGTGATTACACCTTGGACTGGTGCTTGGTCTCCCTCCACTCTGTAGGCCAGGAGCTGAAGCTGCCACGTGGAGCTGGCTGTGCTGGCATCTCAGTGCCTTCTTGCCCCGGGGGCCAAAGCCACACACTCCCACTTACTGTGTCCCAAAGTCCACACTGCACTGACCTCTCACTTTGTCCTTCACATCTATGTGTTAATAAATTTGTGAAGGGTCACAGCTGCTGCTGGTCTGGACTATGGCCGGTGGCTGGTTAGCCTGTCCTGTGGCTAATGCCTTGGCATGGGGTTGAGCTCGGCTCCTGCCTATTCTGGCCGATTCCTGCTGGCCTGCCGGGCTGTCCTCAGCTGGAGGTTAGCGTCTCTGTGTTATTTTGTGGGTTCTGCAGCTCCAAAGCTTTTTTAGAGTCCCCTTTTTATATGGTTTGTGGAAGGTGGAAGCTAGAGGAGAGGTCCTGCTTCTACTCTGCCATCTTGACTCTGCCCCCTTTCGTTGATTTCTATACTCTTAGACCCTTAGTTGGGTGAAAGAGCATGTCCTGTTTAGAACTTTTTGGGTATAATTCCAAATTGTTTTCTAGAATGTTTATATCCATTCACCGGCTCACCAATAACATACCAATATGCTGGTTTTCCAACAGCTCTACCAAAATTAATTAATTTTTAACTTTTTTTTTTATCTTTGACACTTTGATGTATAGAATCTCAGAATTGTTTTAATTTTCATTACTCTAACTTGTAGTGATTTGGACATTTTTTTCTTCCTTTCAAAAGTACCCATTCATATCCTTAGACCATTTATAAATTAAAAAAATTTTTTTGTCTTTATAAATTTGAATTATTTCCTTATATATCTTGGAAATGAATTCTTTATCAGAGAAATTTGCTACAAATAATTTACCAGTTGTTTGCCTTTGAATCATAGTTTTATTTTGTTTATGAAAAAATATTTTAATTTTATGTAATCAAGATCATCTGTTTTACCTTCTCTGATCAGCTTCATTCCTTCTCTGGGCATGAACTTTTCTCCTATTCACAGATCTGATAAAAAATTTTGTTTCTCTAATTTGTTTATGATGCATCCATTTGGGGCATTTTTTTATATAAGATCAATACATAGTAGATTATGCTTTAGATCCTATTTATGTTTTGCTGTGAGTCAATGCACAGAAGGGCTACGTGGCAAGAGTGTGTGTGATAATTCAGGGATTGGCTAGGTTTAGCTTTTCAGTGCCCCTAAATAAGAATTTTTCAGTCAAATAATGTTTATCAAACATTCAATATACTGTATGGTATGAGGACATAAGTGTTACTACACCCAAGGAGCTCATAGCCTGATTGAGGAGGGTAGTCAGTATAGTTTCTCTGGGCCTACATTTGTCACCTTGATCCTGGCTTTGGAAAATGTTGAGAGCATTCTGAGTTGCTAGTGTTATGCCTCCTTTGTTAGAACTCCAGACACGTCTTATTTTGTAAATAATCCTTTGTTAGAGGCCCTTTTTAAACACAGAATCATCTAGGGTAGAGGATAGGAGAGGAAAGAAGAGAGGGCAGACTGGGGGAAGGGGTAATCAGTATGCTTGCCATTCTGGGGTTGAGGGTAGAGGAGAGATGGGGAGAAAATTTGGAACTCAAAATCTTGTGAAAATGAATGTTGAAAACTGAAAATAATATAAATTAAAATGTTTTCCTACAAAAAGAAGAAGAAAAAACATAACAAAGAGAGAATCCTCCTTCCTCAAGGAAAAGGGTTCCTTAACTCTAATAGAAGTCTCAGTTACAACTGTATAAACTCAAGGAGCTATCTCATCCCTCTGGACATCAAGGTATTCCTGGCCTGGGTAAACTATGTTGGGTATATCTGACCTTTAAGCTTCATTTGGAGACTATTAACTTCTCTCTATGTACATGTGTCTTTCAATCAAACTTGTGTTCTGGGAGATCGATAATTCTTAGGTTGTCTATGCATTCTGTCTTCAAGATCAGTAAGTTTCCCTTGCATTTTTGGCATGTTATATTTTAACATTAATTTTTTTTGCTTCTTTTACACCAGACCTGCACAACTTGGCAGTAGGGAGGGGCCAGTATTAAAATAGGGTAAATTTCTTCTGGCTGCAGATAACTTAGTCTAGAGCAGACTGAAGATGGTTGGTTACTGAGAGTCATATGACAAACAGGAGACAATGAGCAGTGGCAACCCTACATAAATCCATGCATTGTGCAGATGCAACCAGATGCAACATCTGGTTGTCCTATACCATGAAGACAGCTAAAATTGCCTTATCTGTAGTGTATAATTTCTGTTTTGCAGAGGCTTAAGAAGTCATGGGGATTAGAGGAAAATATCCAGTCATTAATCTTTTATTCATGTGACCTGGAAATCCATGAACTAATTATTAAGGGGAACAGACATAAGAAAATGACTATCACTAAATTTAAAAATGTTCTTGGATCTTGAGATTTCCTTATCCATTTTAATTCAATGAATGCATATTATTTCATTACAAGCACTTCAGTTGATTTATCGTATATGTGTATGGGGAGGAGGGATTATTTGGAAATATTTTTTTTACAGTTCTTCCAAATCCTTATCATATATTTTGCTTGTGAAGCTTCCCAAATCCTTTTTGGACATACAGTATCTATTCCACAACAAAAAACAAACAAAGGAGCAAAGATTACTTTGCTAAATGAATGAATGTCTAGAGAAATACACAAAAATCTAACATGTGTGTGCTTTCCAAGAGAAGATTTTGATATGTTTTTTTCCTAGTGTGAGAGCTATTCTGTCCTGATATGTGTTGAAGTCATGGCTATTTCTGCCTCCCTCCCCTGAGAGGCACAATCAAATCAGTGAGCGTGAGATGCTTGTATTAGATTGTGATTTACTTTTCAGAAAGGAAAAAGCAAAGGCATCAAGGTATAGCAGATAGAGAAAGGTTTTGGAGTCAGAAAAGAGCAAAATCCGGCTTCTGGTATTTGGAATGAATACTAGCTCTAAAGTGAGAAGATCTGGATTTAAAGATTACTTCTGACACTTCCTACCTGTGTGACCTTGGGTGACATGTTTACCCTCTTTAGATTTCAGTTTACTCATGTTCAAAATGAAAGGGCTAAACAGACATCCTATTAGATGACCTCTGAGTTCCCTTCCATTTCTAGATCTATGATCCTATGACATAGTCTAACTCTGTGACCATGGACAAGTCATTTAACATCAGAGCCAATGTTCTAAATTACAGATAAATTGATCATTTTCCATCTCTGTTAAAGAATACTTCTTTTACCAATGAAATCACATGTCTGGATCACAGATGAAACCTTTAAAACTCTCCCTAGGAAAGAAAGGAAGGAAGGATGAAAGGAAGAATTAATGGAAAGAAGAAAAGAAGATAAAAAGGAAGAAAAAGATGAAGGGAGAGAGGAAAGTAGGATTGGAGGCAGGGAGGGAGGAACAAAAGAAAAAATGAAGGAAAGGGAAAGAAGAAGGAAAAGAAAGGAAGAAGGAAGGAAAGAAGTAAGAGAAAGAGCGTGGAAAGGAGAGAGAAGAAATAGAAAGTAGAAAAACACCTTGGATAGGAAAGAGTAATATTTTCTCAATCTCTTTGGAACTAGGTTTCTACTGGGAGAAGCAGGGCCAGTGTTATTAATACCATGAGGACTGTTCAGATTTAGACAATATCTGTCCTTTACCTATAAGAGAGATAGCTTGACATAGTGGATGAGGGCCAATTTCTGAGTCAAAACAGTCTGGGTTCAATTTCTACCACTGAATGTACTGGCTGAGTAATCATGGACAATTAAGCCCTAGTTTCAGGGAAATAATTCTCTTAAAGCTCTTAATTATAGATTAGCTGATCTGCATGTGTAGAGAGAGTTTACTGATGAGTAAATCTGGACCAGGAAAACAAACAAACAAACAAATAAAAATCATCCTTGGAATGAAGAGGAATGTAGTTTGTAGGAGGAATGGAAAACAAAAATAAAAACTGTGGCTACATGACTCATAATTGGGTTGATCATCTTTTTTTTTTCATTTTAATTTCAGGAATGGTCTCTAGAAGTGTCATCCGTTCCCATAGTGTCTTCAACTCTCTTGGGGTCAGTGGAGGGCTCCCTCGGAATGAAACCACATTTGCAGCCACCCTAAAGAAGCATGGTTATAGAACAGCACTGATAGGTATGTGGAAATCACTTTTTTCAAAATTGCTTTTCCTTCCCATTCCTTCTTCTCACCCCATCCACCATGCCTCCCAGAAATGTTATGAAAGGTATAAGACTTTATAATATTGACGGGCAGTGCATTTGAGTGAAGACTATTTTAATTCTACTATGTCATGGAAAACCTTATTTTGTTCCTTTTTTTTTTTGCTATTGGAGGGTCAAAGCCAGAGCAATTGGGGTTAAGTGACTTGCCCAAGGACACATGGTTACTAGGTGTTAAATGTCTAAATTTGGATTTGAACTCAGGTCTTCCTGGCTCCAGGGATGGTGTCAGGAATTTATCTGTGCCATCTAGCCATTCCTGTTTTCTTTCTTAAAAAAGAGAGAGAAATGGCATAATAGAGAATGTCACCATATACCTAAGGCACACTATTTCATAAACATAAACATCATAAGTGGTAATATGGGACATGCATAGAGATCATACATGAGGAAAGTACACATAGGGAACTTATGTGTCCAGCACATATGTTCTGAGGGACAACTAACTCTTCTGGTAATGTCATTGCACATCTCTAACT
Organism: Petaurus breviceps papuanus; assembly: GCF_028583685.1. Classification (NCBI taxonomy): domain Eukaryota; kingdom Metazoa; phylum Chordata; class Mammalia; order Diprotodontia; family Petauridae; genus Petaurus; species Petaurus breviceps. The sequence goes on along the minus strand of NW_027187361.1, from coordinate 11,537,500 downwards.
GGGCCTGCTCCGTACTGAGTATGGAGTATTACTCTCCTGGTTGCTACTAATCTTCTGATGACTGCTGGTAAATTTTCCCAACGTAAACCCAGATAAATATGATTTCACTGGTATTTAGTGGGCATTGATTCTACCGGTCTCATTCTCATGGTTTCTTCTGGGAATTGCTCCCTGCTACTCACTTTTTGGCTTTGTCTCTGTAGGAATGCCAGATATCTCACCTCAAGTTTATTTATTAGGATAGGCTCTCATAGCTAGGACCTCTACTAAATAAAAATGGTCTCACAGCTTTTTGATCATAGCCACCCTATCCAGCTAACAAAATGCTGAGGGAGTGTTCTCAGGCTAGGATTAAGTACTTTCTTTAGAACTTTCTATCTAGGCAAACTAGCCCCTCAGAGAAAGACATTTCCCACAAATCTTCTCGGGTTTAGCCCTCAAATTAATATAATCCAAAATAAGATATAAGCTTTGGAATATTCTCTACTCTCTTCTTCATCATTCTTATTCTTGGTATTCATGTCAGTGAGAAGCAATATCTTTATTGCTTTGGTGAATAATTTTGGGCAACCAAGTATAACTCTCACTGTATGTTAATATTTGAAATGAAGATAACAAAATGGCTCTAATCACCTCACAAGGATGTGTGGGCCAATTTATGAATATACATTTATATATAAATAATGACATTGAAATATCTTAGGAATTTTCTCCTTTTATGAATACTATCTTATTCAACTAACGAGTCAGGCAGAGTACTGCTAGGCTAAGATTAAATAATTTCTTTTGAATTCTGAACTGTAAAAACAATATACCTTTATAGTGAGACATTCTAAGTCTCTCTGCTTTTCATACAAATAAACATGTCAGAAAAAGGTAAGCTAAGGTGTTTCAGATCTTCTAGTATGTAGATAACATTGCATTGATTATTTCAGGCCAATGGATATTGAAGAGGCTTCAGGAAGAGATCTATAATCATTTGATGGAGCTTAGCTTTTTCATCAGCATAGAAAGGGCCAAGTTTATGAAGAATTCCTATTCTATAGATCAGCAAATATTGGAATTGATAATCGTCTGGAACTTACCCAACAGTATGTATATCAAGAACAAATAGTACATATGACCAATGAGGTGATACTAGTTTTGAAAAATAGCAGGAAAGGGGGATAAATTGCTTTCATAAAGTTGTAAAGCTCTTTCATTGACTCCATTTTTACACAAAACCAAAGTACCATCTTATTAGTAAGTACCATTATATGGGTGCTGTTATGTGGCAATAAGATATGGAACATGAATGTCACTAAAGATGGGAATTACAAAGAGCATAATCAAAATGTGCGTGAGGGATGTGAGTGGACTTCAACATACAACCACTAAGGAATTCCAAAGAAGTACGGAAAAAAAGAACATCATCAAAGAATGATATGAATCGATGAAGAGATGAGTTGAGCACAAGTTGAGAGCTAGGAGATAGTATTCTATTTATACCTTCACAATAACTGGAGAAAGTAAAGAAGACCTCCAATATGTTGACATGACTTCCTGAGTTGAACATTTGGAAGAATATGGAAAAGGGTCATATATGATGGAAATACATGGTCAAGTTGTGATTTGCATCACTGTAGGGCACTCCTAAATCAATGAGTTTCACCAATCCTAAGTATATAAATAAGACTACTACTTGACAAGATCACTTCAATTTCCAATTGTTATTCCTCAAAAATTACCTTTAAATAACCTTTTGAAAGTTTTATTGGGAATATACTGCAATCTCCTCATGGTCCTATGCATTTGTCCATTGTCCTTTGGGATATGTGCTGCTCTGATTCTTGATTGAAATGAACAGTCATTTTTTAAGCATCTAATATGTAACAGGTATTGCAGAAGCAGATATTAAAATTAAAACACGCCCTGACTTCACAGAACACATAATCTACTGAAATCTATGATCCTGTGTTATTCACTAAGAATTTTAAATAATTGCTAACAAGAAATTGCCATGTACATGATCCTATAAGGTTGCAAATTGCCTTCTGTTGGGCTTTCTGCTTATGTTCCCAAAATGTATCCATTCTGCTAATCAAAAACATCTCCCCCAAAACAGCAGCAGCAACAGCAAAAAACGAAGAAACAAACAAAACACTGTGCAATAAATGAATCAGTTGAAGGAAATATTTTTAGGGAAAGAAATGATACTGCATATATTCAATTCAATAGACGTTTGTTCGATGCCTACTACATGCTTAAGCATATGGCTTTAGATGACTTCTTTTTTCCTTTGTGGTCTTCAAGAAAAGATTTACCAAGAATGTCTTTATTACATTAATATATATTACATATTAATATAGTATAAAGTAATATTTTCTATTTTTACTTTCAGGTAAATGGCATCAAGGTTTAAACTGTAAATACCGGAATGACCACTGCCATCATCCAAACCATTATGGTTTTGACTATTTCTATGGCATACCACACACACTCACTTCCTATTGTTGGCCAGATCCCTCCTGTGACACAGAATTAGCCATAGCAAATAAACTTTGGTTTTGCATGGAGCTAATCATCATTGCTGTTCTTACACTGACTGTGGGGAAGCTAACTCATTTGGTCTCCATACCCTGGTTGTTTATTATCTGTATTATTTTATTTGGCTTTCTTTTGGCCTTTTCTTGGTTCTTCAGTTTCCAAAATAAACTGTATTGGAATTGCCTTTTCATGAGACAACATGAAATTACAGAGCAACCTATGAAGGCAGAAAGAGCCAGCGTAATTATGCTGAAGGAGGCAGTTTCTTTTATTGAAAGGTACCAATTACATTTTCTTTAGTGGTCTCTTTCCTTAGTCCTATGTTTACTCATGTTTTAGTTTAGATGACTTATTATAATGAATTTTTATACTTTGATTTAGACAAGTTTTTGACTTTGACTTTGAATTAAATGACTCCCTTGGATGTGACAATGGAATGGCTTTATGGTCCTGTAGAAAGGACATTGGATTTTTTGTTGATTTCAGAATTAAATTCAAAATTAATCTTTGAATCTTATGGTCTTCTAACATTCAACAGACTTTCTTGATAATAATAGTTGACCCTTATAGGATGATTTAAAGTTTATAGAATTTTACATATCTCACATTAACCTTGTGAGGGGAGTGCTATTGACAAAATCATTTGATAGATCAGGAAATTGAGGATCAGAAAGGTTAAGTGACTTGCTCAGGTCGTATAACAAGTGGATCTTTGAGGTCAGGTTTGAATCCAGGTGTCCTTGATGTCCAGTCCAGCCTTATTCCAGGTGGTTTTCTGTCTCTCAGATTACTGAAGAGCAACTCTGTGCAATGCCTTTTGATAAGCATTACAGGAGATACAAAGAAGGACAGGTTCCATTTCCTTTTACCCTTGTGTGTGTGTGTGTGGGGGGGGAGACTGGTTAGGGAGAGTCCCATGATGGCAGCAGCATATGGTCAAGGTCTTGAAAAATGGCAAAAAATTTAGAGAAGGAACTTTACATAAAGTCATTACAAAATGAGGAGTACAGAGGATGTCAGAAATTACATTAAAATGCTTAAACTTTCATATTCTTGATGAGTAGGGACAAAAAATAACATTTTCTTAGGAGTTTTCTGACAGAAAGTTTTTTTGATTCTGACAGAAAGTTATTTTGATTCCCTGTGGAAACATTCAGAACCGATATAATCTCTTCCAGTGATTAGTCATTATGCAATTTGGTATGCATAATAGAACTCTGAGCCCCAACTCAAACCTGGGAGTTGGATAGCTCTTTGGAGAAGGAAATGTAAACAAGAAAATTGAAAAGAACGGAAGATTAACACTGCTGAACAGTTTACTACTAATGATAAATCAAGTAGCAAAACTTGTAGAAAGGACAAACACTTGCCCTGCCCCACCTCCCACCCCCACGCACAAAGATGAAAAAACAGTAACTCTTCAACCCAAACCATCCAGTTAAATTGTTCTCTTTTTTGTAAGAGATGTAAAGAGCTAGTCTAACAGGTTTGTGCTAACAAAAATACTCATGAAACCCAATAATGAATAGCTGAGTTTCACTTTAATCTAGTTAGGTTTTTCTTATCCAGAAATTTCATAGGGAGCTACCATGACTTCAGAAAACTAAACCAAAGAAAGCAGCCATCTCATGAAGTCTGACTTTGCATTGTTGTTAGACCTAGACATGCTACACAGATAGAATTGTTTGTAAGTATATTTTCCCATTTCATTTGTCCACACTCCTTAAATATCCAGTTTAATATTTTTCCCCATAGGTTTTGAGCACCAGCTCTTTCCTTAATATAGGAATATCATTATCTTGTATACCCATTGGTCATTGTTGTTGCTTAGTCATTTCAGTTCTGTTGGACACTTTGTGACCCCACACCCACATGGGGTTTTCTTGTCAAAGACACTGGAGTGGTTTACCATTTCTTTTTCCAACTCATTTGACAAATGAGGAAACTGAAATAAACAGGGTCAAGTAACAGTAAGGGTCAGGTCAGATTGGGATTCAGAAAGAGAAATCCTTCTAGCTCTAGGCCTGGCACTCTATCCACTGTTTCGTCTAGTTACCCCCACACATAAATTGATGATTTCCTGACTCAGTCAGTCAACTAGCATTTGTTAAGTGCCTACTGTGTGCCAGGCAAGTAATGAAGATACAAAGAAAGGCAAAAATAAAAGATCCGTTGGTTTTGTTCTCAAGGAAGTTCCATTCTCCTCGGGGAGATAACATGTAAACAGCTACGTACGAAAGAGGCATGTGTCTGTGTCTGTGTCTGTATGAAGAGATAGCTATCCATATGGAGAAACAAACACTCACATATATATAACATATGGTGCACACAGGTGCATTGGTTACATGTAATATATAATGTATGTGTGCACACATGCACACATATATACACACATGTGCATCTCTCCTTAATATGTAATACATTATACATAGTGTGTACATATCTTTGGAAGTGTGTGTGTGTGTCATTGGGGGCAATCTCCGAAGGAAGGTCCTAAAATGAATTTGCTTATTCTAACTCTTATGAATACAAGTTCTTACAGAAAATTCGGAGAGAATTCTAATTATGAGACAATCTTTTGGATCATAGATTTAGAGTTAGATAGTACCTTTAGACCAATGCTCTAAATGCCTTCATTCTCTAGTTGAGAAAACTGAGTTCCAGAAAGGTTAAAAGAGTTACCCAAACTCACACATTAGTAGGTTGCAGAGATGAATATGAATTCGGCTCCTCAGGGTCTAAATCTTTGTCCTAATTATCAGTTTATACCCACTTTCTCATTTTACGGAGTCACCATTTTTCAGTTTTTCAAGGTTTTATTAATGTCTTTTGTACTCACATCACAGTACTGTTTGGATGGACTCTCTTTGCTATGTATAACCTCCCAACACTGCCCTGCTTTCTCCTGTCCAAGTGACAATTTTTAGAAATAAACATTTTTCTGACTTTACAGTAATACAAAAACTTAGTATTTTTTAAACTGAAAATATCTAGTATTTCATGATTGCCTGCTTTACTCCAGAAATATCCAAGTGAATTTGAGTGTAAACCACATTTCTCATATTGATTATGATTCTGTCTCTTCAAAACCAGTTTCATGGAAGAAAAACCAAAGAAAACCTTATACAGCTGCTACACCTTTACACTTTTATCCCAACTCTTTCAAAAATCCAAAAGAACATTCATCGCAGAAAGGTGTAGTAGTTTGGTAGTTTCTTGGACAGATTAATGGAGGAATTGAGGACACATTCTTTGATAACAACTTTTCTATATTTTGATGAGTTATTATTTTAGAGAAACAAGTTGGGACAGTGGGGAGAAGGGTGAAGCAGCCTACTTTTGGTAGACTGCCATATTATTCCTCCAAAGGGAAAAGGGAGAAGCAGTAGGAATGTTCCCCACACCCAGTCTGTATGGTGTGCCAACACCATTCTAGGTATGACTGTACTCCTAAGGGTTGTTGTGAGACTCAATTAAGATAATATATGCAAATCACTTAGTGAAGTTTAAAGTCTCTGTTAATATCATCATCACCACCATCATCACACAGTTGTGAAAAGGATAATTTGTAACGATATTTTTATTAATGGTTGTCTATAAACTTTAAATAAAGGCAATTTTCTAAGTTTTCTAGGTTTCTATGGAATAAATGGTGATCAATAGTCCTTTCCCTATTTTTTATATAGAATTTCATTATAGCTATATGGAGGGGCACTAAGAAAAACTTAATAGATGTAAAGATAAGGGGAAATTTCATATTATCAGAATATGTTATATTATCATAATTTCATAACATATAATAGCACTATATTATTCTAAGTGTGTAGTTAAATTGTTTTTTGTTTAAATCTCATGCAAAACTCCATTTGTTTCTGTCTTTTTAGAAACCAAGATAAACCTTTCCTCCTGTTTTATAGTCTTTTGCATGTCCATACACCTCTTCCTACAACAAATGAGTTTGTTGGAAGTAGCAAGCATAGCTTTTATGGAGACTTTGTCGAAGAGATGGACTTTCTGGTAGGTAAGTGAAAGAGCTGATTCCTATCATGCAATATGTAGATGTCTGAGACATAATTATGAAGTTTCCTTTCAGCAATTAGATTAATTTTTGCACATTTTTGCCTTGGAAAGACCTCCCTTCCCTGTTGTTCCCTTTTTCCCCCAGCATCTTTCTCCTCTCTCTTCTTTTCTCCTTTGTTCACATTAGGGAGACACGGAGCAACCTTCGGAGGATTTGGGAGTGTTTGCTGTAAATATAGAAAATCCATAATAGAAAGAGACACTTTGCCTCTCACATGGCTGCCCTGATTTCTGGGTTGTATTGAGAGAGGAAAAGAGAAGACATACTTTGTTCTCCACTGTCACTGGCTGGTAGAGCTATCAATTACCACGAGAGAGCATGACATATAATGAAAACATAATTAACTGGCCTGAAAGTGATTGAAAATTCATCCAATCAATAATAATTATGGAAAGCTGTCTTCATTAGTGTGCTCTTGCTTCCCATAGCCAAAGTTTCCATAACATTTTACTGTCTTAAATTGCTGAAGGCTTCCTTTTTCTTTCTTTCTTTTTTTTTTTTTGAACAGTACCAGGACTTGGGAGTACCCTTTGTTCTTCTTTTGACTTTTTTTGCTTTTTGGAGGGCCATTGGGGTTAAGTGACTTGTCCAAAGTCACATGGCTAGTTTTTGTGTTAAGTGTCTGAGGCCAGATTTGAACTTTGGTCCTCCTGACTGCAGAGCTGGTGCCCTATTCACTGCACCACCTAGCTGCCCCATCCTTTGTTCTTAATGTTTACTTATACCCTCATTTGTCAAAATGAATTCTCCTGTTTCTCATTCCCTATATATTATAAACTCTACTAGTTTTGTAATAATATAGAAAAGTGACTAAGATCACCCATGTTGCATAGAGAATTGTTTCATCTCTCTCTTTCTCTCTCTCTCTCTCTCTCTCTCTCTCTCTCTCTCTCTCTCTCTCTCTCTCTCCCTACCTATAGTCTATCGATTGGTATGCTAGGGTAAATGTTTAACAGCTTATTTAAAACATATTCACAATTATCTTTCACCTATTTATACGTTTATTGGCAAACAAAATTAGAAGAAAGGGGGCATATAGATAGAGAGTTGAACTTAGAATCAGGAAGACATGGCTTCAAGTCCTTTCTCTGATGCATTCAGGCTCTGTGACCTTGGGTAAGTTACTGAATGTCTCAGTTACTTAATGTCCTAGGTAGCACTAAGATTATAAATCACAAAGTGATTAATCTGATATATAGGCAGGAGGGGTTTCCTTCCTAGGATTTCCCTAAACTAAAGAAGTATACATCTGTCAAAAAAAATACCCTGCAAAATAGAATTTGTACTGTGAAAGGAAATAATTAATCTAAGCATAATGGATTATGTGCAACTTGCTTGGGTGATGTCACTACTCCATATGAAGGATCCTTGGTAGCTGTTTCAGAAGAATTGTGTTGACATTTTGGTTGCATCAGATAGATTTTGGAATATTTGAGGAGCGTTCTGTAACTAATTCTGGTGAGCTAATGACATAGAATAGCTGCATTGGTTTTGCAAGCTGAGAGACGTGTAAATGTGTTAGATCTTCATGGTAGAATAATGGTATTTTATGGGGTAACATGCATGCCTTGCATAATATTATATTGATTGCATATGAAACTGAACATTGCACATCTGTATTTGTCTTATGGTAGTTTCTGTAAAATGTGACTTGACAGGTTCAAAATTAAGTTCATTTTTTGTCACTTAAAAGTTGAGATGACTTTTGCAAAGCATTTTTCTTTGTAGAAATGTTGGCCATTCATATGGTAATCAATCTATCAATCAATATTTATTCAGCATCTACTATGTGTCAGCACTGTACTTAGTGCTGGGGATACAAAAAGGGACAAAATAAAGCCCCCTACCCTCAAGGATCTCACACTCTAATGGAGCAGACAACATGCAAACAAATACATAGGACATAATTAAAAAAAAGAAGACACTCATATCATATACATGATTCTTTTATCCTTTTTCAAAATATAAGGGTAAAAATATTTAAAAATTTAGAATTTTTGTATATCACAAATTACATTTGCACCTTTTTTCCCTTTGAAGGCAAAATTCTTGATGCCATTGATGAAAATGGTTTGAAAAATAACACAATTGTTTACTTCACCTCGGACCATGGAGGGCACCTGGAAGTCATGAGAGGAAGGCTTCATATAGGAGGCTACAATGGAATATATAAAGGTAAAATGAATGAAGAATGCTGGGGATTGCTTTAGGCTTAATCGCTTTGATGTTATGTGCTGCTTGGTCAAAAACATAAGCAGATATTAAAGCAAGGTGACCCAAATCAGTTAATGGAAAAATGTTTACTTGTAGAATTCTGGATGGGTTGGTTATGAGGAAGTTTTTTTTTGTTTTTTTTTTTTACCTTTTTCAGGGCAATTGGGGTTAAGTAACTTGCCCAAGGTTACACGGCTAGTTGTGTGTGTCTGTGTGTGTGTGTGTCTGTGTGTGTGTGTTAAGTGTCTGAGGCTGGAACTGAACTCGGGTCCTCCTCACTCCAGGGCTGGCACTTTACTCACTGTGCCACCTAGCTGCCCCAGAAGTTTTTTTTTTTTAACATGCTCTTATGGGTACATACAGGACAAGCATATACTTATCTAGAAAAGAGATATTTTTGGGGGGGGATGTAAATATTTCTTTTCATTCTTGTACTTTAGGAAACATTGAAGGTAAAGAGGGAGGAGGGAGGATCAGGCAATGGGAAAAAGGCAAAAACAGTGGAAGGAAGGAGTAGAGATGACATCTGCAGATGCCTTTACTGATTAGATGTAATACTTGATCTAGTTTCTAGTGATAATAGGAAAATCAGAGCCCTGGAAAGGGCACATTGAGGAGAAGATAGAAAATGTCTGATTTGGTTTTAACTTCTGGAGTCATGCACCCTGGAGGGCATGTTGTTACTGTCATTGTCCTAGTTGCATTTTGAGGCAAGTGTCTGATGTCTTCACGTCTGATGCCAATGACTTGAAAATAACACAAACATCCACCCCTTCCTCCCCTATCACTTTGCAGAATATTATTTATTAATAAAGTTTGGAACTATTAGGGAATACTAAGACATCGCATAGCTATTGCTATTTCAATAGCACTTTTCTCAGAACAGCTCTGTGAACTTTATTGCTGCTTTGATAGATGAGGAAACTGGGGCTTTGAGAGGTTAAATGACTAACCCATGAACACAGCTTATCTCAGTCACTCATCATGTGTTAAATCCTTACTTTATGCCAGGCACCTTGCTAAACATGAGGGATGCTCTCAAAGAACTCTCAGTTTCCTCATCTGTAAAATGGGGATAGCAGTAGTCCTTATCTCCCAGGGTTTTTGTGAGGCTACAATGAGATATTGGTAAAGCTCTTAGTAAAACTAAATAGTAGCTATTAGCATATTATAACTATATAACTATATATATACATATGACAAAAATAACAACATTTGGTCTGAATCTTTAGCCATAGCTCCACCTGTGAGATTCAGATTCCTAGGGTCACACACCTTAATTATACCAGTTTGAGATAATATATCAAAACGAAAAAATCCATTAAAGGTCCTGAGATTTACTGACTCTGTGATATCTATAGCAGCTCACTCAAAAAAAAATTCTTAGCATCTCTAAGGTCAGAGATTCAGTCTATATAGTTATTATGGGCCTTCTATCTCTTCTGGGACTGAAACTAGTGGGGGCATGTCTTTTAATTTGGTTAGATTTGGGTTACTGTGGGGATGTAAGGCAGGTGGAGACACTAGCACACAGGAAGGCTTCTAGCTACAGGTTCACTCTTGACCTGGTCAGCCAGGAAAGACAGGAAAAGAGCTCCAGAGGGGCTAACAATCTTACTTTATTCTAGTCTAGTCTTCACACAAGAAGTTTTGGTGATAATGGGAGCATCAACTCCCACAGCATTCCCTATTCACCCTTCTTGCAGGTGCCAATAAGAAGGGGGGAAGCAATTACCCCTTCATCTCCGCTGGGTCAATTGAAACAGACTCATTTTATGTGCTTCCTTCAATGCCCTCAAGCCTCAGTGGGGGCCAGTTGATGCAAAGACAGATTCCCCCCAAGGCTTGATGGGGGCCAATCAAGACAAACAACATTCCAGCTTGTGCATTCAACCCTAAGGGTTCCCCACACACTGTCCAGCGCCCATCTTCTTTATAAGGTAACAGACAAGAAGCCAGCAATAGCCTCACAAATTTACATTATCTCATCATTAAATCTCACTGCACAGTCACAGAGGACATTTACCATTTAAGTACACATTTATATTATTTATCATTATATAACACTATGCAAAAATTATGTAGATGTTTTGAATCATGGTTATGAGAACGTGTAGCTAACACCTGGGAACACAAGGTTGTTATGGATATGAATCCTGGAAACTAAAGTATAAGAAAGAATAACAAAACTCTACCACACACACACTAAAAGCCACCTTACTTACAGGGAATAATCACACTCAGGGAATAATTTCTCTTTTACAATCCTTTAGACACAATTCTGGAAGCTTTTTTCAGATAATAAGAATCCCCTGTTCAAAGACCTTTAATTAGCTGACTGTCAATTTAAATCTGAATTCATTTTTTGGTATTCAAGCATCTCCATGTTATGGCTCCAGCATAACCCTATCTCCCTCCACTGCTTCCAATTTACCTATATTATGTTTGAGCTACACTGGATTATCCTCTGTTTCAATAGACCTTGAGGCATTTCCCATCTCTTCACCTTTATATATTATTCCCTCTACTCTATCTGCCTTTTAAAGTCTTATTTTTCTCTGAAAGCCTTACTCAAATTCTGCTTCCTTCCCTCACTCCTGTTTTTCATAGGATATGATCTATCCTTTGAAATCCACTAAAATTTTATACCAATCTATAGTTTTTATTATATTGTGCCTTGCATCATAGTTATTTGAGTAGTTGTCTTATCCTCTTGCAAGTCAATTTAGTTAAATAAAGATTTATTAAGTCTCCTATGGTGGCAGCTAGATGGAGCAGTGAATATAGAGCACTGGCTCTGAAGTCAGGAGGACCTGAGTTTAAATTCAGTGTCAGACACTTGACATTTATCTAGCTGTGTGACCTTCGGCAAGTCATTTAACCCCAATTACTTTGCTTTCCTCCTCCAAATTTTTTTTAAAGAATCTCCTATGAAAGAGGCAGGCACTCTCCCAAGTTTTTAAGAAAAAAGACAAAAAAACCACTCTTTTTTTCCATGTCAAGCAGTTTTCAATCCAATGAGGAATGTGCAGGAATAAAACATACAGGGTTTTAATACATTAGACAACTAAATCCATGGAGAAGTCAGAATAGCTTGAGAGTTTCTAGGAATTAGGGATACTTAAAGGTCCTTGAAATCCATGATCAAGTGTTATTCTCCTTTGTAGTGACTTCAGCATGAGCAGCAAACTGTATGTCATTAAATTGAATAGAAGGAATTTTTGAATCAAGGTTAATCAATAAATCTGTAGGCATGTCATAAGAGATTATGATATGCCAAGAACTGTGCTAAGCACTGGGAATATGAAGACAAGAGGGAAAAAGTACCTGCCTTCTGGGGGTGGCTATGTGCAACAATGAATAGAGTACTGGCCCTGGAGTCTGCAAGACCTGAGTTCAAATCCAGCCTCTGACACTTAACATTTACTAGCCATGTGACCTTGGGCAAATCACTTGACCCCAATTGCCCTGTCCTCCCTGCTCCAAAAAGAAAAAAAAATTCTGAAAGTACCTGCTTTCAAAAAACACTTACTTTATAATGGAAGAAACAGCAGGAAAACAAAGAAATATATGCTGAATATGTACAAAATGAATACCAAATGGTTACAGAAGAGAGTGCATTTAGTAAAAAAGGAAGATGGGGATGAAGAAATGAAGAGCAATCACAAGAATTGATGAGGAATAAATGTATGGGTCCTAATGTCGGAAGGACTTCACTTGAACAGTCTTCAATTTAAAGAAAGGCATTTATTAGGATGATGCACCCAAGTGGTCCCTGTTTCCATGTGGGAGAAACAGAGCACAGGATGCAGGCCTTACTCCCCTAAGGCCTGCAGAGCAACTGATCAGGTCAAAGATCTGGTTTAAATACAATTTTATGGAATGGAAACAGGGGAAGGGAGGAGGGGATATCAGGGGTATCAGGTAGGCTAGAGGTGTCTAGAAAAAGCAAGAAGAATAGGAAAGGGGGAAAGGAGGAGCTGCAGGATTTTATATAGTCCATACAGATAAGCAAAGAGAGCAGGAAAGAGGAGGGGAAGAGGTGTTCTGGAGTGTCAGCCTAACTGGGGTGCTTTGTGAAAAGATACACATAAGTCTATGGTTGGGGGCTTCAATGGACTGTCTTCTTTGATCAGTTTTCTGACTGATCACATCCTGCATCTTATCTCCTATCTCACATTCTACCTCCTGATTGCTCCATCTGCCTGGAGTACTTGTGTCTGCTTCACGACATCATTGAGAAGGTGAAACTTGATCTGAGGCTTGAAGTAAACCAGGGACTTCAAGAGATTAAAGTGAGGAGGGAACGTTCTCTACATCTGGGGGACAGCCAATGTGAAGGCAAACAATAAGACATCGAGTTATGTGTATACAAAACAGTAAAGGGTCCCATATAACAGAGTTAAGGGAGGGTAGTAATGTACGAGAAGAATGAAAAGGTAGAAAGAGGTCAGGTTATGAAAAGCATCACATGTGAAAATGAAAAGTTTTCATTTGATCCTGGAGACAACAAGGAGCCCCTGGAGTTTAGTGAATTGACCTCCCCTTTATGAAAATAAATTGGTAGCACTGTGGAATATGGATTGGAATGGATAGAGGTTTGAGGGGAAGGAGAATACATAAGAGTCTATTGTAATATGGCAAATGAGATGTGAAATAGGCCAAAAGTAGGGTGTTCGTGTGTGATTGGAGAGGAAAAGGTGAGAAAGATTCCATAGGCAAGAAGTAACATATGTGGAGAAATTGGATGTGAGCAGACAAAGATGATACTGAGACTTCCAACTTATGTGCCTGGGAGGATGGTGGTGCCCTCAGTGATATTAAAGAAGTTCAGAAGAGTGATGGGTTTTGGAGGGGAAATACTGAATAATGAAACACATATAATTACCTATAAGATTGTTCAGTTTGAGATACTTCTGGAACATTCAGTGCTGGACAATAAATAACCAATTGGTGACGTGGGGTTGCGGGAAAGGGGAAAGATTAGGATCAGATATTTAAATATGTTATAACAGTTGAGATAAAATTGCAAATGTGATTTTCATGGGGATAGAAAGAGCTTGAAGCAATAAGCTGTGTTCTAGGTTTCAATATGAGACATTTATTTCCTCCAACATCCAGGTGGGAACATTGTATGAAATTTTTTCTTCCTTTGGTGGATTCAGATTGGCACAACACAAAACTTTGTAGTCCTCTCACATGGTACCTAACATTGATTTACAAATGCATGCTTCTGATCACAAGGATGTCTGCATAAAAAAAAAACAACTTTTTTTTTGTTTCTCTTTTTGTTTTGGTATTCAAGTACTGTCTATTTTTTTTTCTTTTGTTAAGCACATGTTTGATAAATATACTCTGTTTGCTTTCTAACAAACCTGTTGCCTACTAATAGAAAAACTCAAAGGTCATGCCTGTCTAATATCAGAGCTTGGTCACCTACAGTTTCATATCTATGAAACCATATCTATCTACAGTTTCTATCTATAAAAGAAAAGTAATTTCCTTTCTGAACTACATTTCTGACCATGTTACACACCTTTGCCATAAATAAACTTCTATTACCTATATGACCAAATATGAAATTTCTTTGATTTAAAAGACTTAACATATCTTTTTTTGCTATTTTTCCAGTTTCCTTACACTTTACTCACCTCCAAATACTCTACAATGTTGCAACTCTCTTCTTGCTGTTGCTTGCCCAAGATTCTTCATCAGTTTACTCCATTCCCTTTCCCTGTGTGTCCCCTTTGCCTGAGGTATTCTGCCTCCTTACATTTGCCAAATGGCTTCCTTTAAGAGTCAACTCTCGCCTTCTCCAAGAAGCCTTTTCTGCTCCACTCTCACTGCTAGTGATTTCTCTCTGACATTTTTCCCATCTAATCTGTATCTGTCTTGTTTGTACAAAGTTGTTTACATATCTCCCCAAATGAAATGTGAGCTCGTACAAAACATGGACTGTTTTTGCCCTTTTTTATATTCCCAACATTTAGTTCAGGGCTAGACATATAGTAAGTGCTTGATTAAATACTTGTTGACTGACTGACATTTGGAGATACACATAGGCACATAAACCTACATGTTTCTATGTATGTCCAGAGAACATCCTAAAAATCTTACTACTACTTAAGCTTTATAAGCATTCTCACTACTAAGTATATTTTTAGGTAGATATGTTGATATATTGATTTTTTTTAATATATAGGTGGAAAAGGAATGGCAGGCTGGGAAGGTGGAATCCGAGTACCAGGGATTGTTAGGTGGCCAGGAATATTGCCGGCTGGAAAAGTTATTGAGGAACCTACAAGTTTGATGGATATTTACCCAACTCTAACTGCACTAGTAGGAGCAACTTTACCTGAGGATAGGTAAGAAAATAATAATATCTGAGGACTCATCATCTTTGCTTTCTCATAAAAGGAAAAAGAAATTTAAAAGTTCAATTGTCTTCTCAAGGCTTTTCTTGCTAAATAGTTTTCCCTTGGTACATGGCTGTATCCTTGGATTGCATGGACAAACAAAATACATCTGATTCCACCAATACACAGAAGCTTTGAAGAAATAGATCTTGACTGAGTAATCATATTCTTGTCAATTGTGAAGATGAGAAAGTATGGAATGGATGAACATAGGAGACTAACTCTTATCTATATATAGATAATTAATTTTTGAGGGAGGAAGGCAAGGTAATTGGGGTTAAGTGACTTTCACAAGGTCACAAGATTAGTAAGTGTTAGGTGTTTCAGGTCAATTTGAACTTGGTTCCTCCTGACTGCAAGGCTCGAGCTCTATTCACTGTGCCACCTAGCTGCTCTGATAATTTTTTTTCCACTTATTTATATATTTTTAGTGTTCAACATTCATTTCCACACAAGACTTTAAGTTACAAATTTTCTCACTCTCTTTCTCATACTCCCCACCCCAAGATAGCAAACCTACTGAATACATCTTCCCCAAATCTCTTCTCTCATATGCACTCCCCTGTCCATCCTCCCACCTCAACTTTCTTGTAGAGAAAGATGGATTTCTATACCCCAGTGCCTTTATATCTTATTTCACAGTTGCATGTAAAAACAATTTTTTTAACATTTGTTTTTTTAAACTTTGATTTCTGGATTCTATCCCTTCTTTCCTCCTTACCCACCATCCAGGGAAGACATGCAATTCAATAGAAGTTGTAATTGTGTATGTAAAAAAAAGAACGTTTACATGGCTGTTATATTGTGGAAGACTATGTTTATTTCTCTCCATCCTATACCTCCCTCCACTTATTCTACTTTCTACTTTTACCCTGTCCCTTTTCAAAAGTGTTTCCCTCTAACTACCTTCTCCACCAATGTGCCCTCCCTTCTATCATCCCCCCTCTTATCCCCTTCCTTTGTACTTTCCCTTAGGGTAAGATACCCAATTGAGGGTTTATGTTATTTCCTCCTTAAGCTAAATTCAATGAGGGTAAGATTGACCCATTCCCTTTCACCTTCCTACTATTCCCCTCCATTGTAACAGTTTTCTCTTGCCTCTTTTACATCAGATAATTTACCCTATTCTATCTCTCCCTTTCTCCTTCTCCAAAAATATTCTTCTCTCACCTCTTAGTTTCATTTTTTTGATATCATCCCTTCCTATTCAACTGATCCTGTGCCCTTGTCTATGTATACATGTACACCCATATATACACAATCCTTTATGCATTTATACACACATACACCCTCCTACACAGACACACACCTACATATATTCCCTTCAACTATGTTCATACTGAGAAAAATATCAAGAGTTACAATTATCATTTTTCCATGTAGGAATATAAACAGTTCAACTTTAATAATTTCCTAATGATTTGTTTTTCCTTGTTTACTTTCTCATGCTTCTCTTGCTTCTTGTATTTGAAAGTCAAATTTTCTGTTCAGCTCTGTTTTTTTTTATCAAGAATGCTTGAAAGTCCTCTATTTCATTGAATGACCACATTTTCCCCTGAAACAGTATACTCAGTTTTGCTGGAAAGGTGATTCTTGGTTTTAATCCTAGCTCCTTTGACCTCTGGAATATCATATTCCAAGCCCTTCAGTCCCTTAATGTAGAAGCTGCTAGATATTGTGTTATCCTGATTGTGTTTCTACAATACTCAAATTGTTTCTTCCTTACTGTTTGTAATATTTTCTCCTTGATCTGGGAACTCTGGAATTTGGCTATGATATTCCTAGGAGTTTTCTCTTTGGCATCTTTTTCAAGTGGCATCTGGTGATATCTTTCAATTTCAATTTTGTCCTTTGGTGCTAGAATATCAGAGCAATTTTCATTGAGAATTTCTTGAAGAGAGATTCCTAGGCTCTTCTTTTGATTGTGGCTTTCATGAAGTCAAATTATTTAAAATTATCTCTCCTGGATCTATTTTCCATGTCAGTGGTTTTGACTATGAGATACTTCACATTGCATTCTACTTTTTCATTTATTTGGATCTGTTTTTTTTAATATCTTGATTTCTCAAAAAGGCATTAGCTTCCATTTACTCCAATCTAATTTTGAAGGAATTATTCTCTTAAGTGAATTTTTGAAATTCCTTTTCCAGATGACCAATTTGGCTCATTCTTCCCTTCATTGGCTTTTTGGGCCTCTTCTGTCACTTGAGTTATTCTATTTTTTATAGTGTTATTTTCTTCAGTCAGGGTGTTGACTTTCTTTTCATGATTTTCTTGTATTACTCTCATTTTTCTCCAGTTCTCTTACTTGATTTTCAAAATCCTCCTTGTGCTCCTCCATTGCCTGTGATCAGTTCGTGTTTTTCTTGGAAGGTTATGATGCAGGAGTTTTGACTTTGTGGTCTTCTTCTGGTTCCATGTTTTGATTACTTTTGTCCCCCCAAAAGATGCTATGGTCTGATTGCACTTCCTCTTTTTGCTCATCTTGCCAGCCAATGACTTGACTTTTGAGTTCTTTGCCATGGTAGAACTCTGCATCCAGAGTGGAGATAGCTGTGTCCCAAATTGCTGGTTTTTTTGCAGTTTTTTCAGAGTTCTTATTAGAGCTATGAGGAGGGTGCACTCTCTACAACCACCATAAGCTCTGGTACACTAGCGTTTCTTACCCCAGCACCACCATCCAGGACTGAGACCCAGATCCAAGGAGGTCAAAGCAAGAGTGATTGCTTTATGAATGGTTGCTTGGTTCTGGTAAGGAGCTCTGGAGGCAGCCAGGTGGCAGCAGCTGTAGCCACTGTGTTTCAGCCTCCTCTTGACCTGGTGGGAGGGAACAAGCCACACTCCCCTCTGAACCAGTTCCAGCAGGGTTTCCCCCTGATGTTTTCCTTTCTCTTTGGTATTTATGGGTTCAGAAGTCTAGAAACTGCCACAGCTGCTGGTGATTCACTCTCCTGAAGTCTGGTCCAGCATTTTTGGGTTGCTGGTCAAGGACACCCTGGGTCTCGACCCATATGGCTCACATGGGACTGTGATCTGTTACCTTCTCGGTGCAATAGACCATTCCTGTCAGCCTTCCAGGCTTCCTTTAGTGGGAGATTGGTTTCTTTCTGTCACTTTGTGGGTTCTGCAGCTTTAAATCTGTTTAGAGTCATTTTTTTTACAGGTATTGGAGGTGACTGGAGTGGGAGCTTAAGCAAGCTCCTGCTTTTACTCCACCATCTTGGCTCTGTCTTGATAATTATTATGTTTTTTCAGTCTCCAGTGATCAAGATTGAAAGTTATCATGAAATAAAAAAGGGAGTAGTGTTAATGACCAAGAGCTAGTGGTTCCTCCAGTTCACTGAAGCTGGTGTTCAATGTCACATCAGGAAATATCTTATGATACTTTTAAGTACAAAAAAAACTTATTTATAAATATCTACACATATCCCTGAATTTTAAATAGAATCCAAGTGAAGGCAGATGTACAGTTTTTTTAACTTATTTTTTTACTCATATCTAGAAAGTTATATTTCTAGGGAAAATTAAATTGGTTGTGTTAATTCATTCAATATGTTCTATTATATTACATTAAATTACAGTTGGTTTAATAAAATAATTGATTTTTCTTTTAATTAAAAATAATTGGAATTCTCTAGTCCCCTAAGTAGGTCCATTGTTCTGGGAACTAAGGTTTAATATGTTTTATTTTTAATCTTTGCTATGGTAAATAATATCATCCCAGAAAAAATCACAAATGAACATAATTTCTATTTATAGAATCAATTAATTTTAAAATAAACTGTGACAAGTAGAAATTACTTTAACGAAACACGAGTCTGATGATAACATCAGAGGAAAATAGTCTCATTGTGTGAGCCAGGGCTAATCAGAATAAGTGGTCAGGTTGTTGTTTGTGTTTTGTCCTTTAAAATGCTCATTAACTTTTTAGAAACTTACTCTTATAAAATATACTTTCTTCTCTATTTTAGCATTAGTTTCAAGAAATAAAATATTTGATCATTTAATTTTTTTCATGTCAAAATACATTTAAAATGAAAATTTCTTTTTAAAAAGATTTTCCAAAGTTTTATATATGAACAGAGGAATGATTTAAATTTTACAGTAGTAACAGAATATCTATCTTGGACTAAATCTCTAAAATTTCAAACCCTTGAGAAATACAGTATTTTCCGCATGATGGCTGGTGTTCAAAAGTGGATTTTAAGGTTATTTTTTCCTTCTCTTTTAAAAAATCTAGTTTGGTTCCAAATGTCCTCCCTTTCTTGGTGCTGCCTCATCCATTGAGAAGGCAAGATATATGATAAAGGTTTATATATATTATGTGTGTGTATGTACATAATTGATAAACTCACTTTGCAGTTAACATTCTGCAATGTCTGAATGTAATGTCTGTGATGTTGGATCAAAACTTATTTATTTTGCTGAAACCTTAAATATTCCAAATAAAATCCTGATTTTCTTCTACTATGTTTATATCCTAGTAGGAAAAATGTATAAGGGAACACAATTGAATCCAAACTGGAAAAAATTCTTTAAGAAATATTAAATCAAACACTGATCATGACTGAGAAACTGCTCTTCCTGCAGATTTCAGAGACATAGAACTGAATGATAATGCTGCTACAAATATCCAATGATCCCACTGGGTATATATTGCCTCATATTCACCACTGAGAGTTTTATCAATATATGGGTAATTTGTGTATGTAAGTATTCAGAGGAAAGAATTTTGACTTTGGGAGTAAGGTGACATAGGTCTAAACCTTAAAACTACAGTGGCACCAATTTTTCTTTGAAGATCTGTTTTTATGTTCGATGTGTGACTTCCATCATCATCATTCTAGATAGTAGCCCATATATTACGGTTTAAAGATTGAACATGGCAAATGTGTAACAGAGAATAACAATTAGCAACTTAATAAATTAGATTTCTGTATGTGCTTATATTAGGGTTTGAGGCAGCAAAAATTCATAGCTTTGTCGCTTGTACTGTTTTCTCTATGTACTTAATCTCATTCTGGTTTGTACTGTGTTTAATTGTGTGGATTGTATTTACTACTTTTAACTCCTTTGCTGAATTATAAACCTAGGCAAGGGTCATGCCTTCTTAGGCTTTATATTGCCCATAGTCCTCTACTAAAGTCATACGTTGATGAACATTTGACTTGGACACCAGGCATGGTTCTTGAATACTATTGTATTAGATCATAAGCTCCAGACGACTCCTTCACTTTGAGTACAGTTAGTGATGCCTGTGGTCCAAGGGTCAGTCTCAGTTAATATGAAAATGACTCATCACCAGAAAGTTGCTTACCAGGTGGTGTTATTTTGGTGCAGAGGTGTAGTATGAATACATAGCCTATGCCAGTGTTTATGTAGGGTTTGCTCTGTATGTTGATTGAAACAGTGACCTTTATTATATCATGAATATTTTAATTCTACAAGAGTTCCCCCCATGATAAGCATATATAAATGTTAACTGAATAAAAATAATCACTTGGTTTAAGATTCTATGCTGCTTCAATCTTAGGCATTAGAATATATGAAAGTTTTTCTTATGAAGCAAAAATTGTGAAATTTAATGCCTTTACAAGAAATTGAATACGTTGGGATTTACTAATATCCGCTAAGTTAATTAATGCAGCTAATTAAAGCAATACAAACAGAATTTTAATTAATCCATGGGTTAACTTTTTTGATGCAGGAGATATTACCCAGTATTTGTCTTTAAAACTCACATAGATATTTGGAGGTTTCTATCATTTGAGTTTTTTATTTCTGAATTTGTTTTGCCTTCTCCAATACTTTGTAATCCCTTGAGGAATGGAATTATTTTCTTTATAACACTTTGATATTTCCAAGATTGTCAAATGAGTTCTTTTTATTACCTCAGAATGATTGATGGACGAGATCTAATGCCCTTGTTGAAGGGAGAAGTTCAACACTCAGAGCATGAATTCTTGTACCACTACTGTGGCCCATTTTTACATGCTGTACGGTGGCACCCAAGGAACAGTGAGTAATAATATATAGTGGGAAATGGGCTAAAATATTATTAGAATTCTACTCCTAGTCCCAGATGTTGACCTTGAGGATGTTACTGGGACAGTTTTTTAAATTTATTTTTCTCTTCAGAAAAAGAAAGGGATTAGATTGGTTGACCTCTAAAAACCTGACCAGTCTGAACATCGCAGAATATTACCTGATGCAATCCAACAGTAAAACATGTGATAACTTCTTTCTCATGTTCACACCTTTCTGAAAGTCACTATAAATAGTCCAAGATGTAGGGAATATTTTAAAATAATATTTATTTTGAGGAATGGATTGAATGAATTCTATTTTATGAGAAAACGAGAAGAAAACAGATTCATGGTTTTGTATCAAAGGTTTATTACCACAGAGAATGAAGTGATAAGGTGACTTCCTAGAAGTAAGACGATGATTACTTTATCAGTTTTGTAAAGGAGATATGTGAAAAAGTTGCCGTAACATAGACAAAGTACTAGCAGTTTGATACCTGGGAATAAGGGAAAGGCTTTATATCTGACTTTTTTTCCGCTTAACCTTTAGGTGATGCTGTTTGGAAGGTCCATTATGTGACACCCGTTTTCCAACCCACAGGAGCAATAGGTTGCCATGATGCATTACTTGGCTTATGCCAATGTGTAGGAGAAAATGTTACACACCATGATCCACCTTTGTTGTTTGAACTCTCAAGGGATCCTTCGGAATCTAAGCCCCTTTCTCCAGACAATGAACCTTCCTATGATACAGTAATTAAGAGAGTAAAAAAAGCAGTGAAGAAGCATCAAAAGACACTCACTCCTGTCCCAGAACAACTTACTTTGTATAACAAGGATCACATATGGCTGAAGCCATGCTGTGGTGTTTTCCCATTCTGCCTGTGTGATAAGGAAACTGGAAATTTTACCTTTTAATTATATTTAAAAATATAATAAGATGTTTCCCATTAAAAATTGTTTCTTTCCATTTTGTAATGACTAACGATTAGACTTCCAGTAATGTTACAGCTTAGTCAACAGCTTTAATATTCAGGAGAGTAATGATACAATGTTCCCAATTTGGATTTAGAGACTTACTGGTTTCCCATTTGATGGCTGTCACTATCTACATGTATGGGCTTGGTCATGTGTCTTCGCCTCTCCAAGACTCGATTTCTATATATATATAAAATTAGCAAGTTAAACTATATGTCTTCAAGGACACTTCTACATTGAAATAAATGATGTCATAAACATGTCACTCTCTTCACTCACTGACACTTTTGTATCCCACTAGCAAATGACGTCAGACTTTACATTTTGCTTTCTCAAAAATGTGTTGAATTTAAAAGGGCCAAGAATTTCTAATTGTTTTGTGTGTGTGTGTGTGTCCTCTGCAAAATACTCATCCATACACAACTGTAGAAAGTTTTAAGATGACTGAGGATAAAAGTGAATAAAAGAGAATCAATCAATGAGCAAGACACAAACGCAATTACTACAAAATTTTGAAAGGAGTCACACAAAATCAAGCCTAGCGCCAAGTCCTCTTCCAAACGGCTGAGAGAACCACCTGCCCACAAAAAGTATCTAACACGCGCCATGCAAAATTGGTCTTAGAAAAATACAACCATTCCAAAGCAATGTTAGCAGATAATGATATTGCTGACAAATTGGAATAACAAAAGTCAGTTTGATATAATTATGATCCTTCCATGGAGAGAGAGGTAGGCAGTTACACTGGTATTAACTTGGGTAGCACAAATATTCATTTCTGGGGCTATTTTCAATTCATGTAGACACCTTACTATGGACAAAGGAATTTTCTTTCAGATAGGTGAGAGAGGGAAAGAGGTGTTAGTGTCTACTGGGAACTAGAAAGAATGAAGGGTACAGACCGAATCATTTCTCCTTCTAATTCTTCTTTTAGGTTGTCAAAATCAACTTTAGTTAGTCATGAATGCTTTCTTTTATTTCTTCTTCAATAAAGATGGTATAAAACCAGGAGGAAACACCACCCTCCTTATTTAAAAGATGAAGAAATGAGAATCCAGATACACAAAGTTATTTCTTCAAAAACGGAAAAGTAGGAGTATGACATAGGAGTAAGACATACACTCTTGAATCTAGTATTCAGTTTAACACACTATGATTTAGCAGCAAAAATATAAATCTGGGTTTGGCATTAACTTTCATTTCTGCAATTAACAAGTGGCTGTTTTATCTTGGGCAAAGTTGTATGGGATGATGCAGTGGGATGTAGTCAAATGAGCAACAGCTCTTTAGTCAAAAGACTTGGGTGACACTTACTGCCTGTGTAATTTTGCAGGAGTCATTAAACCTTCCTGGGCCTGTTTCCTCCTTCCTAAAATTAAGAGGTTGGATTAGATGGTCTCTGAGGTTCTTTTCTAGCTCTCAGACTATAATGATACTTTCAGCGCTCCGATTTTCTTTTTTTTTTATATATAAAGCAATTGGGGTTAAGTAACTTGCCTAAGGTTACATGGCCAGTTATTTTGTGTGGGTGTTAAGTATGTGGGGCCGGACCTCCCGACTCTGTGGCCAGCTCTCTTACTCACTGTGCCATCTAGCCTCCCCCCAATTTTCTCTTCTGTAAGATGAGGAGGTAGAAAAGATAATTTCTCTGTGTTCCCCTCCAGATATTTACTGAATACTTGATTCTTATGCATATGAACAAAAATCTTTTCATACTATTAAGTCTTAAATCAGTAATTTCACCATTACAAGTCATAAGACTATTTTAAACTGTGTAGCTTTTTCTCCCTGTTGTCTTCTATATTCTCCCCTTAATTAAAAACAAAACCCTGAAATTTCATTATTATTAGTTTATCCTATCCATAAAATGAAGGTGTAAAATGGTTTCTTCATTTAATGCAAATTCTGAGAACTTCTGTTAATCATAGTGCTACACAATTTATAGGACTAGACATGTTTCAACAAACTTTAATTTTATCACTAGAGGGCAAATGGTACAGCATAGTTCAGGGGATCTGTTAGAGAATTAAGAGTCTGTTTTTGTTTTTTGTTTTTTTAAATCAGGTGCATACATTTAAATTAAAACCCCCAGAAACAAAATTTTGTAAAAGATCCTTCCCTGCCTTTACTGATTAAATGAAATGCTTTTGTGTACTCTAGTGAAATACCTGAGACCAGTGGAGAGATATCTATGGTGTGGTGAAAAGATTGACAGTTTTCAAATCAAAGGATTAAGTGCCGAAGTAGGAATCTTGGCATTGTCTCTAACTAACAATATGACACTGAACAAATCAGTTCTCCTCTCTGGTGACCAGTATTTTTCATTTTCAATTACAAAAGATTTGGGAGAGAAGATATCTAGAATTCTTTTAAATTATGAAACCCATGATCTGTAATTGATTCTCACCCATCACTAAACAATGTTGTATATAAAAGGATATTGGCTCATTGTAAGGAAGAATTTCAATCAGCCTCTTGCCTCTCGACTGGTTACCTGACTCCCCAGGACCTATGTTCTCCTACTTTTGTATGCTATGAAGAGGGCAACCTGAGGCCCCATAGTACACAAGAAGAAGGGGGTGATACTGGGCCTTTGGAGAGCTTTCCTTCCTCAGTTGATCTCTACCCATTCACTCCAATTCTATCTGGATTATTCTCCAAAGTTATCATACTTCCCCTCCCTCTAGTGCCCTGCATTTCAAATACATATACACAAACATTCGCACATAAATATGTGTATGTGTGTGTATGATCCCAAATATAATAGGAAATTTATACATCATGGACACTTAAGTAGAACATGTGCAAGTGATGGAAAGATGAAGGGTAAGATCATTCCTATATCTAAGCACAGGAATAGGTCAAGGGGGCTGAATATATTGAGGAACAGAGAAGTTAAGATTTTTGATGGAACTAGGTATTTGATGGAATAGAGATAAACAGTTATGTTTTTATGCATTTTATCAAATACTTTCTCTCTATATAATGTGTCTAATTATATATACACTATATCTATCTACACCTTTATATCTGTATACTCATGTGTATATATGCAAAGAGAGAGAATGTCTAGCTTTCATATATAAGTATACATATTTAACATTTTATATAGGATATGTGTGGATATTATGTATATATCTACATATTTATGTAGATCATATTATGATAATCCCTTAAATATCTTATTCCAGCTTCTCAGTTCTGTTCAGTTCTGCCTACTTCTTTAGTCCTAAGTTTACATCTAGGGACGGTCATATCCATCATCTTTCCATTATTCACCAGTGTTCCACTTCCATGTTTAAGGTCTGTGAAGTTCCTGTTTCTTAGAATCATTTTTCATTATATCTTTACCTATGCCTGATGATCCCATACCCAGTTTTTTCTTCTCAACATGACCTCCAGTCCTTCTATCTTGCTCTATTCTTTTCTCTTTCCAATTGCTACCCTGTTCTGAACCACTTCATTTCTACACTATCGTATAGTCCTCCAATCTGTCCCACGTTGTCATATCCCCAATCAATCCAACCCCCAAACTGGAAGTCTCCTACGAATGTACTTCCTTCATCCTTATTCCCATGCAACAGGAAATAACAAAAGCACATTGCCTTAGTCCACTACAAAATTTGCAGCATGTAATCTAATTTGGAGTCACAGGAGCAAGACAGTCCTTCTAGTTCTTCCTAATCAATTCTTTATCCCATTCACCACTATCTTTTCAAGCTCCTCCTCTCTCTTCAAACCTCTCACTACATTCTCTCATTTCACACTCTCAGCTGAGTGAGAATTTCATTTCATACTTCACCAAAAAAAGAAATCATTCACTCAGATTTCCCCAGTCTTCTATTTCCCTATCTTATATGTCTCTGAGATAATTCCTTCCATCTTTTCCTTTATTTCAGTGTCCAATGAAGAAGTGGTTTTTTTTCTTTGCTAAGGATTATCCTCCTATTTGCAACCTTGATCCTTTGTCCTTCCATCTTCTCCAGTAGATTTTCCTCCTATTTTCATTATTCCATTTTTTATCTTCAGTCTCTCTTGATTTGCTGGTTCTTTCCTAATTGCTTTTAAAAGACCCATACCTCACCCAAGATTAATGAAACTCTCACTGGATTCCATTTTCCTCTCAAACTATTACCCTCTAACTCTCCTCTCATTCTAAGATAAACCCTTTGGAGGAAGCCATCAATGCTTGGTTTATTCATTTCCTCTTCTTTCTTCATCTTCTAAACTCTCTCTGGACTCATTTCTGATTTCACCATTCAATTACAATAGCTTTCTCCACAGTTATTAATAACCCCAATGGCCAAATCAAATAGCCTTTTCATTTTATCAATTTAAATTTTTTCTCAGCATTTAACGCTATTGATTACATTCTCTTTGATTAATTCTCCTCCATGGGTTTTTCATAACATTGACTTCTCTTTATTTGTCCTCCTACCTTTCTGACTGATATCTAGTCTCCTTTGCTGATTCTTCTTTCACATCGTGGCATTTTCCTTTGGGTATTCCCAAGAATCTTACAGGTGCTGTTCTCTTTTTCCCCTCTATATTACTTCTCATTAACTCCAATGGGTTCAATTCTCTTCTCTGTCAATCAATCAGACAATATGCATTTATTGTTTACTGTATGTCAGGCACTGTGCTAAGTGCTGGGGACAGAGTTATGAAGATTGTAATAATCTTTATTCTTAATAATTTCATGAGAAGTTAATAAGTACTTATGCAAGTATATATCAAAACCTATAAAGGGAATAAATGCAAAATAATTAATGACAAATAAGCTTTGAAGTCAAGATATTAACAGCTGGAGGGATCAGGAAATGCTTCATGAAGAGGGTGATACTTGTGATTCATCTCGAAGGAAGAAAGTTATTTCACACACATGTATATTATGTGATATGTTTATGATAGATATCACTAAAGTCATATATATGCACTTACATACATATTCATGCACACACACATTTTCCTCACACTCCTTCCTATTCCAAATCCTATTCCCTATTGCCTCTATCCTCCTAATCACCTGGATTTAAAACCTCAGCATCCTCCTTTACTTTCAGTGCTCCCTTACCTTACACACTTTGGTTTTCCAAAAGTCTTAATGTACTTAAACCTTAGTGCCTTAAAAGTGCAGTAAGACATTTAGAACACCTTCTATGTCCAATCAGTTACTATTCAGAACTAATACTTATCAGAAACTACTTGTTTCTAACTCCATAGCAGGTCCCACATAGTCTTCTTCTCTCCAGTCTCTTAATGAATGCCCTAGCTTGGACTCTTATCTCCTCTAGCTTGGATTATTGTTACAACCTTCTAATTGCCTATCTTAAGCATCTCATTCCTTTTATCTCTCCTCACACCACTGCCAATGTGATTTTCCTAAGGTATAGATCTAACAGTGTCACCCACTTAACCAACTCCTGTAGTTAATACCTCTGCTTGGCAGTGAATGCTCTTTCTATCTGGCCCCTTCCCCTCATTCCAGTGTTCTAATATATTATTCCACTCCACACGTTCTATGATGAAGCCATATTGGCCTAGTTCAGGTTCTTCACATGAAGAAATCCCAATACATCTATGCTCTCTGTGCCTTTAAACTGACCATACCCTGTGCCTGGAAATCTTTCCCAGTTCACTTCCTCCAAGAATCAATGGCTTCCAGTAAGACTCAGTGCAAACACTACTTTCTTCAGGAAGCCTTTCATTCTCCTTTTCCATCTCCTAATATGCTTCCCCTAAATAGAAGTAAATGTTGTGATAACCTATTCATACTTGAAGATTATACTCCTAAAGTCAGAATTTACTGTGTAATAATTTTATTTTTTCTTATCTTTATAATGTATTTGCAGCTAGAATCTGACTTCTGATTATTTAACAGGCCCATAAATATTCTAGAAGAGGTGATATTTGATGAAACAACAGTAGACCAATATTAAAAAAAACTTAACAAGGTTTATGTTTCTTGTAGCCAAAATTTCTCAAAGGCAAACAATTAATATGCAGGAAATTTTGCTTGGTGCAAGGTTCATATGGGAAGAAGCTTGTCAGGAAGTTCATAAATATAGAGGAGGTTGGAGTTCCTTAAGGCACAATCAGATGATCTCCACTAAGTACTCCAAGGAATTTCTTATAATGTCAGGTCATTAGGCAGAATGAGGTCATTGCACTATATCTATAAGATCCCTTCTCCTCTCAATTTTATGTTCTATGAATTTCTTAGCTTGAGAGCAAGGGGGAGGAAAGGTTTCCAAGGATGTCATCTTCTGTGATTTTGATCAATGTTTAGTTCAATCACATGTTAGAAGCATAGTGGTGTCACTTGGCAACCAGGGCTCTGTCCCCTAACTCACAAAAAGACTACAATATACAAATTTATCTACAAGCCATATAGTGAATGTATGCATGTCTCTAGTGAGTCTGAGTCAGACTGCGGTTCAGACTGGTATGTATGGGCATAAGAGCTCATGGAAAGGATGACTCAAATTGTGTGCAGAGAGGAGGAGGGGAAAAGAAAAATGTTTATTTGCTCATTAAGAAAGGAAACACAGTCAAAGAGATAAAGAAACTCTGAAGAGACAGATCATCTCTTGGGACTTCAACCCCTCTAGGGTTAAAGGTAATTACATATTGCTACAGAAACCAAAATGCTCATCCTGAGGAAAAAGAAAATATTGCAGACATCTTAGGTTCCTTGTCTTTTATTCTTTAATGCTTTCAAGTACCTTAAAGGTTGGATGAAACTAATGATTAATTCCTGTTGATTATCCTGTATCTCCCTCTCTCATGACCCCTCCCCAAATGCAATGAGTTCTGCCAACTTTCCATAATGTCTCACTTAAACATGCGCAGCCAAATTATCCTGAAATCTAGTATCCGCTAGAGCTCCCCTCTAGTTTTGGGTCAGGATTGGGAATAATTCAGAGTATTTGGAGTTATCACAAAGCAAAGTTTTGCAGACTTTGCTTTAGTCTTACTCTAGTGAATTTCCTCAGATCCCCAGTTCTTGTCTTGCTGATACAGCTTTCTGAGTCACACAGGTGGTGAATCGTTTCACAGGAATTTCTTAGAAACAGAGAAGAATCTTAGGGACTCAAGAAAAATCTTTTCCCCCACCCTCAAGCCCCTTCTGAATCTTTATATTTTGAATTGAAACTGAAGGATTCCTGTTCTTAACACTATAAATTCTCGGGCAACTCAGAGGGTCCAACTTTTCACCATGGAGCCTAGGGACACAGAACAGAGAAAGCCATGGGTTAAGTCTAAAAATTGTTTGTCTGATAGAAGATGCAAGTAGACTGTTAACTAGCCACGAGATAGTTGTTTCTCACTAGCCTTTTCTTGTGGGTGGGTCTAATCCTCATAACTCTGGAGACCCATGCACATTGATTAATAAACAGAGGACAATGATTTTTAGTCAAAGGACCTGAGCTACAATCTTAATTTAGGCATTTTCTACCTGTAAGAAATTTGTTAGGTAATTTAACGCCAGAGACTTGAGTTTTCTTATTTGCAAAATGAGGTCCTTGACAGCAGTTAATTTCCCTTTTAGCTCTAAACTTATGATCCTATGAAGAGAACAATAGAACATATATCCCTAAACGTATCAAAAACAAAAAGAAAGTTCTCAAGTATAACAAAACATTCATAACAGAAATTTGTATGGTAACAAAAGAATAGAAAAAAATGATCCCATTGAAAACTGGAAACAAATTGTATTGTACACACAAGCATACAGATATACACATTTATGTTAAGTGCACATATGAATGTATCGGTATAATAAACATTGATATCTAATTATACATGTATTATATATAATAAATAATATATACACATATAACAGTATATATGTATATACATATGTATGAATTTTAGTTTCAAAAAGGTATTAGAACAAAGATTTATTTTCTTATACAAGACTCCTGTTCTTTTTATATTGAAATGTTTGGGTTGCTAAGTAATTAAGTTCACAAAAAATTAAAAAAGAATCTATGAAAATGAGACCTTGAGACAAATATGTCAATATTTATGTGAATTAATTCAGAGTGAACAGAACCAGGAGAAATATAATACTTGTTGATGATCATATAAATTAAAGGGACCTTAAAATCAATGGTGTCAAACTCAAATGGAAATGGATGGGGGCAGGAGGCTTTAAACCATACATAAGAATGTCCACAGGCCCTATATTGATGTTAAAAATATTAAAATCATCTATATTCTATTATGTTTTTATTAATTTTGCTAAATACTTTCCAAATACATTTTAATATGGCCTGGAGCCCAATCAAGAAAGAGCCATCTTCCAAGAGCCCATCAAGGAAAACTGCCCCGAGATACTAGAACCAGATGGTAAAATAGAAATCGATAGAATCTACTGGTGATCTTCTGAAAGAGATCCCAAATTGAAAAGTCCTCGAAATGTTGTGGCCAACTCCAGAATTACCAGGTAAAGGAGAAAATACTTCAAGTGGCCAGAGAGAAACAATTCAAATATCATGGAACCACAGTGAGGATCACACAGGATCTGGCAGCCTCTATACTGATAGATTGGAGGAAGTGGAATACAATTTTTCACAAGGAAAAAGAGCTTGGGTTACAACCAAGGATCACCTACCCAGTGAGACTGAGCATATTCTTCCAGGCAAGAAGATGGTCATTCAACAATATTACAGATTTCCAGACCTTCCTGATGAAACAGCCAGAGCTCAATGGAAGATTCAACCTCCAATCATGAAACACAAGAGAGACATAGAAAAGTAAATAAGGAAAACACACACACACAGTTATTTAACAAGAGCACTGTTTATAGACAAATAGAGGGTATGAGTATAAATTACATAAAATGATGATTAAAAAAAACTTATTAAAGGCTACAAAGGGACTGCAATGGACAAAGAGGAAAGAATGAAGTGGAAAAGGGTAAATTATGGCACACAAAGAGGCATAAAAACAATATAGCAGAGGGAAAGAAGGGAGGGAGATGAGGATTATATAAGCTCTTCCCTCATTGGATCTGGTGCAAGGAGGGAATAACACAGCCAGTTAAGCATAAGAATCTATCGAGAAGAGACAAAAAATTTATCATAATAGAGGGAAAGAGGGGAGGGAGAGGAGTTTTGCATGATATTTGTTCCTGTCACTCTTGGTGTGAAGAAGAAATAACATACTGCATTAAATATAAAAATATCCTACAGGCAGTGGGAGGGGGGAAGGGCTAAGAAAGGGAGCGTGGTTAGAAGGGAGGGAAGAATTAAGGGGGCAGGGGAGGAAAAGGGAGGGGGGCTAATAAGAAGGTAATACTGAGGGAGGTGGTGGTCAAAAGGAAAACTCTTAAGGAGGGGAAGGGAGAAGGGGAGAAAAATATAAGCATAAACAAGGGAGGGAATAGGATGGAGATAGTAATCATAACTGTGAATGTGAATGGAATAAACTCTCCCATAAAACAGAGGCAGATAGCAGAATGGATTAAAAACCATAATCCTACAATATGCTGTTTACAAGAAAGACATCTGAAACAAAGGGATACACACGGGGTAAAGATAAAAGCCTGGAGTAAAATATATCGTGCTTCAGGTAAAGTAAAAAAAGCAGGGGAAGCCATTCTTATCTCAAATAAAGCAAAAGCAAAAATTGATCTAATTAAAAGAGATAAGGAAGGAAACTATATCCTGCTAAAAGGAACTATCGAGAATGAAGCAATATCATTACATAGCA
>NW_027187361.1:11486577-11505139 GCF_028583685.1 Petaurus breviceps papuanus | reverse complement strand
TCTGAACTTGATAAATCCAACCTCAAAATAAACAAGAAAGAAGTTAAGGAGGTGAATAGAATTTTAGAGATCGTAGGTATGATAGATCTCTGGAGAAAACTAAATGGGGATAAAAAGGAATATACCTGGGGTGACCAGGTGGCTCAGTGAGCAAGAGCACCAGCCCCAGTGTCGGGATGACCTGGGGATGGAATCGGGACTCAGATACTTAGCACCGCACCCAGAAATAACTAGCTGTGTAACCTTGAGCAAGTTACTTAACCCCAATTGCTTAAAAAAAAGGAATATACCTTCCTCTCAGTGGTACATGGCACATACACAAAAATCAACCATGTACTAGGATATAAAACCCTCACAATTCAGTGCAGAAATGCAGAAATATTAAATGCATCATTCTCAGATCATGATGCAATAAAAATCGTATGCAATAAAGGACCATGCTAAAACAGACTAAAAACTAATTGGAAACTAAACAATTTAATCCTAAAGAATGAGTGGGTCGAACAAGAAATCATAGAAACAATTAGCAACTGCATTCAAGAGAATTAACAACAATGAGAAAACATACTAAAATATGTGGGATGCATCAAAGTCAGTTCTTAGGGGAAGTTTTATATCCCTGAGTTCATACATGAATAAATTAGAGAAAAGGGAGGTCAATGAATTGGGCATGCAATTGAAAAAGCTAGAAATAGAACAAATTGAAAATCCAGAATTAAATACTTACATTAGAAATAATGAAAACCAAAGGAAAGATTAATAAAATCAAAATTAAGGAAAGTATTGAATTAATAAACAAAACTTAGATCTGGTTTAATGAAAATGCCAATAAAATTGATAGACCCTTAGCCAATATGATAAAAAAAGGAAAAATAAAACCAAATTGTGAGTATCCAAAATGAAAAGGGTGAATTTGATTAAGATATTCCCATGTAGGGTATGGCTATGTGGCACAGTGAATAGTGTACTGGCCTTGGAATCAGGCAGATCTGCGTTCAAATTTGGCCTCCGACACTTAACACTTGATAGCCGTGTGACCTTGGGCAAGTCACTTAACCCCAATTGCCCTGCCCTTAGGAATAAGGATTCCTATCTGCTAGGTAGAATAGTTGGCAACTGAATATTATTTTTTCATAATCATATGGTAATGCAAATTAATTCAACATTTTTGATAGAGTGCTCTACTTCTCCACCTTCTCAAACTGCACAAATTTCTTTTTTGTGTTGCAAAAATGAAGACATGCTGTACTTCCAAATGAAAAATAATCTGACAGGAGAATTCTGCATATCTTTATATGTGAATGGGGGAGAAAGCTTGAGGTTAAAAGGCCAGTAAAAATGAAGAAAGAGTAATTTCCAGGATTCACTCTCCTTCAAAACAGACATTCATTCAGAGATCAAGAAAAGTAAATAGTATATTCTACAAGGGAAAGAAGACACATATTTGGTGTCATACAATTGGCCTTAGCAATCAAATAGTAACCCAATGAGAAGCCAATATGCAATTATGCTAGAGGGTAATAGACAATGTTTTTTTTTTCTCCACAGAGATTTCACCTTTCATCTTCTTCATTTGTATTTTTTCTCAAAAAATCAAAATATGAGATTACTTTTAGAATATGTAAAATGTATTAGCCATGTTTAAAAAATATTTAACAGCATTTCATCCTAAAAGTATCATAGCACTACCATATATAGTTGTTAGTAAAGGTTAAATATATAGTCTTCAGAGCCATGCCTTTCTGAAAATCCCAAATGCATGTCATACTTCACATCTTAATTCCAAGGAGGGTAAATGAGCTTTCATACACCTTGGACATTTGCACAAAGACCTCTCTCCTCAAACTCCCAATTAAGCTTCCTCCCTGCCCAACACACTTACAACAGGAGACTTCCTTTCTTATTTTAATGAGAATATTGAAACAATATGGTGTAAGTATCTTTAGCTCCCTTCCTTCAGGCTTCATATCTTCTTGGCATCATTTCTTGTCTCTCCTTCCCCTCATGCATCAATTATTTCTGGTTAAAAAAGAAGTGTATTAATTCATCACTAGGGTTAATCCCTTTACCTGCCAGAGATCCTGGGTCATTGCCAAGTCATATTGACCTTTGTCTTTTCACTGGACTTTGCTGACTCTAGAGGAAAGAGTGAGGCTGGTGACTTTGCTCAGCTCTTTCCTACCCATATCCAATTCATGTGTATGTCAAGACATCACCCTTCTGATATCATTGGTCCTCTTCAGGAATGAAGGACAGATCACAACAACACCTGTCAGAACATTGGATTTGAAATCAGAAGACAGGTTTAATTCCTAGCCTTAAGGTTTACCAGTTGTATGATTCTAGACAACTTAATGAACCGTGTTTGATCATGGACTCTTTATTTTTATAATTAGGCTATTATACTACCGAGGCAGTGTTCCTCAGTGAAGAGTGCTAGATGTTGTAGTTGGAGTTCATGTATTTGAAGGCCAGCTCTCATGTTTGCTCCCCTTATGACTTTTGACAAGCCTTTTCACTTCTCTTGGCCTTGTTTTCTTCATTTGGAAAACGACTTAAAAAAAAACTTAAATTGTAAGGTCCCAGTCATTTCTTTCTTTTGCTTTTTTTTGGAGGGCAATTGGGGTTAAGTGACTGGCCAAGGGCACACAGGTTGTTTTTGTGTTAAGTGTCTGAGGCCGGACTTGAACTCAGGTCATCCTGACTCCAGGGCCGGTGCTCTATTCACTGCGCCACCTAGCCTCGCCCAGTCCCTGTCATTTCTAAAGCCATGATCCTATAACTAGATGACAGTTGAAGTGATTTCCAGTTGTATATCCTGCAATCCCTCTTATTTCCTTTAGGATTTTGCTCCTATAGGCTTCCTTTATCCTTATTCTTAGGTGACTTGTTTATATGGCTAACTTTGACCTGTCTTTTTGAATGTAATATTATTATCTTAGAGTGCTTTTGGGATATCTGTATTTGTATGTCTTTTTGCACCTCAAACTTATGTATTAAAATAAATTCATTACCTTTCTGTCCAAATTTGTTCCTTCTTTTGGTTTTGTTACTTTTTCCCCTAGTAATATCACTATAAAGCTCATCTGTATTCAAAATTTGGTTATATATTTATCTCTTTGCTCTACCTTATATTTCTTAATACATAATTTTAGTAACTCTTATCTTAGTCTCTTTCTCTATATTCCCATTCCAATTCCCCAAGTACAGGTCTCTGTTAATGTTCACCTGGATTATTTAAATAATCTATGCTTAATTCTTCCCACATCTATTCTTTCTTTAATCAGCTTCTTCATACTGTTAAAAAATTCATTTTTCTTTTGCATAGATCAAGTCTATGCACAGATCCACAATGCTCAAATGTCTATAGTGTGTCTCTGTTATCTAATGAATATAGTTCAAATTCTCTTGCTTATAATTAAATACCCTCCACTATCTGGTGCTACATGGCTATAACATTATTTGCTCAGACGTAGCTTCTAATCCAATGCCCAGAAACTTCTCCTCATTTAGCAGTGCATATCTGAAATAAAAATTTGCTCTGTCACTTCATATCTATCTGTACTTTCTCTTCTTTATAAAGTCTTATCAATTCTTTTCCATGGACACTATACACAAAATATTTTTCTTCTATCTTTTCGCAATTACTCCCTTCCATCTATTTCATGTTCAAATCACACTGACATCCTTATTGCTGTTATACACAACATTTCATCAACCTCCTCTGTGACCACTGAGTCTTGACTGTATAAAATAGAATATTCTAGGCATACCACTTTGAAGAACTCAAAGAATGTTAGAGAGCCTGAATAATCTGGGTACCAAGGAAGGAGAACACCTTTTACCTAGTTCTTTGGTTTCAATTCTTCTTGCCTCCCCTTAATGTCTTAAACTAAGTATTATCCTTTGTATTAGGTAAAATGAGTCCAAACTAAAGGTCTTTTAGCATTATTGGTCAGTTTGCTTAATTTATAGTGTAAGTACCAAATAAATAATTCCAACAAACTGGGGCACTACACTTTTATATTGACTATCTTCTCCTTCCATATTATTTTTTAATGGGTGATACTTCCTCTATGGCTCCCTGCTTCTTATAGAAAAGGATATGGGAAGAATCTTGAGCAAGTGGCTTTGGCTTGTGTTGCCAAGTTGGATAAAAATACAGCATCAATCAGATAAAAGGGAAATTTTAGCTCTATCTACTTCCCCATTGTGGCTACAAGGTAGTTCAGGCTGCTTTGATATTTGTGAGTCATAGTGGGCTTCCAAAAATCATTACTGGATATGCTTCATTTCCCTTTTATTTCAGTTGCTGATTTATTGACAAGAATAATATTAGCTAACATTTAGATAGTACTTAAAGGTTTGCCAAATATTTTACACATGCAATCACAGTTAATCCTCACAACAACCCTGTGAAATAGGAACAATTAGTGCACCCATTTTACAGATGTGGGAACTGAAGCAGACAGAAGTACATGATCTCAGGGCTGAATTGGACTGAGCGGGAAAATGACAGAGTTTTATCTCAATGGCATCAGATGTGGTGTGTTTCCACTCTACTCCATTCTGAAGGTAAATCAAACTTTATTCCACCTAAATATGTTTAATTTTAGCCTGACTGATTTGAAAACTAGAAAGATGATGACTCTGGAAATTTAGGCAACC
Organism: Petaurus breviceps papuanus; assembly: GCF_028583685.1. NCBI lineage: Eukaryota > Metazoa > Chordata > Mammalia > Diprotodontia > Petauridae > Petaurus > Petaurus breviceps. The sequence goes on along the minus strand of NW_027187361.1, from coordinate 11,500,471 downwards.
TAGGATCTCATTCTAGTTCTCTGTCCTTGGTTAAGCTATGGAACCTGAGCAGAACACATTAGTTCTCTGGGTAAGAGATTGCATTTGAATACATTGAGGATAATAGTGGTATCAGTCTCAAAGGTTCAGATACTATGTTCTGTTGAAGGTCTTTCTCTTGAATACATTACACACACACATACACACACACACTCCCTGACATACACACATATGCAAAGACATATGCAAATCTACACCTATCTATACCTATATAAAGAGACAAAACAATATTTAGAAATTATGTCTCAAAGTTCTCTGACTATTTTTTATTGAGGGGAAGACACAGAATGTACGTCCAAGGCTTTGTTATGTTTGGTAAGCAAGCATTTTGATGCAAATGGCCTGCAGAGGGAAGTGATAGAGGGGAAAACATCTGTGTGGGAGTTGAATGTCTCTGTGCACAACTGTTCCATGCTTGTGTTCCAACAGGTGCCAAATCATTGATTTCTATAATTTAAAAAGTGTCAGGAGTAGACAATAGTTATATAAGAATAGCTGACTTGGGTAAAGTCACTTATAGACCCTTAGAAGTAACTCAGTTTTAAGAGATAACATGAGGGTGTGTGGAAGTCTTTCTTTTTTCTCTTTTTGGGGAACATCCGGTTCTGTATGGAGGGTGAAAGGGACACGTTCTTTAAGGAGAGAAAAAAACAGCCTTGCAAAGTACCACTTACTCTTCTTTCTCACATTTGTTCCCACTAGGAAACTGAATTGTTTCCATTTGAATTGTCTTAGGAAGATTCTTTTAAAAAATGTTTTTAAAGCAATTGGGGTGAAGTAACTTTCACAAAGTTACACAGCCAGTTTGTGTGTGTGTGTGTGTGTGTGTGTGTGTGTATTAAGTATCTGAGGCCAGAACCAATCTCAGGTCCTCCTGACTACAGGGTCAGTGCTCTTACTCACTTGCAACCACCTAGCTGCCCAGTCTTAGGAAGATTCTGAAGATCACCTGGCAAGACAAAGTAGTGAACACTGAGGAGCTAAATTTCCCAGCATTCAAACTCCACTGCAGAGATGACAATTCTGATGGGCTGCTCATATTGTTTGAATGCCAAAAATGTGTTTGCCTAAAAAACTATTTTACAGAGAACCCACACAAGGCAAGTGCTCACCATGGAGGTCAGAAGAAGTGATACTCTCGAGTTCTCTCTGAAGAACTTTGGAATTAATTGTTAGATATAGGGGAAAGTGGTATAGGATTGACTAGAATGCCATGCCCACATCGAAGAAGGCACTGTGTTCTTAGGGCAAAGCAGAATTGCAATAGATCAAAAGAAATGTGAAATGTACAAATTTAGGTATCTCCACTCCAAACATTCATATGGACCATTTTTACCCAACCTGTGGTAGAGTCATCTAAACTCATATTGGTCTGATCAGCCACATTCAGACACACTATACCTTGATCCCAAAATAGTGATGTCATTTTGGTCTTTTTTGACATTGAAGGACAACAACCATCATGTGTGAAGCAGCAATCACCAGTATATTGTTCTGAACATGGAACAAATCAATAGTATTTAATACTGTGCATACCCATAATTCTATTAATAGAACCACAACCCTACTATACCTTAGTACACCCTAGCCCTTTACAACACCATCTCAATGAGTAGCAATGGTTATACATATGTCCAAACATTCTACTATGAGGTTGATGTCTCTTAGCTACATTGTTTCTCAGACAACAAATAATAGCCCCTAGCTATTGTCATAACCTTTGAGAACTCAGGGTCTGATGAGTAAACTATATGTTTCATATTGTTTTAAATATATTTCAATACTGTCACATTTGTTATGGTCAACAAAGGGTTAAAATTTGCAAGGAGTAGAAAAACCATTCAGGGAAAGTTGGATGGTAGCTGGCTCTAGTCCAAGCAGGATCAGAATCCATTGCTTCAGAATTAACCTTTCTAGATTCAGTGTTATCACTTACAGATATATAGTATTTTTCATAAGCACCTTATCTCAGGGGATATGAGACTAGATTTAAAAACAAAAAACAAAACAAAACAAAAAACCCAAGAGGCTGAATTACCAGTTGACTGAATCATCCTTGGCTAGCTTGGTAGCTCAGTGGATAAAATGCTGGACCTGGAATCAAGAAGACCTAAGTTCAAATGCAGCCTCAGATACTAGCTGTGTGATGCTGGGCAAGTCACTTAACCCCGTTTGCCTCAATTCCCTCATCTGTATAACGATCTGGGGAAGGGTGTGGTAAACTATGCTGGTGTCTTTGTCAAATAAAAATCAAAAAACAAAACCAAATGAAGTCATGAAGAGTTGGACATGACTGAAATGAGTGAACAAGAATAAATTATCTTTAAAGCTTTGAGAAGACAGCAAAAATGTCCAACCATCAGGGTCCAGGTTCAGATAACCAAACAGTTAACTGAGATACTTGAAACACTAGCTCAGTGAAATAGTTAATAAGATGATTTAGGAGTCTGTTCCACAAACTTGGACGAGCCATAGTTAGGACAATGTCAATGCTGTTGTAATGAGGATAAACTATGAGAAAGGAATCTTGAGCCATTATTGAAGTGACTTTTGGAGGAGAAAAAGGAAGGAACAATGCCTATAAGTTTCATGGAAGAGGGAATGAAGGGATGAACTTCAGTAAATAAGAAGTTCTTCGTTCTTTTTCTATCATACACTGTAGACTCGTTTTCTGTAGCTATTTCCTGGAGCTATGTTGGCCAATCAAACACTTAGATAAATGTAGATTCCCCAGACATGGCACCACGATGGAGGGAAGGTGTGGAAGCAGCATTATTAGTGATGATGATGATGATGATGATAATAGTAAAAATAATAAAATAAGGATAGGGGCTGGATCTGCAATTTCATTGGTACAGGGAACTTTTAGATGAGGAAAACACTCATGTTGAACACAAATCAGCATCTTGTCTGCTTCAGAGAATTGTCTAGAGCAAAAGTTTCAAACACACAGCCATATCAGGCAGGCAATACTTCCTGACCCAATCATATTAAAATGTAATTGAGAAGCTCTTATCAAAATATACAAAAATACAATGAAACATAGATAAAGTTAATATGGAATTTTCTAAGTTAATATGTGAATTGTATGAATTGTTATATGGTCCATCACTTCTATTGGAATTTGACTGGATAAAACAATCAAATTAACTAATTTGTCTAGAATAACATAGGCAGTATGTATCAGAGGCAGGTCTTGAATTCACATTTAATTTAGCCCAAGGTAAGATCTCTACCCTCTACAACAGACTCTCTGTGATGATGATAGTGATGATGATGATGATGATGATGATGATGATGATGATGATGATGATGACAATGACAATTTTTGAATTTTGAAATAACTGTTACTGTATTACATCCCTGGAAGGTTATTTCTTCTACCAATATAAATTACAACCTTATTAAGTTTTCTTGTTCTGTATAAATTTTGTCCATAATTTTACACAATTCCTCTATAGAGGATCTACTCAATTTAAGCAGATGATTGTTTTTCATGAGAACAAAAATACAACAGACACTTATATTATGCCATATGCTTTTCAAGGAACTGTTAGACACATTATTTTCTTTACTTTTCTTAACAACTCTGACCTCAGCAATGAAAATCATTTTATTCCCCCTATATCTATAAACAATCTGAGATTAAATTGTCCCCTACCCCAAGATCACACAGCCATTTATATGGAAGATGATTTTAAAATATGCAGGCAACATGGAAATTTCATTAGAAAATAAATTATTTGAGGATGGACACTATGTTGCCCTTTTTTCTTTGTATCCTCAGCCTTTAGTAAGGTTCATCATGAATATTCAGAACTTAATAAATGCTTGTTGGATGAGATGGTTAGAACGGAATAGGAACAAGCACACATTATAAATATTTTGGAAAGCTTGAGAAACTCACCCACACAAGCTCTAGTTTTATTCTACAATATTATTTTCTATTTATTACTATACATATAGAGAAGTGATAGTAAGGTCAACAGAGTTTTCAATCCAAAAATATAGCAGAATTTAACACCTGCTTTGCACATTCATGAACATTAATAAGAAAGATGAATCAATATAAGATCTCCTTCCTTAACAAATAACTGGTAAATCTCAGTTTTTATTTTAATAGGAAGAAAACAGATTCTAAATCATCTTTTTCTTACTATTACAAAATGGGTATTCAATATGAAAATGTAATTGTTTCTTTTTGTTTTTGTATAAATTAACTTCTAATATACACTTCTTGCATCCTCTACCAAGAAAGCTTATAAATTTAAGAAAGATTTCTAAGGTTCAATAAAACTAATAAAAACATCAAGTGTGTCTGAAAGCTTATGCAAGATTCGTTACCAATAGACCCCATCTGTTTAACAAAAGGGATTAGGGGATTTTTTTTATTTCTTTGCTAATATCAAGCATGACAATTATAATTTCATATTTTGTCATTGTTCTTCCCGTTATGTAGTTATAATAATTTTTCCCTCATTCTGTTTAATTAACTTTGCATCAAAATACATTTTTCAATCATTTTTATACCTGCCAAAATACTCCAAAACATTTAAGGTAAGAGTACCTTTCAGATCTTGATCAGTTTAGTGTTTTAAGTAATCCAAAAGATGACTTATTTCCCCCTTTTAAGACTTATAGTAAACAAAGATTTCTAAAGGCAGAATCAAGAGGGCAGCAGTTAAAAAGAAGTAGAACTCTTTCTTTTTTTTCAAATGCTTTATTAACTTCTGATTTACTTCATTCATTTCCGCCAGATTTTGAGTTACAAATTTTCTCCCCGTTTTTCCCCTACCCACCGCCCCAAAATAGCAGTCCCACAAGATATCCCCACCTCCAATCTGCTCTCTCCCATATTTTCTCCCATACTCCTTTCGATTTTCCAGTGGATCTCTATGCCCCAGTGATAAAATAGTAGTGATAATAGTATACACACACACACACACACACACACACACACACAAACACAAGCACACTTTAGATTATTTACTGGCAGTATTTATTTCTATAGGGTTACTCCATGATGATAAGATACTTTTTATTCTCTGCTGAACTAAGCATGGATACAAAAAAATTGAGTGAGAAATTTCTTGCTTTACCTTTTCAATGGGCTTTTTAGTGAGGAAAAAGAATTGTTGCTAGACTGCAGGTTGGAGGATATGTTCCCTCTATTTTGACCTTTCATGGTTATTCTCTGCTGATCTTAGTTGAATAATCATCCAGGGACAGAACAAATGAGGTCAAAAACTTATAAATTAAAAAGATTAGAAGAGTCATCAGTGATCTAGCCACTTAAGGCAATTATAGAGTCTGCTGGTTGCAGCATCAGCCAAATATGATTAGGAGCCAGGATTAAGGAACAACCTGCCTGACTGAATGAAGGAAACAAAACATCCTTCATCCGTGCCACAAGGAAAAGTTAACTTGGTGGTGACTCTATAAATAGCAAAAACATCTCCCAGTATCAGAATATATTTCTCTTCCTTCTAGTTGGTAGGGACATATTTTGTAGCTACTGGTATTTTTGGGTCACCGTCCCCAATGGAGACTGTACTTCCTGAAATGAGGAAGTATTTCTTTCTCTTTCTTCCCCCAAACATTCTCAGCAATATACTTTGCAAACATTTCTTTTGTTATATAAATTAAATGATTTATTTTTAGCTTTCACCATTCACTTCTATAAGTTTTAAATTTTCTCTGCCTCCTATCCCTTTCTGCTCCCCAGGATGGTATACATTCCCATATAGGCTCTAGATGTACATTCTTAGTAAACATATTTTCACTTTAGTTTTGTTAAATAGAGGAATTAGAATGAATGGAAGGAACCACGAGAAAGAAAAAACAAAACAAAACAAAAAAGAAAGCAAACAGTATGGTCAATTTGTATTCAGACTTCATATTTATTTCTCTGGATGTGGATGGCATTTTCCATCATGAATTTTTTGGAGTTGTTTTAGGTTCTTGCATTTCTGAGAAGAGATAACTCTATCAAAGTCAGTTATCACACAATGTGACTATTCCTGTGTACAATGTTCTCTTGGTTTTGCTCGCTTCTCAGCAGCAGTTCATATAAGTCTCTCCACTAAAAGTTTTGTGATAGCAACTGGTTCATTGACATTGAGTTCAGTGAATGAGAACTTATGAGTAATGAAGTTAGAAGTCACAATCCATTAGATTTGCCTTAGCCAGAGAAAGTAGAGGGTTGGAAGAGGTAACCTAGAGGAAGCACTGCAAGTATTTCTATTAACAAAATTTATGAGTCTTCTATGAGTGTGTGTGTGTGTGCATGTGTGTGTGTGTGTGTGTGTTTAAAAACATATTTTGCATATAAGAAATGAATATCTGTCCAATATTTGATTTATCTTTATATTGAATGTACTTTTGTTAGAAATCAAAACTTTCAACAATTTGCAAACAACAGAGTAAAATTTGAATACATGGTAGAGAATATCCTCAAGGAAATTGAAGCTTAGAGAAAGAGAAAGACATATTCTGAACACCAAAATGCTGAATCTAAAGAAAATGTGGCAAGAGGGAAACATGGCCATGATAACAAGAATACATGAATGATAGTTTGAGAGTGGAATAAATATGTGAATTTCATCCATGTAACACATCTTTCATATTCTTGTGAGCAATATTGGGAAATGATCTAATTAACAATTATTTTAGGCTTATTCATAAGTTGTTTGAAGGTGTGGTAAAGTCATTTCACTCATATTGGACTCTTTGTGACACCATTTGGGGTTTTCTTGGCAATGTTACTAGAATCGTTTACCATTTCTTTCTCCAGTTCATTTTACAGATGAGGAAATTGAAGCAAATATTTTAAGTGAATTGTCCCAGTTCACACAGCTAGTGTGGCCAAATTCAAGCTCGGGTTTTCCTGACTCTAGGCCTGGTGCTCTATCCACTGTGCTTTGTAGCTGCCTTGGTTGAAGTGCCAGACACGAAAGATGGACAGCAATGAATAGAAATTAGATATTAACTTGGAAGACAGTTTCTACATGAATGCCTCAGGAATTTGACATGCACTCATATAATTACATTTACTTTTACTAATGTTTTAGATGATGATATAAACATGGTTGTCAAATTTCCAAATAAGAGGAAGATGAGGAGGATACCCAGTATGTTGGATGATAGATCCTGGGTGAAAGAAAATCTCAGCAGGTTGAAAAAGTAGTATGAATGGATTCAGATGAAATGTGGTGGGAATAAAGATTAACTTATTAACTAAAATTAAAAATTCACTACCAAAAGTACAAAATCAAGGAAATTTAACTAGGTAATAGCAGTTCCTTGAAAAAAGATTTACAGGATGTTTGGACTGGGAATTTATTAAAAATTTGCAGTATGTTTTGACAGTCAAAAATTAGTTCTATCTTAGGCTGAATTAAGAGAAGCACATGCAGAGTAAAAGTAACAAAAATTATGCTTTATTTTATCCTGGTCAGCACAGATTTATAGTTTTTTGTTGAGATATGGAAGCCAAATTTTAGGAAATAAATAAAAACAACAGTTTTACTACCATAAGAATGTAATTGGGTGGGGAGAAGATTGACTGGCAAGTATAACATACGTAAATTGTTTGGAAGAAATGGGGTTGTTTAATCTAGAGAAAGGAATATTTAGAGGTGATAAGACAAAAATATTCACCTAATGAAATGCATCATCTGGAAGAAAGATTAATCTTCTACGGTTGTTTTCCAGAAGGCCAAACTAGAAATAATGGGTGGCAACTGCAGGATGGTAGATTCAAGTCAGAATTATTGGATTGCTTATGAGAAATGATGAAACCTAACTGGATTGTCTATGGCCTACTTTAATGACCCCAAGCTTCTCTCTAAAATCAAGGCTCATCTTTTTAACACCATCAAGCCAAAATAGACATGCTTACATGGAATAATAATATGAGGGAACCTGACATTTTCCAATCTCTGAACCAAATGAGTGTCACCCTGTATAAGACAGTTCATATTCATGGTACTAAGTTTGCTTATGTTTAAAATACTAGATTCATTGAAATTTTAAGCTTCTGGTTGGTTGATTTTTGAGGCTTATTCATGATGCCAAAGATGAAAATAACCAGTATTTATATAGTTTTAATGTTTGCAAAATGATTTACAAATATTGCCTTATTTCATCCTCACAAGCACCCAGGGAAGGATGTGCTATTATTATACCTATTTAATTTATGAAGAAACTGAGGCCAACAGAAGTTAAGTGATTTGCCTACAGTCACAAAAGTAACGTGTCTGGAGCTGGATGTGAAATTAGTTCTTATTGACTCTAATTCTATCATGTGACCTAATTGCCTCATGGAATCAGAAAAGTGGTGGATTCCTCAATAAATTCCTCTGGTCTTCAGGTAAATGAAAGAAGTTGTTTTGAGAGACAATTATTGATTTTCCTATTTCTGTATAATTTCTTGGGAATCAATATTTTTCCTCAATAACACACATAACATTTTCATTAAATTATTAAATCATTGATTCATTTATTTATTTATTCAATAGCTATTTATTATGGATCATTAAGAGAAAATATGTCATGGTTATATGATGTTTTATTTTGATGTTGGTTCACAAGAAACAGCTTCTTTATGCCCAACAAATATTTCTGCTTCTCCAATTAAGTTTTTAACATCTTGCTGGGCTCACTGATAATGAATAATCCATGAAATTCACATGGGAAGTAGTTTTCAGGTAACTTCTCAGATATGAAGGCAGAGTTGTTAATGCATTGCCTGCAGAGAATTATTGAATATTAGCATGGTCCCAAAGCTGAACATTAATTTAATTGAAAGAAGGCTTTATTGAACTTCTCTCTGCAGGAGGGCACCGTCAGAGACATTCACAGGGGTACCAAGAAATCACAGACCTTGGTTTCTCATAGGACACTTGGAGATCGTCATGCACGCATGAGAAATTTACTAACAGTACAAGAGATTATGAATCAAATTTGTGGCACATAGAATAAATTTCGCTGCAGTTCTTTCAGTGGCTTTCTTATTTAGAACTCACATTATTTCAAAATATTACATGATTAAGTTTTAGAAGAATGACTGAATAATAGCAAGAGCTTAGTTCATTTTAATTAACTAATTTAGTGCCATAAAAATCAAAATACCAAAAACTTATTTTATAGATCTAGAAAAAATAATAACAAAATTTATCTGGAAGAACAAATGGTCCTGAATATCAAGGGAATTAATGAAAAGAAATGCTAGGGAAGGTGCCCTAGCCATATCAGATCTTAAATTGTAATGTATAGTGGCAGTCATCAAAACTACTTCATACTGGCTAAGAAATAGAGTGTTGGATCAGTGAAACAGGTTAGGAACACAAGACATAATAGTCAATGATTATAGCAATCTAATATTTTATTAACCCAAAGACTCCATCTTCTGGGATAAGAACTTGGCATTTGATTAAAAAAATCAAAAACAAAAACAAACAAAAAACTGCTGGGAAAACTGGAAAAGAGTATGGCAGAAACTGGATGTAAACCAATATCCTTATACCATACAGCAAAATAAAGTCAAAATGGGCACACAATTTAGTCATAAAAACTAATACTATAAGTAGTCTGGGAGAGGAAGGAATGGGTTACTTGTCCGATTTATGGAGAATGGTATTTATGAACAAACAAGAGATAGAGAACATTATGAAATGCAAAATCCATAATTTTGATTATATTAAATTGAAAAGGTTTTGTACAAACAAAGCCATTGCAAACAAGGTTAGGAAGGAAGTAGAAAGCTGGGAAAGAATTTTTACAATCAGTATCTCTGATAAAGACATCATTTCTAAAAATGTAGAGAGAACTGAGTCAAATTTATAAGAATACAAACCATTCCCCAACTGATAAATTGTCAAAGGATATAAACAGGAGGTTTTCAGAGGAAGAGATTCAAAATATTTACAATCATATGAAAAATGCCAAATCATTATTGATTAGAGAAATGAAAAGGAAAACAACTCTTATGTAACACATCACACCTGTAAGATTGACTAACATGATAAAATAGGAAAAATTATAAATGCTGGAGATGTGGGAAAATTGGAATATTAATGTATTGTTGGTGTAGTTGTGAACTGACCCAACCATTTTGGAGAGCAATTTGGAGCTATGCCCAAAAGGCTATAAGAATGTGAATACCCTTTGACCCAGCAATACCACTTCTAGGACTGTATCCCAAAGAAAACATACAAATGGGAAAAGGACCCACATGTACAAAAATATTTGTAGCAGTTCTTTGTGTGGTGGCAAAGAATTGGAAATTAGGGGAATGCCTATCAGTTGGGGACTGGCTGAAGAAGTTGTAGTATGTCAATGTAATAGAATACTATTGTGCTATAAGAAATGATGAGCAGGACGATATTTTAACAGCCTGTAAAAACTTGTATGAACTGATGCTGAGTGAGGGGAACAGAGACAGGAGACCATTGTACACAGTTACAACCACATTGTGCAATGACTAACTTTCATAGAGTTGGCTCTTCTCAGCAATGCAAGGTGCTAAGACAACTCTAAAAGGCTCATGATGGAAAATGCTATCCACACCCAAAGAAAGAATTACAGAGTCTTGAATGCAGACTGAAGTATACTATCTGCTCTCTTCATTTTTTTCTTGTGGTTTATTCCATTGATTATAATTCTTCTTTGTAACATGACTAATATGAGAATATTTTAATGTGAGTGTACATGTAGAGCCTATATTAGAGAGCATGCCATTTTGGGGAGGGGAGAGCTTAATGGGGGGGAGAAAATTTGGAACTCAAAAGATTGTGGATGGGGTGGCCAGGTAACACAGTGAGTAGGAGCACCGGCTCCAGTGTCAGGAAGACCTGGAGATCGAATCCTGGGCTCAGACACTCAGCACCACACCCAGAAATAACTGGCCGTGTAACCTTGAGCAAGTTACTTAAACCCGATTGCTTAAAAAAAAAAAGTTTGTGGAACTGTGTTGTTAATTAAAAATAAATAAATAAATTTGGGGGGGGGGGAGGAAAAGGAGAGACATAGTTATAATGATGTGGAGAAGTCATAGCAAAGGGAAAAGTCCCTTAGTTCTGTTTTGATTCCAGGCAAAAGGGATAATTATCCAGTTAAAACTCAACAAGCTTTAAAAGACAGGCTCAACATTTTTAGGTGGGAAAATTTCCTTGAGAAAGGAAGTAGCTCAATGGAAAACCAAGTTAGAAGAATCCTACCTGCACCTTTTGCAAGATTACCCTCTCAACTTTCTCCAAAGGGTACACATCCACCTATAGTCTTTAGATTACAGTAAATGAAAGCCCCTGGAATGGTGGATTATTGTCTTTGAGATGTTTTAAGTATACATGAAATTTAAAATAATTTAAAACAACAAAAATCAAATTTTCAAATGAAAATTAAAACAACTCCAAAGTATTACATCATACCTATCAGGTTGACTAATGTGACAATACAGGAAAATGACAAATGTTGGAGGGGATGTGGTAAAACTGGTACACTAATGTACTGTTGGTGGAGTTGTGAACTGACCCAACCATTATGGCACACAATTTGGGACTATACACAAAGTCTTATAAACCTTATCATTTGATCTAGCAATACTTCTCCTAAGTTTGTATACCAAAAAGATCAAAAAAAGGGAAAAGGATCTATTTGTACAAAAATATTTATAGTAGTACTTTTTGTGGTAGCTGAGAATTAGAAACTGAGAGGGTATCCATAAATTGGGGAAATGGATGAACAATTTGCCGTATGTGATTGCAACAGAATATTTTTGTGCTGTAAGAAAGGACAAGTATTATGGTTTCAGAAAAAACAAACCTGGGAAGACATGAACTGATACAGTGAAGTGAGCAGAACCAGGAGATCATTTTACATAGCAACACCAGTACTATGCAATGATGATCTATGAATGACTTGGCTATTCTCAGAAGCACAATGATCCAAGACAATCCCAAAAGACTTGTGATGAAAAATGCTATCCACCTCCAAAAAAAGAACTGATGTTGTCTGCATACAGATGGAAGCATACTATTTTCACTTCATTCTTCTCTCCCTTTCTCCCTCTCTCCGTTCCTCTCTTATTCTCACTCTCTGTCTCTCTCTGTCGCTGTCTCTCTCTGTCTCTGTCTCTGTCTCTCTCTCCCTGTCTGTCTCTTTCTGTCTCTGTTTCTCTCTCCCTGTCTCTCTCTCTGTCTCTCTCTCGCTCTCTCTTTTTCTCTCTCTCTCTCTTCCAGGCTTCTTTCACAAAATGGCTAATATGGTAATGCTGTACACGATTGCATCCATATAAGTTATATCATGTTGCTTAACATCTTAGGGAGGGTGTTAACCCACACACTAGCAGCTTTCCAGAGGACTGCTGCTGTGAACAGCTTTCAAAATTCTGATTACATAGTATAGTGAGCTCTCTATTTATTCAATAACAAATCAGATAAAAACATTCATAGAAAATCAAAATACAGCATTCACCATGTCACAACTCAACAATTTATCACTAAAATGGCCACAGTTTCCACCAAAGTGGTCACATAGTTTAAAAACAAAGTATATTCCTTTAGTCAATCACAAAATCATTAATTCAATCACAAGGTACAAAAGTCAAATTTCTCCACCCCTAGGTCATAGTAAATCATAATCTCTTCAGTCAGCACACAGTATCTAAGTAAAGTTTCTTTCAGCTTGACTCAAGGCTGGCTCTTAGCTTCCATGGCTCCTCTTCCATGGTCCCACCTCCAACTGTCTTCTGAGTTCAAAGGCAGGCAGCTCCCAGTTCTTTGTCCAGCTGCTTGTCCAGTTCTTTATCCAGTTCCCATTCCATATTGATGTTCACAGTGTCCAGTCAACCTCAAGTCCTTCACAATTCCTGTTTCTTGGAAGACAAAGAGTGACAGAGCCACAATAATATTCATGCATATTGCCAGCACCATCATCAATTCACTATCTGCCTATGAAATCAACTCAGAACCACAAACAAGGTCCAAGAAGTAAGTACAAATCATCAACATAGAAATCAACACAGACCCACAAACAAGCTCCAAGAGGTCAGCAAAAATCATCAGTAAAGTCCCAGAATGTCTAAAACCCTCAAAAGGACTTCTGTAAGCATTCAACCAGAAAATCCTCTTTCAGGGTTTCCAGTAAGGTCCAAGGGCTTCTGTACAAAGTATCACAAGCAAACATGAACACAGACAGAACAGAGAAACATAGTGCCAGGATACCACAAGTTTTCTCCTCGACTCTGCCACCACAAGAGTCCCCTTCTCAGTTGTGCTGTCTCTAGCCTGGGCCTCTCCTTATATATGATCATTAGCTCTTCCTCTTCCTTATGCAGGAGTTCACGAGTTCTAGGGTTCACAAGTTCTGTGGTTCACATGTTCTATTTCTTAACAGACTTGATACAAGGCTGAAAGAAACTTGAACTGAAACAAGGTGTTAGTTCAATAGCTGAAACAAGGTGTGAACTACTTCTGTGCTTGTCATTACAGAGCAAAGGAAGGGAAAGAGAGAATTTGGAATTAAAAACTAAAAAAAACCAATGAGTTAAGTATTTTTACATGTAATTGGGGGAACATAAAATGTCATTAAAAAATTTAAAGTCTCTCAAGTTTCATCTTAAATAGCAAAACATTAAAAGCATGCGAAAGCAGGCTATAATTATTTTATTCTTGTGACAATAATCATTAACAGCACTGGTTCAAATTTATATTGTATTCATTAAGAGATAGAGTTTTGTTGTTGTTGTTTTGCCTTTTGGAGGGCAATGGGGGTTAAGTAACTTGCCCAAGATTACACGGCTAGTTTGTGTGTGTGTGTGTGTGTGTGTGTGTGTGTGTGTGTGTGTGTGTGTGTG
>NW_027187361.1:11433061-11486567 GCF_028583685.1 Petaurus breviceps papuanus | reverse complement strand
GTGTGTGTGTGTGTGTGTGTGTGTGTGTGTGTGTGTGTGTGTGTGTGCAAGTGCCTGAGGCCGGATCTGAGCTCAAGTCCTCCTGACTCTGGGGACCGGCTTACTCACTGCACCACCTAGCCACCCCCAAAGAGATGGAGTTTTCATATATTCAGTTTATTTGTTAGAGACTCAATTCAATCTAAAGAAACATATGATAAATTTGAATATTTAGAAATGCGATTCATGCATTGATCTACCTTGTAGATAGGATAAATGAAAGGCAAGTACATCTGGCCATTTTAGGTGAGCTTCAGAGTACAGCTTGCTAATGAGTTTTAAGTTCTAGGCAAAGCTTTAACCTATCAAGAAAGTTGAAATTAGACTTCATAGTGACCATAGGCATACCTATGAAATCAATGTGTAGATGATCACATGAGCTATAAGGTGACAGGTGACTACCACAGTAAATGGTGGAGAGATAAGGTGGTAAAATGTTTGATAAGCTGGACAAGCACACAAATATCACATTCTGGAGTTTTACACAAATTGAGTGAATACTAGCTCACACATACAGTTCATATAGTCAATCATATAGTCAATGTGGTGGGCTATTGATATCCCGTCCTCTTACTTACCCATGGTAAGTCTTCGGTCGTCACCGGCCTCCTAGGAGGGATTACCAGACAGAGCACCCGAGGTTTGCAGGAGTTGTTTATTCAGGCTCAGCTACATCGCGACTGCCCTGAACTTCCGCATCAGGGCAACTTGTAGGTACACATAGCCAATCATCTTCCACAGCTCTATTCATTACCTTTTAAGGTCATACATCAAGCAAGCAGGCACTAGCCCATATACCATTACTTCCTGGCCCCCAACATCTCCCCCTTTTTGTTTAATCAGGACGCTTGTCCGGTACAGCCTTAAGCAGTGCAGTTGCAATAACCTGAATTTAGCAGACCCTGGCGGCAGTAAGGGAATGCGGGATGTTCTGGCTTGGGTCATCTCCTGATCCCTGAACCTTACCCGTCCTTGGTAACCCAACGCCCTCGGGCCCTGTCTTAGGCGGCCGGGTCAGGAGAGGTTGCCCGTCATAGAACGGATCCCGTCTTACTTCAAGAGCGTTACATGTCTTCCATGGAAGCCAGCCATACTTGTGGGTCTGCTCCTTCCTCAATGGCCATAATGGCCTTTTGTGTAAGCAACATATATCCATGTTGTTTTCTCCGCAATCGGCAGAGGCACCAAACAAGCAACCCTATGGTCAACAAAACAACGGCCAGGGAGGCTCCTAGACCTCCCCAGATCTGTGTGAAGGAGGCCAGGGAGCTAAGCCAGGTAGCCAGCCCATTGGCATCAATAGGGACTGGCACCTATTGCGGCATGCGCATTGCAACGGCAAGGGGAAACGCAGTGGCATTCCAGCAGGAAGTGTAGAAACAGGTTCTCCTGGTGCAATTCAGTGTTTCTCCCACTGTTGTCACACTTGAACTATTGCTTACTATAAAAAGAAATGGCTTCCAAAGGCACACAGGGGTGGGGGAGAACGAGATGTTCTGTCCTGGATCTGTTATGTTAAAGGTCTTTTCAAATATATCTGAATTATTCCATATGCCGGACGCATTACCAATCGCTCCTCCAGATATCATGGAAATAGGAGAAATATCCGTACAACTCCCTCCCACCCCACACAACAACCAAACATCGACGGGATTGGAAGATACACTCTGACTAGGGTTTTGGTATGTAATCAAAAAACATAGGGCTCTTGATAAGGGTATACTCCTATTTTCGGTCTCTGGGGCCAAGGTCGAATCGAATGGCAGGAAGGGAAGATCCAGGGTCCTATTAGTTGTAAACATGCGAGGAAACACCGTGGTATTATGTTGAACTGGGATCGCACGGGGAAAGACAGTTAAGCTGCCCCATCGGGGATCTCCACTCGTGGTCGCCAACAGGGAAAAAAGCGTCAGGAGGGCACTCCACCCTGAAAGAAAACAGAAGAGGTTTTCTCACCCCGAAAACTCGGGGTGGATACCCAAATTTATTGGTTTATGCAGAGGGAGCCGTTTTTCAGGCTCCTGTGGATTATTTGTTGGATGGAACGAGAGGTGATCTTGTTTCCTTCTTTTTACTACAGCTGGCCCATGCCACTTCCCCTCCTCCTCTCGCCACATAATTGGCATTCCGGGGGTTCCAGGGAGGGCCTTTGTGGGCGAGCCAATTCTTTCCTATATTTTATTTTGATCTCATGGTGCTGGGGAGGTGCCATCTATTTAAAGGGAATTCACCATCCTACATTCTCCCCCTTTTTGTTTAAAGAGGGTGTATTTAAATAGTGCAATTGGCACAGTCCCCAATGGCCTGACCAATGGGATTATGTGGTAGGCCTATTAAAATACATAATAATAAATACAGAGGCTTTACTCCTCTCCTTACAATTGAAAAAATTAAAAGGAAATTATCTACATACCCTAAGGGCCCTCAATATAACTATTATACCTCCCCCCCAATATTTTTGGTATTTCAACTTTATTTCAATAAATTTTGGTGTCCACTCCTTAAAATTTCTTTAAAAACAATAGCTTTGACTTCCCTAGCAAGGGGAGAGGGAGTGGCGCCTACTCCCTTATCCCAGTTCTAGAGAACCCAAAAACCTCACCTTATATAGCAAATCTTAAAAAAATATTCTAATTTGCCTAAACGCCAAATAATAAAATAAATTCCAACTTTTCTTTAGCATCCAATTAGGAGTGGCACTTTTCAAAGATGACCAGAATGCATTCAGTTGCCTTTTAGTTGCATTCTGTTACACAAAACTTTTCTCTTTTAAGTGAGGCAGGAAATAGTGAAATGTTAATCTATCCGCCTCTTTATTCTGAGGGAAAAGATTCGCTCCCCCTCCCATGACCCTCTCCTCACTCCACTTGGCCAGAGTGGAATGAAGAGGAGAATTTGAAACCTTTAATGACCTTAAATTTCTATTTACACTTTTCAATAGCAGCTAACTTTATCTCTATCTTAACTTCCTACCCATACTCCTTTCTTGCTATATGCTTACATTTTCTTGCTTTTACTTTATTTCTTTCTAATTCCAAACTAACTTTTCATTTACCATCATCTAACCTAAACAAGGCAATAAGTTACTCTCCTTCTCCCCCTTTTCAGCTTACACTCGATAAATAGGGGAAGAGGTACTGCCTTCCAAAAGAATACTCGGGCCAGTTATGAATGACCCTTGGCCCATAATGGACCTGATGACTGGATAGGACAAACAGAGACACGAAAGGGACGGAACACAGCAGAAACACAAGTGACGACACGTAACAGTTCTGTGCACAGCATCCAACATTCATCCATAAAATTCAAATAGACAAAGAAAATAATAAATTCAGGCTATCACATGGGACTCTAACTCACAATCTGAGCAGGCGGGACTGAAGGGGTTGTCTATCTGCTCCTTGAAAGCGATCGGGCGTCCAGCAGGGTTGAAGGGAGGAGGACGGCTTCCTTCCGCCCATTCGGCAGCCCAGGCGGCCGCCCCCCCTGTGGGGACTTCCTTTTTTTTTTTTTTTTTGGCGACGCCCTGTAGGCGTCGAAGTCATGCACTTCCCCTTTT
This sequence comes from Petaurus breviceps papuanus, assembly GCF_028583685.1. Classification (NCBI taxonomy): domain Eukaryota; kingdom Metazoa; phylum Chordata; class Mammalia; order Diprotodontia; family Petauridae; genus Petaurus; species Petaurus breviceps. The sequence continues at coordinate 11,482,969 of NW_027187361.1, read as the reverse complement.
CTAATTTTTGCTGCGCCACTGATTCCTCCTTTCCGGGTTCTTGTTCCCAGCGAACAGCGCGCGGAGCCAGCTCCTTCGCTGTCGCCATCTTCCTCGCCTGCTAATTTCCTCTGTGCCTTTCTCATCTCCTCCCATGGATATTGAGGAGGTCGGCTAGTCGATTCCTCCTCCGACTCCTCAGCAGAGGAGCCTGCTAAGGATGTCCCAACTTGAGTACTCACCGGGCAGGACAGGGGCAAGGGTTTTGGGTTGAGTACCGAGTCCACCATTCTATAAACGGTGAAATCGATTGGGGTTAATGACCCCGGGTTTGTTTCTTCATACGAAGCCATTTGTTGTCCCACCACGGCCCATCTGCCTGCCTGCACCCCCGCATGTTGTATCCAGGGGCAGATGGTCCATATTTTTTCTACAAACTGGCGGCACGTTCTTATTGGTATCTTTACACCGCCCTTCGCGCATATCTTATAAAGCTGTGGCAATAACTCCTTTCTCCTCGGGTAAAATTGCGGGGATACTTATTGCCCCTGCACTCATTGCCCCTCCCATCTTCTCAACGGTACTCTTTTACCGATGAGGCTGTCCGGAGAGCTAAGTTACAGCCCAGATGGTCTTCTCGGACCCTACCCAGGCCCCACGTTGGGCGCCAGTTGTGGTGGGCTATTGATATCCCGTCCTCTTAGTCCTCTTACTTACCCATGGTAAGTCTTCGGTCGTCACCGGCCTCCTAGGAGGGATTACCAGACAGAGCACCCGAGGTTTGCAGGAGTTGTTTATTCAGGCTCAGATACATCGCGACTGCCCTGAACTTCCGCATCAGGGCAACTTATAGGTACACATAGCCAATCATCTTCCACAGCTCTATTCATTACCTTTTAAGGTCATACATCAAGCAAGCAGGCACTAGCCCATATACCATTACTTCCTGGCCCCCAACAGTTCATTCAAAAATGTAACTTCACTACTTATTAATTATTAACAGTTATCATTGAATGATTTTCAAAATGGTCTCAGATGAAAAACATTTATTTTTTAAATTTTAACTTGGAAATTTTTCTTCATTGACTGGGAGAGCTCTTAGTTCCTTAAACTGCAGCTCCTCAGAGTTTCACAGCATGCTGTCAGCAGAGCTGATAAATCTTGTAAATTAAGTGAAATAGGAAAGGTCTAAGGAACCTTACACACAACCATCTCTTGCTTTTCTCCCAAAGGTAAGTAATTTAGCATTATTATAATTTTCTTAATTTAAAACAAAAATACTTTGAAAAATACAAACCTAATAGTATGCATTTAAAATATGAAACTTATGACTAATCGAAAGAAAACAGTTAAACAGAATGTATTTTAAAATGATGTTACAGGGAAAATCATCTATCTTATCTCTGGAATTTTATATTTTATTTCATTTTTCAATTCAAATGCTTTATTAGCTTCTGGTTTACATTGTTCATTTCTGCCAAATTTTGAGTTATGAATTTTCTCTCCATTTTTCCCCTACCCACCGCCCCAAAATAGCAATCCCACTGGATATCCCCTCCTCTAATCTGCTCTCTCCCATATCTTCTCCCACACACGCTTTGACTTTCCATTAGGATCTTTATGCCCTAGTGCCTGTATACCTTATTTCCAAGTTACATGTAAAAGAATATTCATAATAGCATATACACACATACATTTAAACATTTGATTTTAAAACTTTGAATTCCAGATTCATTCCCTTCCTCCATTGTCACTCACCCTTGCTGGGAAGATAAGCAATTCAGTATAGGTTGTATATGTGTAGCTATGCAAAACATTTCCATAGTGGATATATTGTAAAAGACTGACGATATTTCCCTCCCTCCAATCCAACCTCCCACTTATTCTATTCTCTACTTTGATCCTGTCCCTTTTCAAAAGTAGGTGCTTCCAACTTCCCTCCCCCCAACTTGCCCTCCTTTTTGTCATCCACCCTCTCATCCTCTTCCTCACTGCTCTCCTGTTGGGTGAGATACCATATTTAAGTGTGTATGTCATTCCCTCCCTGAGCCAAATTCAATGAGAATAAGGTTGACCCATTTCCTTTTGCTCTTGCTTTGTCCTGCTTGGGTCTGTGTCTCCGTCTTGGGTGGTGGTACTGCAGTAAGGAGAAGCACTGGTGTGGCAGAGATTGTGATGACTGTAGAGAGGCAGTACTACTCAGAGTTCTGAAGCAGGTTCCTAGAAGTAACTCTGAAACAGCTGCACAAAACCCCCGAAATTTTGTAAACAGAACTCTCCCTTTGGGAGCAGAGTGCTACTCTGACAAAACCTCAAAAATCAATTACTTGACTGGAATATGAGCAAAGAGAGGGAAATAAATCACAGTATAGAATCCTTCTTTGGTGACAGAGAAAATCCAAACATAGAACCAGAAGAAGACAACAAAGTCAAAACTCCTGCATCAAAAGTCTCAAAGAAAAATATGATTGGGTGCAGGCCATGGCGGAGCTCAAAGAGGAGTTTGAAAATCAAGAGAAACAGGGGAAAAATTGAAAAGAGAAATGAGAGCGATGCAAGAAAGTTATGAAAAACAAGTCAACAGCTTGCTAAAGGAGACCGTGCAAAATTCTGAAGAAAATAACACCATAAAAAAAAGACTAGCTCAAGTGGTGAGAGGTCCAAAAAACCAACGAGAAGAAGAACGCCTTAAAAAACAGAAAAGGAAGTTCAGAAGCTCACTGAAGAAAAGAATTCCTTCAAAAAATTTTTTTTGCTTTTTTTTTGAGGGGAGGGCAATTGGGGTTAAGTGACTTCCCCAAAGTCACATGGCTAGTAACTGTGCCAAATGTCTGAGGTTGGATTTTAACTCAGGTCCTCCTGAGTCCAAGGCCAGTCCTTTATTCACTGCTCCACCTTGCCACCACCTTCAAAATTTGCATGGAGTAAATGGAAGCTTTTCATTATGAGAAATCAAGATGTTATGAAACAGGCACAACAGAATGAAAAAATAGAAAACAATGCAAAATATCCGATCAGAAAAACAACTGACCTGGAAGATAGATCCAGGAAAGAGAATTTAAAGTTATCGGACTATCTGAAAGTCATGATCAAAAAAAGAACCTAGACAACATCTTTCAAGAAATTATCAAGGGAAACTGACCTGATATTCTAGAATCTGAGGGTAAAATTGAAATTAAGAGAATTCACCAATCATCTCATGAAAAAGATCCCCAAAAGAAAGCTCCAAGGAATATTATAGCCAAATTCCAGAGTTCCCAGGTCAAGCAGAAAATATTACAAGTAGTCAGGAAGAAACAATTTTAGTATTATGGAAACACCATCAGGATAACACAAGATCTACCAGCTTCAACATTAAAGGATTGAAGGGCTTGGAATATGGTATTCTGGAGGTCAAAGGAGCTAGGATTAAAAGCAAGAATCAATTATCCAGCAAAACTGAGTATAATACCTCAGGGGAAAATATGGAAATTGAATGAAATAGAGGACTTTCAGGCATTCTTGATGAAAAGTCCAGAGTTGAAGAGAAAATTTGACTTTCAAATACAAGAAGAAAGAGAAGCATGGAAAGGTAAACAAGGAAGAGAAATAAGAAGAAACTTATTAAAGTTGAACTTTTTACATTACTACATAGAAAGATGATATTTGTCACTCGTGAGACTTTTCTCAGTATTAGGATAGTTAAAGGTAATAGGTATGTATACATGTATATATATGTGTACGTATATATGCATATATGTATGTGTATGTGTATGTATTCAGAGACAGAGGTCAATGGTGAATTGAATATGAAGGCATGTTACCTGAAAAACATAATTAAGAGATGAGAGAGGAATGTATTGGGAGAAGGAGAAAGAGAGAAATTAAATATAGTAGATTATCTCACATACAAGAAGCAAGAGAAAGTTGTTACAAAGGAGAGAAAGAGCAGGGGAGTGAAAGAGAATGAATCATCCTTACTCTTATTGTATTTGTCTTCAGGATGAAATAACATACACACTCAATTGGGTATCTTACCCTACAGGAAAGTAGGGGGAAAGGGGATAAGAGGGGGCATGAGAGAAGGGAGGGTACATTGGGGGAGGAGGTAGTCAAAAGTAAACACTTCTGAAAAGGGACAGGGGCAAAGGAGAAAATAGAATAAATGAGGAGTGGGTTAAGATGGAGGTAAATATAGGCTTTCACAATATGACTACTATGGGAATATTTTGCATAACTATGTGTAAGCTATATTGAATTACTTGTCTTCTCAATGGGAATGGTTGAGGAAGGAAGAAAGGAGAGAATCGGGAACTGAAACTTTTAAATACAAATGTTTATAACAATAATTTTTACATGCAACCAAGAAAAAGGATATATAGGCAATGCAGTATCGAAATCCATCTTGCTGTACAAGAAAGTAAGGGGTAATGGGGTAAGTTGGGCACATTTGACTATGTAAGTTTTTTTTTTTTCTGGAGAAATTCAGCCTTTGTGGTTGTGGTGGGCAGAGATGACAAAACTTTTTGCTTGGTAAAGTTCCATTGCCATGTTCTCCACATTGAAATACAGAGGGAGGAGGAGGAGGAGGACAAAATCTCTCAATAAACAGGTTTGAATTGAATTTTATTTGGGTGAGGAGAATCATTTGGAGAAGATTCTCAGTAGATAGTCTCTTGGTATGAATTAATATTGTTGGGTATACTCTGTGGGATGTCAATTGGAAGACTGGACTCAGATATTAATGATAGAAAGCAAACCAAAATGTATAAATATGTATATGTGTGGAGAGTAAGGGGGAGGGAGGGAGAAGTCTTACTTTTTAATGAGTTTTGACAGTCCTTCCTTGGGGCTGAACTTCTGAGGCTTCTCGTATACAGGTACACTCTGACACTTAATGACCCTTAACCATCACAATGCTTTGGCACTTCAGGAACCTTGATTTACCAAAGGGGGAATAATAACATAATGAAAATGGAGAGAGGTTCTGATGTTCTGAAGTAATTTGATAAGAGTTTTTTTCTGGGCTTCCAAAGGTCTGAAATTCTTCCTTTTCTTTAGGGGCACCTACATTTTACTTTGAGGGGCTAAAATGACCCAAATCCATAGATAAGAATTTCTCAAAGCTCTTTGGGGAGCCCATGGATTCTAGAGTTGTCATATATTTATGATTTGAATTAGAGCACTTGGCAAATGCTTAGATGAAAAACCAAAATTAAAAAAAAATAACAGTGGTCTTGCTTTATTTTTTTTTATATAGCAACTAAAAACAATTTGATATTTGTAGGAATTAGTGGGAGTTTCATAGAAGCCTGGAAGCTCCTAACTTTGGTTGTGAATTTAATTCATTTGAAGGTATCGCATTGACTTTTACAAGCAGTTGTTCTCTTTCCTGAAGAAGAAAAGAAATATATGCATGATAAAATTGAAGATACATGATGGAGCACTGGTAAGAGACAATACCATTGAATATCTTTGCCTCTCCAATTCTCTCTTATGCAAAGGACAAGGTTTATGTAGCATTTGTAAAAGTAATCATACAGAAGTGTAATATAGTGGAATTCTTCCTTGTGATGAACTCGACATTTCTGGGGATGAGAATCTCTGGGCACATATCTAATAGAATATAAACTTAATAAATGCAGCTGATGATGGAACAAAAGCTGCTTTGTGAACTTGAACAGATCTGTACCGTGATTACCCCATTTATTGTACCCTCCCAAAGGTTTTATATTCGTTGGGCAGTGGAAAGGCTGGCCATTATATCACTTACATCCTTTCTTTGATTCTGAAGGTCACACTGAAAGTTATTCATTCTGAAGGTACCCAAGATCTAAAAGAAAAAAAATAGGATGACACTAGTGTAGCAGCAAGCACCCCAGCATCCTCAGGGTGGCTGCCAACACAGGTTCTTAGATCTGATTTTCTAAAGGAAAGCAACTCAAAATGGGTTAACAAGCTTGCTTTAATCAATCAAACATATCATTTACCTAATTCAGGGGAAAACGTCAGCACCCCTAACTTCATAGTATACAGAGGTTACAAGCAGAAATTACAAGAAGATAGAGAAATAAACAGATCAAACAGACAGGCCTCCAACTATCCAAGCATTACATCCATACCTAGTCAGTCACCAGAGAGGGAAGCATCAACATCTGGGTTTTTCAAAGCCGGGGAACACTCAACGGCTGTCCAGAGTCTTGTCTGGTCAAATTACACAACACTTCTCAAAGTGAGCCCCAAAACAAAGTGTCACATCAGGGATTATATAGTCTTCTCCTGGTTCAGAGAATGTAACAACCCTCTTGACCCACTGCCCAATCACAAAGCATCAAGGTGAGCGCATTCATGAAAAACAAGCCTCCTACCACAGGCTCCAGGCTCACTCAACATAGGAGCAGGGAAGATCTTAAAAATTTACATTCCTATAACAAGTAACTATGTTTTAAAGTCTAAATGGAAGAGAGGCAGTTTTTACATCTTCATTTTTTAATGGATGTGAGCAACTTGAAAATTAGATCAGGTTATTAGTCTGCACCTGGCAGTCTGGTCGTCTTGGTGGATTAGGAAACTTTCCACTTTTCAAATTAATTTTTATTTTCGCTCCAGTTGCTTGAGAAAATTCAGTGAGTAATGGATTGTGTAGACATTGCTATTGTAGAAGTCTACTTTATAATTAGGAATACATTTCTTGATACTGTATAGTAAATGAGAGTTAGCATAGACATAACCAGATTCACTTCTGTAAGGATATTCCTACTTCACTCTGAAGGATGCCATCTGGCTTTACAAATGACAGAATATGAAATTATATTATTGAGATTGGATAAAAACTAGATTCTACTTACAAGAATAACATAATTTAAGGTCTAGTTTAATGTTTTCATGGCCTTTTCTTACTACCAGAGCTGACCATATACTTAGGTTGACCAGATGCCTACTTGGTAGAGTGGTTTCAAGAAAACTATAGATATTTCCTCTGACTTTTCCCCTACTCCACTTGCTCAGTAATAGCTCAAATTTCTCTAATTGGGTACAAAGATTTTTTTTTGACCAATAAGAATTAAGGCTTAATATGAAAATGTCCTTGAAAGAGGGAACTTCAAAGTCCTAAAGTCTTTCTAAATCTTTTTTTGTGGATGATCAGGAAGAAAGAAGATGGATACTAGCTATCTGAAAGTGTGGTAGAGGAAAAAGCTCTGGAAACTGCAAAATGACAGAGAGAGAGAGAAAACTAGGAACATTAAAAACAAGTTCTACAAGGGGTGCCTTGGTGTTCAATTGTATATCTTGGTCCATGGTTGTCTCATGGCTTCTCATACCCATTTCCCTGTATGTTTATGTTTATTTGAAATTTATGCTATGTATTTTTATACTTTTAAAACCAAAGTAGTTATAAGACTCATATTGGGAATTTCTTAACCAAAAACTGACCAGATATTCCCTCCGGGATTAGTTGGCCTAAAATGAAATTCTCCAAACTGGGGGACAGAAATCAGCAAGACTGAATGCCTGAATTGATGCTCCCCATGCTTTGGTTCATAGCAGAAACATATATTTTTTCTCATTTTATCATCAAAAAGTGATTTTGATAAATTCTTAATTCATTAAAACATAACCTTTTTTTTTTCATAGGGACTCCCTGATCATTCTTTCCCTATTTGGTCTGTTGTTCAAAATATGTGGATCAATGGCTGTACCTGAGTCCAGACCCAATGTGTTATTGATAATGGCAGATGATCTGGGCATTGGTGACTTGGGATGCTTTGGCAATGTTACACTTAGGTATGGACTTAGTAAGTTTTAATTTCATTTTGTTGTTTAAAAGTTATGATGAAATCTATGGATTCGTATGTATGTGGTTGAATGGTTTGTTCTTCATTCTCAAAGAGGACCATGACTTTAGGGAGATGATGACATGACTTGCAATTGATTTTGATTTGAGTGAGGGAGGGCTGTACAAAATCACCAGCCTCATTTTGTCCTCCAGAGTCATCTGAGTTTAGTTTCCAGATATCCTTTAGTACAATTGGAGATGGCCCAGGAAGCAATGGGTGACTCTGGCCCTTTTAAGGTGAGGTCTTCTCAGGTTCTCATTTTGAGTGAGGCAGTGCCAATTCAGTGAATAGGCTTCTTTAAGAAGTGAGTCAAGGAATGGTCCCTACAATAAAAAAAATTAAAATGGGAGGGGAAGACTCAAGGTTGCTGGCCAAAAGTGAAAGAGTTATCATTTATTTATATTAACTCTGAGCCAGGAAGACCCAAAAAAATAACCATTATATGGTTCTTGGGCAGGTACCAATTGTTTTCCAATCCATGACATCCAGAGTGAATTGGGTTTAAGTCTTGTTCTTTGAGAAAGAAATATTGGTAGTAAACCCCAGATTAACTAGTCAGCTTTTGACCATCAAAATTTACCTTCCTTTGGGCAGAACACTCTCAGGTAAAAGGAAAGGAGGAAGTGGAGAGGAGAAAGGATAGGAAAGGATGGAAAGGAGGGAAGGAGAGAAAAGGAGAGGAAAAGGATAAGTTGAGTTGCCCAACCTGACCTGGTCAGTTGGGTACCCATTCAGGCAGATTGGGGTATTCATAATGTGTATAGCTGGGTTAATTCATGCTACTTTAGAAATTTTTTGGACCAAATTAATACACCAATTTGACTAAAATTACCATAATATTAGCTCCCATAAATGATGCTACCTATGTCTACAGAAATAATTGCAATGACAGGTAAGTGCAGTGAATAGAATGCTGGGCCTGGATTCAGAAAGTCCTTAAGCTCATATCCAGCCTCAGTTACTTTCTAGTTGTGAAATCCTTATTAAGTCATTTAACCTCTGTTGACCTCTGTTTCCTCCACTATAAAATGAAGATAATAAAAGCATCGACTTTGCCACGTTGTTGTAATGTTCAAATGATATAACATTTGTAAAGCACCTCTTACAATGCTTAGAACAATGCAGATGTTATATAAATTCCAGCTATTATTAGCTTTTATGTTAGAAGATGAAAGGAAGATTAATTGGAAAGTTGAAATGCTTTTTTGGTTTCTTTCTTTATTTTGTTTTATTTTGGGTTTGTTTTAAGGAGGATGATTTTTTAAAAGTATAGTGTAGGAATAGTTATTAAATTAAGTTTTAAAATCTACATTCATGAAGGATTTACACATAATATGATGCTTTAATCTCAATACTGTGGTCCAGTGTCAGTTTAATGAACACAGAAACAATGGAGATATATTTAATCTGGAAGAGAAAAGACATAAAAGATAAATAAGTGTATTTGTGAGGCTGTAATCTGAAGAAAGAATCTATTATATTCCATTTGAACAATGAAGGTGACTATCTCTTAGTAGGTAGAAGGTACAGAGAGAAATATAAGTTAAAAATATGTATTTCCAATCAATTAAAGGGCTCCAAAATTTGAATAGATTATCTTGGAGATGAATGAATTCCCCTTTACTGGTGGTATTTGAATGCATGGTATATAACCAGTTGTGTGAGTAGTATAGAGGAGATTAACGTTTGGGTAGAAGTTATCAATTTAGATAAGCTATTATTCTATTAATTGACATAAATCCCCTTAAATAAGACTGTCACCATTTAAGAATATGAAAAAAAAACACAATAAAAAAGGAATTCCAACACTGATCCTAGCATCACTTTCACTTTCTAAGATATCCCTAGTTAATGTAGCACACTGGAAGGAAGGGAAAGTCATACTGGAAAATCTATGTTGGCTAAATGTTCTGCAAGTCTCATCTTAAGCAATCTTAACTGAATATTCTCATATAACTTTAGCTAGCTTAAAAGATGCTTTTGCTCCCTCTGTACTTTTTAGGACTCCTAACATTGACAGCCTCTGCAAAGAAGGTATAAAACTCACTCAACATATTTCTGCAGAATCACTGTGTACACCCAGCAGATCAGCTTTCCTCACAGGCAGGTACCCAGTCCGAACAGGTATGAAGATCTTTCAATATTATGTCATTGATTGATTGTAGAATTTTGCTCCATTGATTTCAGAACGTAGCATAAATCAGTACAGTGTTGTCAAACTCAAACATAAATGAAGGTTATTAACTGGGACATAATGATCTCTACAGGTAACATACTGACAGCTTGCAATGTGATATCTTTATTTGACTGTATTTAAATTATTTTGTTGTATATTTTCTAAATATATATAATCTGATTTGGACCATACTCAGAAGTGTTGGGGGTATGTAGCCCACTGGAGATGATTTTGACACCTCCGAAATAGTTGAAAGAGTACTAGCTGTGGCATTAGGGGACTTTGGTTCAAATAATTCTTCTGACACAAGTGATTTAACTTTCCTGAAGCTCAGTGTTTTCATCTGTAAAAGGAATGAGTTGGACTACATCAGTTCTAATGTATCTTCCAGTAGGGGACAGCTAGATGTGGTGCAGTGAATAGATCACTGAGCCTAGAATCTCAGGAAGATTTGAGTTCAAACCCAGCCTCAGATACTTACTATTTGTGTGATCTTAGGGAAGTCACTTATTCTCTTTCTCCCCTAAGTTTCCTCATCTAGAAAATGGCGATCATATAATAGCACCTACCTTACAGGGTTGCTGTGAGGATCAAATGATGTAACCATTGAAAAGTGCCTGGAACATAGTAAGCTATATCAATGTTAATTATCATCATCATCATTATTAACTCCTATGAACACCATCTAAAACTGATAGAAACATAGGTACTATATTTTTCATGTAGTTTATGTATCTACCACTCCGCAATGTCAGTCATAGTTAGTGTAGTGCCTACACAGTATTATATCACTGCTGTCAACTATGACTATGCCAGTGTAGTTCTGAATTGCAAAATATAATAGACTCTCAATATAGAAGACAGAAGTGAAACAATTATTCTGAGTCCAGAAAGTCAAGTCCCAACACCACAGAATCAAATCTATCAGAGCAACAAAGAGGTTAATACAACATAACACAGCAGGGATAAATACCATCCCAAAGCCGTTCTACAAACAGACACTCACAAGGCTAGCTCTCTCCTTGCTTATGCTTTCTCTCCTGCCCCAGCTCTAACTGCTCTGTCTCCCAGTTTCCTCTTAGCTCTGCTACACCCCTTCCTGTTAGACCCATTCAACAAACTCCTCTCACCACAGTACAAGCTCCATGTGAATATATTTGGCCTACTAGGTGGCTGGGAAGATCTTCAAATTCCCATCCCCATAACTCATAGCCATAGATCACAAATTTCAAACTGGAAAGAAACTTAGAGATAAACTAGACCAATTCTCTCATTTTATAAATGAGGACACTGAAGTCCAAAGTGGTTAAGTGACTTTTTTTCCCAAGTATACATGTGTATGAAATGACCGAAACAGAATTCTAGCACATTCCCTATGACTTTATATCTACTCTTTCCTTTGGATCATTAATAATTATTATTTCTGTGTTTTGTTTTTACATTACAAATATTGACAGATTATCCCCTATTCTTCAGAAATTTCTTATAGCAAATTAAAACATTTAAGTAAAACTAATAATACTAAGGCTTCATGTGAAAGTGAGTGTAGTATTTCACATCCGTAGTAACCCACGCATCTCTTTTTTTAATTCACAGAAAACTATTTTCTTTCTTTCCCTCATAACAACCTGTTATAAAACAAACAAATTCTCCCAACAAATATTAATAGTCAAGGAAAACATATTCCTTCATCTATGAAATGACAATAAAATTACCCATGCCACAAGGTTATTGTGAGGTTCAAATGTGATAATGTATAGCAAATATTTGGCAAATTTTAAAATGCTATTAAATTGTTGTTATGCCTATTTTACATATGAGGAAACCAAATTGAGAGAGTCAAAATGGTAAGTTCTTAATTGACAAAGTTTCCATGTATCAGAACCTAAATTCCAGTTCGAGTTTTCTGTCTGCACACACTTTCAACTACTTCAAAACACTGTTGGAGAGCAAGAGTCTGTAAGTCTGAATTCCAGTCACTGAAATATTAATGACCAATTCTGTGGCTTGGACTAGAGAGGTTATTAATTCTGTGAAATGGTATGATAACTGTGATCGCACCTACCTCCCTGGGTAAAAAGCTAGATAATATATATTAATTGAACTTTAACAAGAGCTTCAAAAATGATCTCATTGTACTAGCTGTGCCTTATGTTTGGAGTATAATCCCTCCTCATCTCAGCTCCTTAGAATCCCTGAAGCTTTTCAAGACTCAAGTCCCCTTCTGCAGGCGGTCTTACTATCTCCTCTGTATGTCCCTTATAAATATTTATACATCTACATATTTTCTCAGAAATCAGAATGTATGTTCCCTGAGGGTGGTAATAATTTTATTTTGTTTTTATTTGTATCCCAAGCACTGTCACATAGTGCCTGACATGTGGTGAGTGCTCACTAAATGTTTATTGATTGTTTAAAGTAGCTGGACGGCAAAATGAGGTGATCGGGTTCAGTTCTTGACTCTGCTCAAACTAACTATAGAATCATTGTTCTTATTGTATCAAGTTTTATATTATATCACCCTGGTTAATTCATAACTATACAATTAAAAGTGTAAATTAACTCTAATTTTTCTTATATTGGTATAGCCCAGTCATGAGCACGAAATATGCTTCCTGCTATTTAGCTTCATTATTTCTTGAAGGAGCACCTTGTAATTAAACCTATTCGAGTCCTTTTTATGCTTTGAAGGGTTGATCCCCAGGTAGTTTATGCATTTTGTAGTTTTGGAATGGGATTTTTCTTTCTGTTATTTCTTCTTCGGTCTTGTTTTAATTATATAGAAATTATTTTGATTTGGGGGGATTTATTTTGTAGTCTGCAATTTGTGGAAGCTACTAATTGTTTTAGTTATTGGTTTTTTTTGCTGATTCTCTAGGATTTTCCAAGCAAACCATTATATCATCAGGAAATATGGGTAGTTTTATCTTCTCTTGATGCTTTTAATTTCCTTCTCTTATTGTATTGCTATTGCTATCATTTGTAGAATTATACCAAGCATCCTTGCTTCACTCCCATATATATTAAAAGAAGGTTTTTGAGTATTTCTATTTCATATTATGCTTGATTTTGGTTTAAATTAGATTTTATGATATTAAAAAGTTCATTTTACTTTGTACTGTTTTTGGCATAAAAGGGTTGAATTTTGTCAAAGGCTTTTTTTTTCACCTAATGAGATCATATGGATTTAGAGGCTGTAGTTTTTCATATGATTTATTATGTTTATTATTTTCCTAATGTTGAAACTTTTTTTGCAGTGCTGATATAAATCTCATTTGTTCAAAATGAATGATTTTTTGATAACTTTCTGTGATCTCTTTGACAGGATTTTGTTTTAAAATCATTAGTGACTGCTTATTAAATATATTGGCCTTTATTTTTCTTTCAGTGTTTTATCTCTCCCTCATTTATGTACTAAGATTGTATTTGTCTCACAAAAAGATTTTGGTGGGGCATTTTCTCAACTTTTAAAACTAACTTGTAAATCATGGGTACTAATTGCTTTTTAAAATTTTGATAGAATTTCCCTGCAGAAAAAATCATAGGAACAAAAGTTTGTGATTTCTTTAGTAGCTTTTTTTAATAGCTAGATCTATTTCCTTTTCTGAGGCTGAATTATATCAAATATCTCCGTGTTGTACTGATAGTTCAGATATCTTATATTTTTTAATGTAGTTTGCAGCAGGAATTGGAAAACAAAAATGAAACCTGTGGTCACATGACTCATGACTGAATTGATTATGTGGGTTTGTTTTCCATTTAATTTCAGGAATGGTCTCTAGAAATGGCATCCGTTCCCATGGTATCATCAACTCTCTTGGGGTCAGTGGAGGGCTCCCTCGGAATGAAACCACATTTGCAGCCACCCTAAAGAAGTATGGCTATAGAACAGCACTGATAGGTATGTGGAAATCACTTTTTTCAAAATTGCTTTTCCTTCCCATTCCTTCTTCCCATCCCTTCCCCCATCCCTCCCAAAAATGTTGTGATAGGTATGAGACTTTGTAATATTGGAAGACTGTGCATTTGAGTGAAGACCATTTTAATTCTACTATTTTATGGAAAAACTTGTTTTATTCTTTTTTTTTGTTTTGTTTTTTGGAAGGGCAAAGGAAGGGCAATTGGGGTTACATGACTTACCCAATAACCCAGGGCTAGTAAGTGTTAAGTGTGTGAGGTCAGATTTAAACTCAGGTCCTCCTGATTCAGGCCAGTGCTCTGTTCACTGTGCCCTCTAGACACCCCTGTTTTATTTCTTAAAAGATAGAGAGAAATGGCATAATAGAGAATGTCACCATATACCTAATGCACACTATTCCATAAATATAAACATCATAAGTGGTAATATGGGACATGCATTGGGATCATACATGAGGAATATACACATAGGGAACTTATATTTCCAGGATATATGTTCTGTGGGGCAAGTCACTCTTCTGGTAATGTCATTGGGCAGCTCTCACTGGGCCTGCTCCCTACTGAGTAAAGAGTATTACTCTCCTGCTGATCTTGTGATGACTGCTGGTGAATTTGATAATGTGAACCCACTTAAGTATGGTTTCACTGGTATCTAGTGGGCATTGATTCTACTGGTCTCATTCTCATGGTTTCTGCTGGGAATTGCTCCCTGATACTCACTTTTTGGCTTTATCTCTGTAGGAATGCCAGATATCTCACCTCGAGTTTGTTTATTAGGATAGGCCCTCATAGCTAGGACCCCTCTTAAATAAAAGCAGTCTCACAGCTCTTTGGTCACAACCACCCTATACAGCTAGCAAAAGGTGGATAGAGAGCACTCAGACTAGGATTAAGTATTTTCTTTAGGACGCTATATTTAAGCAAACAATAAGTCCCTCAAAGAAAGACATTTTCCCCGAGTACCATTTTATGCGTGCTGCCATATGGCAATAAGATGTGGAACATGAATGTCACTAAAAATGGGAATTACAAAGAGCATAATTAAAATGTGTGTGATGGATGTGAGTGGACTTCAACATACAACCACTAAGGAATTCCAAAGAATTACAGAAATAAAGAACATCATCAAAGAATGGTATGAAAGGATGAAGAGAAGAGCTGACCACAAGTTGAGAGCTAGGGGATAGTATTATTTGTACCTTCACAGTAACTGGAGAAAGTAAAGAAGACCTCCAATGTCACTACTTCCTGAATTGAACATTTGGAAGAATATGGAAGAGTCATACAAGATGGAAATACACGGTCAAGTTGTGATTTGCATCACTGAAGGGTGCTCCCAAATCGATGAGTTAGGTATATAAATAAGGCTACTTCTTGACAAGATCACTTCAATTTCCAAGTATGTTATTCCTCAAAAATTACCTTTAAATAACTTTTTTGAAAATTTTATTGGGAATATACTGCAATCTCCTCATGGTTCTATGCATTTGTTCATTGTCGTTTGGGATATGTGCTCCTCTGATTCTTATTTCAAATCAACAATCATTTGTTAAGCATCTAATATATAAGCAGTTTTGGAGATACAGATATAAAAATGACAACACCCCCCTGTCTTCACAGAATACACATTCTACTGAAATCTATGATCCTGTGTCTTTCACCAAGGATTTGAAATAATTGCTAACAAGAAATTGCCATGTACATGATTCCATAAGGTTTGCAAAATGCTTTATATGCCTTCTGTTGGGCTCACTTTCTGCTTATGTACTAAAAATGTATCCATTCTGCTAATCAGAAACATCCCCGCCAAAACAACAACAAACAAGCAAACAAAACACTGTGCACTAAATGAATCAGTTGAAGGAAAGCTCTTTAGGGAAGGAAATGACTTTGCATGTATTCAATTTAATGGACTTTTGTTCAATGCCTACTGTATGCTTAAGCATATTTTTTCCTATTTGGTCTTCAAGAAAAGGAAGATTTATCAAGAATGTCATTCGTACATTAATGTACATAGCATATTAATGCAGTCTAAAGTAAAATTTTCTATTTTTGCTTTCAGGTAAATGGCATCAAGGTTTAAACTGTAAATACCGGAATGACCACTGCCATCATCCAAAACACTATGGCTTTGATTATTTCTATGGCATGCCATTCACACTCTTTTACTCTTGTGTGCCAGATCCCTCCTGTGACACAGAATTAGCCATAGCAAAAAAACTTTGGTTGTGCATGGAGCTAATCATCATTGCTGTTCTTACGCTGACTGTGGGGAAACTAACTCATTTGGTCTCCATACCCTGGCTGTTTATTATCTGCATTATTTTATTTGGCTTCCTTTTGGCCTTTTCTTGGTTCTGCAGTTTCCAAAATGATATGTATTGGGATTGCATTCTCATGAGACAACATGAAATTACAGAGCAACCTATGAAGGCAGAAAGAGCCAGCTTAATTATGCTTAAGGAGGCAGTTTCTTTTATTGAAAGGTAACAATTGCATTTTCTTTAGTGGCCTCCTTCCTTGGTCCTGTGCTTACTTGTGTTTTAGTTTAGATGCCTTATTACAATGAATTTTTATACTTTGAATTAGACAAATTTTTGACTTTGAATTCAATGTCTCCCTTGGATGTGACAATGGAATGGCTTTGTGGTCCTGTAGAAAGGACACTGGATTTTTTGTTGATTTCTGAATTTAATTTGAAATTAATCTTTGAACCTTATGGTCTCCTAACATCTAACAGACGTTCTTGATAATAATAATAATGATGCTTAAAAGTTTATAGAATTTTACCTATCTCACACAACAACCTTATAAGGGGAGTGCTATTGACATATTCATTTGATAGATCAGGAAATTGAGGATCAGAAAGGTTAAGTGACTTGCTCGGGTCATTTAACAAGTAGATACTTGAGGTCAGGTTTGAACTCAGGTCTCCTTGATATCTAGTCCAGCCCTATTCCTGGTGGGTTACTGTTTCTCAAGTTACTGAAGAGAAACTCTATGCAATGCGTTTCGATAAGCACTACAGGATATTCAAAGAAGGATAGGTTCCATTTCCTTTTTCCCTTGTGTGTGTATGTGGGCAGGGGGGGAAGGGTAGTAATTTAGGGAGAGTACCATGATGGCAGCAGCCTATAATCTAGGTATTGAAAAGTGGCTAAAAATTCAGAGAAAGAACTTTAGGTAATGTCATTCCAAAATAAGGAAACCAGAGGATATCAGGAATTACATAAAAATACGTATTCTTTCATGTTTTTTATTAGTAGTGACAAAAATAGCAATATATTTTAGGAATTTTCTGATAGAAAGTTATTTTGATTCTCTGTGGAAACATTCAGAACCTATATAATCTCTTCCAGTGGTTAGTCATTATGCAATTTGGTATGCATAATAGAACTCTGAGGCCCAACTGAACACTTGGAGTTTGCAAGGAAAGTTGAGAAAGGAAAATGAAAAGAAAAAAAAAGGGAAGATTAAAACAGTTGAACAGTTTACTACTCCTGATAAGTTAAGGAGCAAAACTAAAGTGAACAAACATTCCTGCCACGCACACACAAAGATGCAACAGTCAGTAACTCTTCAACCTGAACCACCCAGGTAAATTATTCTCTTTTTGTAAGAGATATAAGGAGCTGGTCCAACAGATTAGTGCTAGCAAAAATGCTCATGAAAACCAGTCACGAATAGCTGAGTTTCGCTTTAGTCTCATTAGCTTTTTCTTATCCAGATATTGTTTTTAGGTATATTTTCCCTTTTCATTTGTCCACGCTTCTTAAATATCAAGTTTAATATATTTTCCATAGGTTTTGAGCACCAGCTCTTTACTCAATATAGGAATATCATTATCTTGTATACCCATTGGTCATTGTTGTTGCTTAGTCATTTCAGTTCTGTTGGACACTTTGTGACCCCACATGGGGTTTTTTGTAAAAGACACTGGAGTGGTTTGCCATTTCTTTCTCCAATGAATTTCACAAATGAGGAAAGTGGAAGAAAATGGGTTAAGTAACAGTAAGGGTCATGTCAGATTTGAATTAAGAAAGAAAAAATTGTTCTGACTCTAGGCCTGGCACTCTATCTACTGTTTCATCTAGGTACCCCTACACATAGATTAGTCATTACCTTAGTCAGTCAACTAGCATTTGTTAAGTGCCTACTGTGTGCCAGGCAAGTAATGAAGATACAAAAAAAGGCAAAAATAAAAGATCCGTTGGTTTTGTTCTCAAGGAACTTCCATTCTTCTCAGGGAGATAACATGTAAACAGCTACGTACGAAAGAGGCATGTGTCTGTGTCTGTGTCTGTATGAAGAGATAGCCATCCATATGGAGAAACAAATACATACACATATTACATAGTACATGCATGGTCATGTGTTATATATAATATATAATGCATTGTATACATAGGCATACACATGTAAACATGTATGGCTCTCCCAAATATGTAATACATTATATATAGTATATACATACCTATGCAAATGTGTGTGTGTGTGTGTGTGTGTGTGTGTGTGTAATTGGGGCAACCTCAGAACGAAGGCCTTAAGATTAATTTGCTCATTCTAACTTTTATTAGTGCAAGTTCTTCCAAAAAATTCAAAGAGAATTCTAATTATGACAGAATCCTTTGGGTCATAGATTTAGAGTTAGTACCTTTAGACCAATGGTCTAAATGCCTTCATTCTCTAGTTGAGGAAACTGAGGCCCAGAAAGGTTAAAAGTGTTACACAAACTCACTCATTAGTAGGCTACAGAGGTGAATATGAACTTGGCTCCTCAGGGTCTAAATCTCTGTCCTAACTATCAGTTTGTACACACTTTGTCATTTTACTGAGTCACCATTTTTCAGTATTTAGAGGTTTTATTAATGCCTTTTGTACTCATATCGCAGTGTTATTTGGATGGACTCTACCTTTTTTATGTATAACCTCCCAATACTCCCCTGCTTTCTCGTGTCCTAGTAACTATTTTTAGAAATGAACATTTTTCTGATTGTATAGTAGTATAAACACAGTATTTTTTGAACCGAAAATATCTAGCATTGATCGTGATTGCCTGCTTTAATACAGAAATCTCCAAGTGAATTTGAGTGTAAGATACATTTGTGAGATTGATTATGATTCTATCTCTTCCAAACCAGGTTCATGGAAGAAAAACCAAACAAAATTTTATATGGCTTTTACATCTTTACAACAACACTTTTATCCCAACCCTTTCAAAAATCCCAAAGTACAATCATCGCAGAAAGGTCTAGTAGTTTGGCAGTTTCTAGGACAAATTAAAGGAGAAATTGAGGACACATTCTTCAACAGTGTCTTTCATATATTTTTATGAGTTACTATTTTAGAGAAAGAAGTTGGGATAGTGGGGAGAAGGGTGAAGCAGCCTACCTTTGGGAGACTGCCATATTATTCCTCCAAAGGAAGAAGGGAGAAGCAGTAGGAATGTTCCCCACACCCAGTCTGTAAGGTGTGCCAACACCATTCTAGGTATGTCTCTACTCCTAAGGGTTGTTGTGAGACTCAGTTAAGATAATACATGCAAATCACTTTGTAAAGTTTAAAGTCTCTGTTAATATCATCATCATAACCATTAACATGCAGTCATGAAAAGTACAATTTGTAAAGATATTTTTATTAATGGTTGTCTATAAACTTTAAATAGAGGCATTTTTCTAAGTTTTCTAGGTTTCTATGGAATAAATGGTGATCAATAGTCCATTCCCTATTTTTCTACATAGGATTTTATTATAATTATATGGGGGGCACCAAGAAGAACCTCATACATGTAAAGATAAGGGGAAATTTTATATTATCAGAATATGTTATATTATCATAATTTCATAACATATAATAGCACTATATTATTCTAAGTGTGTAGTTAAACTGTTTTTGTTTAAATCTCAGGCTAAACTCCATTTGTTTCTGTCTTTTTAGAAACCAAGATAAACCTTTCCTCCTATTTTATAGTCTTTTGCATGTCCATACACCTCTTCCTACAACAAATGAGTTTGTTGGAAGTAGCAAGCATAGCTTTTATGGAGACTTTGTCGAAGAGATGGACTTTCTGGTAGGTAAGTGAAAGAGCTGATTCCTATCATGCAATATGTAGATGTCTGAGACATACTTATGAAGTTTCCCTTCAGCAATTAGATTAATTTTTGCCTTGGAAAGACCTCCCTTCCCTGTTGTTCTCTTTTTCCCCCAGCATCGTTCTCCTCTCTCTTCTTTTCCCCTTTGTTCACATTAGGGAGACACGGAGCAACCTTTGGAGGATTTGGGAGCATTGGTTGTAATTATAGGGAATCCACAATAGCAAGAGACACTTTGCCTCTCACATGGCTGCCCTGATTCTTGGGTTGTGTTGAGAGAGGAAAAGAGAAGACATGCATTGTTCCACTGTCACCGGCTGGTAGAGCTATCAATTAGTATGAGAGGAGCATGAAATGTAATGAAAATGTAATTAATTAGACTGTAAGTAATTGAAAATTCATCCAACCAATGATAATTATGGAAAGAGGTCTTCATTAGAGTGCTCTTGCTTCCCATAGCCAAATCTTGCCATATCATTTTACTGTCTTAATTTGCTGAGGGCTTCCTTTTTCTTTTGAACAGTAGCAGGATTGGGAGCACCCTTTGTTCTAAACGTTTTCTTATACCCTCACTTGTCAAAATGAATTTTCCTGTTTCTCATGTCCTATATATTAGAAACTCTAATAGCTTTGTACTAACATAGGAAAGTGACTAAGATCACCCATGTTGCATAGAGAATTGGATTTCATTTTTTCTATTGGTCTATCTATCTATCTATCTATCTATCTATCTATCTATCTATCTATCTATCATCTGTCTGTCTATCTATCCATCACCTATCTATAGTCTATCTCTAACTATGTATCATCTATCTCTTGTTATACTAGGCTAAATATTTAACAACTGGCTTAATATACATGCACAATTATCTTTCACCAATTTATGAATTTGTTGGCAAAAAGAATTAGAAGAAAGGAGTCATGTAGATAGATATTTTAATTCAGAATCAGGAATACATGGGTTCAAGTCCTCTCTCTGATAAATTCAGGCTCTGTGACCTTGGGTAAGTTACTGAATGTCTCAGTTACTTAATGTCCCAAGTAGCACTAAGATCATTAATCACAAAGTGAGAAATCTGATATATTGACAGGAGGGGTTTCCTTCCTAGGATTTCACTTAACTGATACAAGCATACATGTGTCAAAAAATATTCTGTAAAATAGAATTTGCACTTTGAAAGGAAATTAATAATCCAAGCATAATGGATCTGGTGCAGCTTTCTTGGGTGATGTCACTGCTCCATAAGAAGGATCCTTGTTAGCTGTTTCAAAAGAATTATGTTACGTGTAGGTTGAATTAGAGAGATTGTGGAATATGTGAGGAGCGTTCTGTAACTGATTCTGGTGAGGTACGTAGAGTGGCTGCATCGGTTTAGCAAGCTGAGGGATTTGTAAATGTGTCAGGTCTTCATGGTATAATAAGGTTATTTTATAGGATAGTATGCATGTCCTGATAATATTACGTTTATCTCATATCAAATTGTATATTGTACATCTGTATTGGTCTTATGGTAGTTTCTGTAAAATGTGACTTGACAGGTTCAAAATTAAGTTCATTTTCTGTCACTCGAAAATTGAGATGGCTTTTGCAAAGCATTTTCCTTTGTAGATATGTTGGCCATTCATATGATAATCTATCCACTAATAAATCAATCGATATTTATTCAGCATCTACTATGTGTCAGCACTGTACTTAGTGCTGGGGATACAGAAAGGGACAAAAGTAATTCCCCTACTCTCAAAGATCTCGCAATCAAATGGAGTAGATAACCTGCAAATAAATACATACAAAGTGAACTACATATAAGATAAATAGGACAGAATTTTTAAAAAAGAAGATACTCATATACATGATTCTTTTTATGCTTTTACAAAATGTTAGAAAATAATAAAAATATTAAAAATTTTATAATTTTGGGTGTCAACAATTACATATACACTTTTTTTTCCCGTTGAAGGGAAAATTCTTGATGCCATTGATGAAAATGGTTTGAAAAATAACACAATTGTATACTTCACCTCAGACCATGGAGGGCACCTGGAAGTCATGAGAGGAAGGCTTCATATAGGAGGCTACAATGGAATATATAAAGGTAAGATGAGTGAAGGATGTTGGGGGATTGCTTTAGGTTTAATCCCTTTGATGCTATGTGCTGCTTGGTCAAAAACACAAGCAGATGTTAAAGCAAGGTGACCCAAATCAGTTAATGGAAAAATGTTTACTTGTAGAATTCTGGAAGGGTTGGTTATGAAGAAGTTTTTTTAACCTGCTCTTATGAATGCATAAAGGGCAAGCACATGCTAATCTATAAAAGAGATATGTTTTTGGAGGGATGTAGACATTTCATTTTTGTACTTTAGGAAACATCGAAGGTAAAGAGGAAAGAGGAAGGAGGATCAGGCAATGGGAAAAAGGCAAAAACAGTGAAAGGAAGGAGTAGAGATGACATCTGCAGATGCCTGTAATGATTAGGTGTAATACTTGACCTCGTTTCTAGTGATAATAGGAAAATCAGAGCCCTGGAAAGGGCACATTGAGGAGAAGATAGAAAATGCCTGATTTGGTTTTAACTTCTCGAGTCATGCACCCTGGAGAGCATGTTGTTCCACTTTTTGTATTTTTGAGGCAAAATCCTTGTTGTCTGATGCCAATGGCTTGAAAATAACACAATCATCCACCTCTTTATCCCTTGTCTCTTAGCAGAATATTATTTTCTGGTCAAGATTGGAGCCCTTAGGGAATATTAAGAGATCATATCTCAACAGTATTTTTCAACAGCACTTTTCTCAGAACAGCCCTGTGAACTTTGTGGTTGCTCTGAGAGGTGAGGAAACTGAAGCTTTGAGAGGTTAAATGACTAACCCATGAACTATGACCCAGCTTATCTCAGTCCTTCATCAAGTGTTAAGTGCATACTCTATGCCAGGCACCTGCTAAACATTAGGGATGCTCTCAAGGAGCCCTCAGTTTCCTCATCTCTAAAATGAGGATAGCCGTAGTACCCATCTCCCAGGGTTTTGTGAGGCTACAATGAGATATTTGAAAAGTATTTCATAAAAGTTAAACAGTACCTATTAGTATATTATAATTATATGTATATATGATATTATATGGCAATAACAACAGCAATAACGAGACTGGCCTTCTGTTTAAGGTGGGATTTGGTCTGAATTTCAGCTATAATTTCACCTGTGGGCTGCAGATTCCTAGTATCGCACACCTCAATTATGCCAGTTTGAGATAATATATCAAAATGAAAAATATCCATTAAAGGTTCTGAGATTTATTGACTCTGTGATATCTATAGCAGTTCACTCAAAAAAGTTCTTCATAGCTGTAAGGTCAGAGATTCAGTCTATATAGTTATCATGGGCTTCCTATCTCTTCTAGGATTGAAACTAATGGGGATTTGTCTTTTATTTTGGTTACACTTAGGTTACTGTGGGGATGTAAGGCAGGTGGAGACACTAGCACACAGGAATGCTACTAGCACAGGTTCACTCTTGACCTGGTCAGCCAGGAAAGACAGGAAGAGAGCTCCAGAGGGTCTAATAATCTTACTTTATTCTAGTCTAGTCTTCTCACAAGAAGATTTGGTGATAATGGGAGCATCAACTCCCACAGCATTCCCTAATCACCCTTCTTGCATGTGCTGACAAGAACGGGGGTGGGGGGAGGCAGCAACTACCCCTACATCTTGATGGGGTCAGTTGAGACAGACACACTTTATTGCTTCCTTTAATCCCCTCAAGCCTCAGTGGGGGGGCAGTTGATGCAAAGAGAGATTCCCCCCAAGGCTTGTTGGGGGATAATCAAGGCAAAAACAACATTCCAACTTGTGCATTCAACACTAAGGGTTCTCCAATCATTGACCAGTGCTCACTTGCTTTATAGGGCAACAGAAAAAGAAGCCAGCAAGAACCTCACAAATTTACAGTATCTCATCCTTATATCACACTGCACAGTCACAGAGGATATTTACCATTTAAGCACACATCTATGTTATTTATCATTATACAACACTGTGCAAGCATGATGGAGATGTTTTTAATCATGATCATGAGAATGCATATCTAACACCTAGGAATGATTAAGCTTGATTCAATAATTCCTTCTATTGAATTTAATGACATACAGTATGGTGCTCATGCTGAAGTCACTGCAAGCTTAATCAGTAAATAAGTAGGCATGTTATAAGAGATTATGATGGGCCAAGAACAGTGCTAAGTACTGGCGATATGAAGACAAAAGTGAAAAAGTACCTGCCTTCAAAAAAAACTTACATTCTAATTAGAGAAATAGCAGGGAAACATAATTACATGGGAAATATATACAAAATGAATGCCAGGTGGTTATGGAAGAAAATGCACTAGGTAAAAAGGAAGACGGGTATAAAAAGATGATGAGGAATCACCAGAAATGATAAGGAATAAATGGACGGGTCCTGGTGTCTAAGGGAATTCACTCGAACAGTTTTCAATTTAAAGAAAGGCATTTATTAGGGTGACACACCCAAGCTGTCCGTGTTTCCATGTGGGATAAACAGAGCACAAGGGGCAGGCTCTACTCCCCTAAGGCCTGCAGAGCAATTGACCAAGTCAAAGGTCTGGTTTAAATACAATTTTATGGAATGGGGAAGCAAAACAGGGGAAGGGAGGAGGGGGGATCAGGGATATCATGCAGTCGAGAGGTGTTCTTTTCATAGAAACAAGCAAGGAGAATAGGAAAGGGGGAAAGGAGGAGCCCCAAGATTTCATGTAGTCCATACAAATAAGCAAAGAGAGCAGGAAAGAGGAGGGGAAGAGGTGTTCTGGAGTGTCAGACTAACTGGGGTGCTTTCTGAAAACATACACATAAGTCTATGGTTGGGGCTTCAATGCACTGTCTTCTTTGATCACTTTTCTGACTGATCACATCCTGAATCTTATCTGCTATCTCATGTTCTACCTCCTGCTTGCTGCATCTGCCTCCAATACTCATGTCTTCTTCACCTCATCATGGAGAAGGTGGAACTTGATCTGAGGCTTGAAGAAAACCAGGGATTTCAGGAGATTAAAGTGAAGAGGGAATGTTCGTTCGCTCCATCTGGGGGACAGCCAGTGCGAAGGCAAACAATAGGAAATCGAGTGTTGTGTATAATAAACAGTAAGGGAACCCATGTGACTGAATAACAGGGTTAAGGGCGGGTAGTAATGTACAAGAAGAACGAAAAGGTAGAAATAGGTCAGGTTATGAAAAGCATCATGTGTGAAAATGAGAAGTTTCCATTTGATCCTGGAGATAGCAAGGAGACCCTGGAGTTTACTGAATAGACCTCTCCTTTATGAAATTAAATTGGTAGCACTGTGGAATATGGATTGAAATGGATAGAGGTTTGAGGGGAAGGAGAATACATAATACATTGCAATATGGCAAATGAGATGTGATATAGGTCAGAAGTAGGGTGTTAGCTGTGTCATTGGAGAGGAAAAGGTGAGAAAGATTCCATAGGCAAGAAGTAATATACATGGAGAAATTGGATATGAGCAGGCAAGGATGATACCGAGACATCCAACTTGTGTGCCTGGGAGAATGGTGGTGCCCTCATTGATATTAAAGAAGTTCAGAAGAGTGATGGGTTTTGGAGGGGAAATACTGAATAATGAAACACATATAATTATCTATTAGATTGCTCAGTTTGAAATGCTTCTGGAACATTCGGTGCTGAACATTAAATAACTAATTGGTGACATGGGACAAGGGGACAGGAGAAAGATTAGGACCATATATATAAATATGTTATAACAGTTGAGATAAATAATGCAAATGTGATTTTCATGGGGATTGAAAGAGCTTGCAGCGATAAACTGTGTTCTAGATTTCAATATGAGACATTTATTTCCTCCAACATCCAGGTGGGAATATTGTATGAAGTTTTTTCTTCTTTTGGTGGATTCAGATTGGCACAACACAAACTTTTTAGTCGTCTCAAATGGTACCCAAGTTTGATTTACAAATGCATGCTTCTGACCACAAGAATGACTACATAAAAATGCTGATTTTTTTTGTTTTTATTTTTGTTTTGGTATTCAAGTAGTGTCTAATGCTTTTTTTTAAAGCATGTTTTTGATAAATATACATTGTTCGCTTTCTAACAAACTTGTTCTGTACTAACACAAAAACTCAAAGCTCATGCTTGACTAATAGCAGAGCTGGGTATTCTACAGTTTTATATATCTCTATCTATGAAAGAAAAGTAATTTCCTTTCTGAACTACATTTCTGACCATGTCACACACCTTTTGCCCCAAATAAACTCCCTATTAGCTCTATGACCAAATATGGAATTTTCTGGTTTCCAAAGACCTTTATGACCTACCTTTTCCCTGTTTTTCCAGGATTCTTACACTTTACTCACCTCCAAATACTCTGCGATTTTGCAACTCTCTTCTTGCTGTTGCTTGCCCAAGATTCTTCATCAGTTTACTCCATTCCCTTTCCCTGTGTGTACCCTTTGCCTGGAACATTCTCCCTCTTTACCTTCACCAAATGGCTTCCTTTAAGACTCAAATCTCGCCTTCTGCAGGAAGGCTTTTCTGGTCTTCCCTCACCGCTAGTGACTTCTCTCTGACATTACTTCCAATCTAATCTGTATCTATCTTGTTTGTACAAAATTGTTTACATATCTCCCCAAATGAAATGTGAGCTCCTTGAAAACATGGACTGTTTTCGCCTTTTTTTTATATTCCCAACACTTAGTCCAGGGCTAGACATAAAGTAAGTACTTAATTAAATGCTTGTTGACGGATTGATATTTGGAGATACACATACACCCATAAGCCTACATGTATGTATGTATGCACGTATGTCCAAAGAATGTCCCATAATTCTTACTACTACTTTAGCTTTATAAGCCTTCTCACTGCTAAGAATATTTTAGGTAGATATGGTAATATACTTGTGTTTTTTTTTCTTTAATATATAGGTGGAAAAGGAATGGCAGGCTGGGAAGGTGGAATCCGAGTCCCAGGGATTGTTAGGTGGCCAGGAATATTGCCGGCTGGAAAAGTTATTGAGGAACCTACAAGTTTGATGGATATTTACCCAACTCTAACTGCACTAGTAGGAGCAACTTTGCCTCAGGATCGGTAAGAAAATAAAAATATCTGAAGACTCATCATCTTTGCTTTCTCATAAAAGGAAAAAGAAATTTAAAAGCTTAATTGTCTTCTCAAGGCTTTTCTTGCTAAATAGTTTTCCCTTGGTACATATGTGGCTGTATCTTTTGATTGCAAAGTCAAACAAGAAATATCTGATTCCACCAATGCAAGGCAACTTGAAGAAATAGATCTTGACTGAGTAATCATGTTTTTATGAATTGTAGAATGAATGAATGTAGAAGATGAGACTAACTCTTCTATATATAGATAATTTATTTTTGAGGGAGGAAGGCAAGGTAATTGGGGTTAAGTGACTTGCACAAGGTCACATGATTAGGAAGTGTTAAGTGTCTGAGGTAAATTTAAACTTGGGTCCTCCTGACTGCAGGGCCAGTGCTCTATTCACTGTGCCACCTAGCCACCCCACTAATTATTTTTCAATTTATTTATATATTTTTAGTTTTCAACATTCATTTCCACAAGATTTTGAGTTATGAATTTTCTCCCTGTCTTTCCCCGACTCCCCACCCCAAGACAGTGAGCCTACTGAATACCCCTTCCCCCAATCTTTTCTCTCTTATACACTTCACCATCCCCCCCCCACTTTCTAGTAGGGCAAGATTCATTTCTATACCCCAGCGCCTGTATATATTATTTCACAGTTGCATGTGAAAACAATTTTTTTAAAACATTTGTTTTTTAAACTTTGATTTCCAGATTCTATCCCTTTTTCCCTCATCATCTACCCCCCTGGGAGGACATGCAATTCAATATAGGTTGTACATGTGTAGGTATAAAAAATCTTTACATGGTAGTTATATTGAGGAAGACTAAGTATATTTCCCTCCGTTCTATACCACCCCCCACTTATTCTATTTTCCACTTTGGCCCTGTCCCTTTTCAAAAGTGTTTGCTTCTATCTACCCTCTCCACCAATGTGCCCTCCCTTCTATTATCCCCCCTCTTATCCCCTTCCTTCCTACTTTCCTGTAGGGTAAGATACCCAATTGAGTGTGTATATGTTAATCCCTCCTTAAGATAAATTTAATGAGGGTAAGATTGACCCATTCCCTTTCAGCTTCCTACTCTTCCCTTGCATTGTAACAGTTTTCTCTTGCCTCTTTTATGTCAGATAATCTACCCTATTGTATCTCTCCCTTTCTCCTCCAAAAATATTCCTCTCTCACCTCTTAATTTTATTTTTTTGATATCATCCCTTCCTCTTCAACTAATCCTGTGCCCTTGTCTATGTATACATGTACACACATATACACATAATCCTATATGTGCTTATATATATATCCTCCTATACATATACACACATATACATACATATGTGTGTGTATTCCCTCCAACTCTCCTCATACTGAGAACTCTCATGAGTTATAATTATCGTTTTTCCATGTAGGAATGTAAATAGTTCAACTTTAATAACTTCCTTGCGATTTATTTTTCCTGTTTTCCTTCTCATGCTTCTCTTGCTTCTTGTATTTGAAAGTAAATTTTCTGTTCAGGTTTTTTATTTTTTTTTATCAAGAATTCTTGAAAGGCTTCTATTTCATTGAATGACCATATTTCCCCCTAAAACAGTATACTCAGTTTTGCTGGGAAGGTGATTCTTGGTTTTAATCCTAGGTCCTTTGACATCCAGAACATCAAATATCCCAAGCCCTTCAATCCCTTAATGTAGAAGATGCTAAATCTTGTGTTATTCTGAATGTGTTTCCACAATACTCTAATTGTTTCTTCCTGACTGTTTGTAATATTTTCTCCTTGATCTGTACACTATGTAATTTGTCTACGATATTCCTAGGACTTTTCTTTTTGGGATCTTTTTCAAGAGGTGTCTGGTGAATTCTTTCAATTTATCTTTTGCCCTCTGGTTCTAGAATATCAGGGCAATTTTCCTCAAGAATTCCTTAAAGGATGATTTCTAGGCTCTTTTCTTGATCATGGATTTCAGGCAGTCCAGTTACTTTAAAATTATCTCTCCTGAATCTATTTTCCAGGTCAGTGGTTATTCCAATGAGATATTTCACACTGCCTTCTATTTTTTCACTTATTTGAATCTGTCTTTTTTTTTAGTATCTTGATTTCTCATAAAGGCATTAGCTTCCATTTGCTCCAATCTAATTTTGAAGGAATTATTCTCTTCAGTGAATTTTTTAAATTCCTTTTCAGCTGGCTACTTTGACTTTTTTAAGGCATGCTTCCCCTCATTGGCTTTTTGGGCTTCTTTTGCCATTTGAATTAGTCTATTTTTTTATGGTGTTATTTTCTTCAGTCAAGCTGTATACTTTTTTTCATGATTTTTTTGCATTACTCTCATTTCTCTTCTCAATTTTTTCTCCAGTTCTCTTACTTGATTTTCAAAATCCTTCTTGTGCTCCTCATTGCCTGTGACCAGTTCATATTTTTCTTGGATAGTTATGATGCAGAAGTATGGACTCTGTTTTCTTCTTCTGGCTCCATGTTTTGATTATTTTTGTCCCCCCAAAAGATTCTATGGTCTGATTGCACTTCCTCTGTTTGCTCATCTTTTTTTTTGCTTTTTTTTGAGGGCAGTTGGGGTTAAGTGACTTGCCCCAGGTCACACAGCTAATTTTTGTGTTAAGTGTCTGAGGCTGGATTTTTACTCAGGTCCTCCTCATTCCAGAGCCAGTGCTCCATTCACTGAGCCACCTAGCTCCCCCTCTCTTGCCAGCCAATGACTTGACTTTTGAGTTCTTTCCCAAGGTAAAACCCTCCTTCCAGTATGGAGAGGGCTGTGTCCCAAATTGCTGGGGGTTTTTTTTTGCAGTTTTGTCAGAGTTGTTACCAGAGCTATGAGAAGGGTGCCCTCTCTACAGCCACCATAAGCTCCAGTACACTAGCGTTCCTCACCCGAGGACCACCACCCAGGACTGAGACCCAGATCCAAGCAGAACAGTCCTAGAACCCCTGAAAACATTAGCAAAACCCTCTCCCAGGATTTCTGTAAACATACAAGAAAATCCTTCTTCGGGGCTTCTGAACCAACAGAAAGGTTCCCAGACCCCTGAAACAACAGCACTGTCCTTCACCAGTGGACAGTATTCACTCTCTGTCTGCAGGACAGTCTCAGGAGCTCTTAGCCAACAGCCAGGTTCCAGGACTTCTTCAACAGGACAGTCTTTCACCAGTGGACAAATCTGGCAAAACAACATCAAAACAGACAGACAAAGTACCAGCAAAACAGCCACGTCTCCTCAGTCCTTGGCAGCTCCAGGGGCAGGTCTCAAAAGTCCAGGGCAATTCAAAGTAGCCCTCAGCAATCATCTCAGTCTCTCTCTCTGCCTCCACGAGGGTGCTGCTTCCAAAAAGTTCTTCTGCCTCTCTCTTGTCTCTCCAAATCTAGGTCACCAGCTCCTCCCAGTTCGTTTCTCTCTTTTCAAATCAACAAGTCCATCCCACAGGTGGGATTAACAAGCTCTGTTTTTTAACACAATCAATTTGAAAACCAAGCCAATACAGGGGGATCTTTATATTCCATTACTATCACACCTGCTAAAGTCATACATTGATGAACATTTGACTTGGAGACCACCCATGGTTCTTGAATGCTATTGTATTAGATCATAAGCTCTAGAAGACTGATTCACTTTGAGTATAGTTAGTGATGTCTGTGGTCCAAGGGTAAGTCTCAGATAAATATGAAAATGACTCATCACCAGGAAGTTGCTTACCAGGTAGTGTTATTTTGGTGCAGAGGTGTAGTATGAATACATAGCCTATTATAATGTTTATGTAGGGTTTACTATATATGTTGATTAAAACAAGTAATGACTTTTATGAAATCATTAATATTCTTATTCTACAAGAATTCCCCCATGATAAGCATCAAATAATGGGCACTATATAAATGTTAATTGAATAAAAATAATCACTTCTTGATTTAAGATTCTTTGCTTTTTCAATCTTACGCACTGTAATATATGAAAGTGTTGCTTATGAAGTATAAACAGTGAAATTTAATGCCTTTACAGGAAATTGAATACATTGGGATTTACTGATATCCGCTAAGTTAATTAATGCAGAAGGTCTCCCTTAAAGCAATACAAACAGAATTTTAATTAATCCATGGGTTAACTTTCTTTGCTGTAGTTGTCTTTAAACCTCACATATATAATTTGGGGGTTTCTGTCATTTGTGTTTTTTTTTTTAATTTCTGAATTTGTTTTGCTTTCTCCAATAGTTTGTCGTCCCTTGAGGAATGGAATTATTTTCTTTATAACACTTTGATATTTCCATGATTGTGAAACCAGTTCTTTTTATTACCTCAGAGTGATTGACGGACGAGATCTAATGCCCTTGTTGAAGGGAGACGTTCAACACTCAGAGCATGAATTTTTGTACCACTACTGTGGCCCATTTTTACATGCTGTACGGTGGCACCCAAGGAACAGTGAGTATAAAATATGCATGTAGTGGGAAATGGTCTAAAGTAGTATCAGTATTCTACTCTAGTCCCAGATGTTGACCTTGAGGATGTTACTGGGACAGGTTTTTAAATTTATTTTTCTCTTCAGAAAAAGAAAGGGTTTAGATGGGTTGACCTCTAAAAACCTGACCAATCTGAACATCGCACAATATTACCTGATGCAATCCAACAGTAAGACATGTGATAACTTCTTTCTCATGTTCACATCTCCCTGAAAGTCACTATAATTAGTCCAAGATGTAGGGAATATTTTAAAATAATATTTATTTTGAGGAATGGATTGAATGAATTCTATTTTATGAGAAAACGAGAAGAAAACAGATTCATGGTTTTGTATCAAAGGTTTATTACCACAGAGAATGAAGTGATAAGGTGACTTCCTAGAAGTAAGACGATGATTACTTTATCAGTTTTGTAAAGGAGATATGTGAAAAAGTTGCCGTAACATAGACAAAGTACTAGCAGTTTGATACCTGGGAATAAGGGAAAGGCTTTATATCTGACTTTTTTTCCCCCTTAACCTTTAGGTGATGCTGTTTGGAAGGTCCATTATGTGACACCCATTTTCCAACCCACAGGAGCAATAGGTTGCCATGATGCATTATATGGCATCTGCCCATGTGAAGGAGAAAATGTTACACACCATGATCCACCTTTGTTGTTTGAACTTTCAAGGGATCCTTCAGAATCTAAGCCCCTTTCTCCAGACAATGAACCTTCCTATGATACAGTGATTAAGAGAGTAAAAAAAGCAGTGAAGAAGCATCAAAAGACACTCACACCTGTCCCAGAACAACTTACTTTGTATAACAAGGATCACATATGGCTGAAGCCATGCTGTGGTGTTTTCCCATTCTGCCTGTGTGATAAGGAAACTGGAAAGTTTACCTTGTAATTATATTTAAAAATATAATAAGATGCTTCCCATTAAAATTGTTTCTTTCTATTTTGTAATGACTAATGATTAAACTTCCAGTAAATTTACAGCTTAGTCAATAGCTTTAATATTCAGGAGAATCATGATACAAGGAACAGCATTCTCAATTTGGATTTAGAGACCTAATGGGTTCCCATTTGAGGGCTGTCACTAACTATATGTATGGGATTGGTCATGTGTCTTAGCCTCTCTGGGACTCATTTTCTATATCTATAAAATTAGCAAGTTAAACTACATGTCTTTAAGGACACTTCTAAATTGAAATAAATGATACCACAATCATGTGACTTTCTGTTCGCTCACTGACACTTTTGTATTCCCTAGCAAATGGCTGTTATACTTTACATTTTTCTTTCTCAAAAATGTGTTGCGTTTAAAAGGGCCGAAAATTTCTAGTTGTTGTTGTGTGTGTGTGTGTCCTCTGAAAAATACTCATCCATGCACAACTGTAGAAAGTTTTAAGATGACTGAGAGTAAAAGCGAATAAATGAGAATCAATCAATAAGCAAGACACAAACGCAATTACTACAAAATTTTGAAAGGAGTCAAAGAAAATGAACCCTAGCTCCAAGTCCTCTTCCAAATAGCTGAGTACCACCTACCCACAAAAAGTATCTAACACACGCCATGCAAAATTGTTCTTAGAGAAAATACAACCATTCCAAAGCAATGTTAGATAATGATATTGCTGACAAATTGGAATACCAAAAGTCACTTTGATACAACTATGATTCTTCCATGAAGAGAGAGGTAGGCAGTTACACTGATATTAACTTGGATAGCACAAATATTCATTTCTGGGGCTATTTTCAATTCATGTATACACCTTACTATGGACAAAGGGATTTTCTTTCAGATAAGTGAGAGAGGGAAAGAGATGTTGGTGTCTACTGAGAACTAGAAAGAATGAAGGGTACAGACTGAATCATTTCTTCTTCTAATGCTTCTTTTAAGCTGTCAAAATCAACTTTAGTTAGTTGTGAGTGTTTTATTTCTTCTTCAACAAAGTTGTGTTAAAACCAGGAGCAACCACCAAACTCGTTTTTTAAATGGGAATCCAGATAAACAAAGTTATTTCTTCAAAAATACATGATTAGTATGTGACAGAGACAGGAGTAAGACATACACTTTTGAATCTAGTGTTCAGTTTAACAGTACTATGATTTAACAGCAAAAGCATAAATCTGGGTTTGGCATTAACTTTCATCTCTACAATTAACAAGTGGCTGTTTTATTTTGGGCAAAGCAGTATGGGAAGATGCAGTGGGATGTAGTCAAATGAGCAACAGGTCTTGAGTCAAAAGACTTGGTTTCATCCCAGGTCACAGGCAGCAGCCTGTGACACTGCCTGTGTAATTTTGCAGGAGTCATTAAACCTTCCTGGGCCTGTTTCCTCCTTCCTAAAACTAAGAGGTTGGACTAGATGGTCTCTGAGGTTCCTTTCTAACTCTCACACTATAATGACACTTTCAGAGCTCCAATTTTCTTTTCTGTAAAATGAGGAGGTAGAAAAGATAATCTCTTTGTGTTCCCCTCTAGATATTTACTAAAAACTTGATTTTTATGTATATGAACAAAAATCTTTTCATTCTGTTAATTTTCGAATAAATCAAACATTCTCTCATTACAATAAGTCATTACACTATTTTAAACTTTGCAAACTTTTCCCGCTGTTGTCTTCTAATATTTCCTCTCAACTAAAAAACAATTAAATAAACCTGAAATTTCGTTATTATTAGTTTATCCTACCCATAAAATGAAGGTATAAATGTTTTCTTCATTAATGCAAATTCGACAACTCTTATTTATCATCGTGCTATGCAATTTATAGAACTAGACATGTTTCAACAAATGTTAATTTTACCACTAGAGGGCACAATGGTACAGCATAGTACAGGGGAGCTGTGAAAGAAGTAAAGGCTTTTTTGTTGTTGTTTTTAATTGGGTGCATATATTTAAATTACTATCCCCGGAAATAAAATTTTGCAAAAGACCCTTCCCTGCCTTGACTGATTTTATGAAATGCTTTTGTGTGGAATACCTGAGACCAATGGAGAGATATCTATGGTGAGGTGAAAAGAATGAGGGATTTAAAGTCAAAGGATTAAATGCCAAAGTAGGAATCTTGGCATTGTCTCTAACAATGTGGCACTGAACAAATCAATTCTCCTCTCTGGTAACCAGGTTTTTCATTTTTAAATACAAAAGGTTTCGGAGAGAAGATAGCTAGAATTCTTTAAAATTAGGAAATCTATGATCAGTAATTGATTCTCACCCATCACTAAGCAATGTTGTATTACAGTAAGATGTTGGCTCATTACAAGGAAGAATTTACATCAGCCTCTTCCCTCTTGACTGGTTACCTGACTCCCCAGGACATTTGTGCTCCTGCTTTTGTATGCTATGAACAGGGCCCAGAGTACACAAGAAGAAGGGGGGTGATACTGGGCCTTCTGATACCTTTTGTTCCTCAGCTGACCTCTATCTATTCACTCCAACTCTATCTGGATTAATTTTCCAAAGTTATCATATCTCCCCTGCCTCTAGTGCCCTGCATTTCCAATACATATACACAAACATTCGTACATAAATGTGTGTGTATGATCCCAAATATAATAATAATTTTATAGGTCATATACATTGAAGTAGAACATTTGCAAATGATGGAAAGATGAAGGGTAAGACCATTGCTATAGGTAAGCAGAAGATTAGGTCAAGAGGGCTGAATAGAGAGAGGAACAGATAAGTTAAGATTTTTGGTGGAATTAGGTTTTTGATGGAATACTTAAGTAAACAAGTTTTAATGTATTTTATCAAATACTTTGTATAGAATGTGTCTAATTATATATACACTATAGCTATCTACATCTTTATATTTCTATACTCATAGGTATATATGCAAAGAGAGAGAATGTCTAGCTCTCATATATACGCATACCTATTTAACATTTTATATAGGGTATGTGTGGATATCATTTATATATCTACATATATATGTATATTATGTTATGATATTCCATCAAATATCTTATTCCAGCTTCTCAGTTCTGCAAGATGTTTATCTCCTAGGGCCTAGTGCTTTACTCCTAAGTTTACAAGTAGGGATGGTCATATTCATCATCTTTCCATTATTCACAAGTGTTCCACTTCCATGTTCATGATCTGTGACGTTCTTATTTCTTAAAATCGTATTTCATTATATCTTTTCCTATGCCTAGTGAATCCTGACCCAATTCTTTCTTCTCACCATGACCTCCAATATCTCTATCTTGCTTTATTCTTTTCTCTTTCCAATTGCTACCCCTTTTTGAACCACTTCAATTCTACACTATCACATACTCCCCAAATCTCTCCCACTTTGTCATATCACCAATCACATCCAACCACCAGCCTTGAAGTCTCCTACTAATGTACGTCCTTCATCCCTATTCCCATGAAACAGGAAATAATAAAAGCACATTGCCTTCGTCTACTACAAAATGTGCAGCATGTAATCTAATTTGGAGTCACAGGAGCAAGTCAGTCCTTCTAGTCAGTACTTCCTAATCAATTCTTTATCCCATTCACCACAGTATGTTTTCCAAGCTCTTCCTCTGTCTTCAAACCTCTCGCCACATTCTGTCCTTTCACACTCTCTGCTGAGAATTTCACTTAATACTTCACAAAAAAATGAGCTCATTCTCCCAGAGTTCCCCTGTCTTCTCTTTTCCCCATCTTATATGCCTCTGATATAATTCCTTCCATCTTCTCCTTTATTTCAGTCTCCAATGAAGAAGTGATTTTTTTATTTGCTAAAGTTTATTCTATTATTTGAAACCTTTATCTTTTGTCCTTCCATCATCTCCAGTAGATTTCTTCCTATTTTCATTAGTCTGCTTTTTTTTATCTTCACTCTCTCTCAATTTGCTGGTTCTTTCCTAATTTATTTTTAAAATACCCCGACTCACCCAACCTTAATAAAACTCTCACTATATTTCATTTTTTCGCTCAAACTATTACCCTCTAACTCTTTCTAAGATAAACCCTTTGGAAGAAATCATCAATTGGTGTCTACATTTCCTCTCCTTACATGGTCTTCTAAACTCCCTCTGAACTCATTTCTGATTTCACCATTCAATTAAAACAACTTTCTCCCAATGGCCAATTCAATTAGGCATTTCATTTTATTAATTTAAATTTTTTCTCAGTATTTAACACTATTTATAATATTCTCTTTGAATAATTCTCCTCTGTGGGTTTTTCATAACATTGACTTCCCTTTATTTCTCCTTCTACTTGTCTGACTAATATTTAACTCCTTTGCTTATTATTCATTCACATCATGGCAATTTGCTATAAATATTCCTAAGCATCTTATAGGGGCTGTTCTCTTTTTTCACCTCTTTTTTCAAAATCATTTCTCATTGACTCCAATGGGTTCAACTCTTTTCTCTCTCAATCAATCAAACAATGTGCATTTATTGTTTACTGTATGTCAGAAACTATGCTAAGTGCTGGGGACAGAGTTAAAAAGATTGTAGCAATCCTTATTCTTAATAAGTTTATGAGAAGTTAATAAGTACTTATATAATAAATAGAATAAATGCAAAGTAATGAATGGCAAATAAGCTTGGGGGTCAAGGCACTAACAGTTGGAGGAAATACTTCATGAAGAAGGTGATTCTTGTGATTCATCTTGAAGGAAGAAAGGTGTTTCACACATTGTAAAGCCAAGCATGAGTAGCTTTCCAGAGGACTGCTGCTCTGAACAGCTTCAAGGCTCTGATTACACGGTGTAGTGAAGTCTCTATTTATTCAGTACCAACCTAGGACGAAACATTCACAGAAATCAAAGTATAGCATTCACAATGTTATGTGATAACAACTTATCACTAAAATGGCCACATAGTTTTCACCAAAGTGACCACATAGTTTTAAACAAAGTACATTCATTTAGTAACTCAATCATTTAGTAAATCCCTAATTCAATCATCCTTAAGGAGGCTTGTCTCCTTAATGGACGCAAAGTACAAAGATCAAAGTTCTCCACCCCTAGGTCACAGCCACCATTATCTTCTCAGTCAGCATCAGGTACCCAAGAAGGGATCTTTCTGTCTTCACTCGAGGTTGACTCTCGGTTTCCATGGTTCCTCTTCCATGTTCCCAGCTCCTGCCTGAATCTACACAACTGTCACCGGGGTTCAAAGGCAGGCAGATCCCAGTTCCTTGTCCAGCTCCTTGTTCAGTTCTATTTCCCATTCCATATTGAAGCTTACAGTGTCCAGTCTACCTCAAGTCCTTCACAGTTCCTGTTTCTGGGAAGACAACGCTTAACAGAGACAAAACAACATCATGCACATTGCCGGCACCATCATCAATTCAATATCTGCCTGTGAAATCAACACAGACACACCAACAAGGTCTGAGAACTCAACACAAATCATCAATATAGAAATCAACATAGACCCACAAAAAAGATTAAAGAGGTCAACACAAATCATCAACATAGAAATCAGCAAAGACCCACAAACAAGGGGTCAAGACAAATCATCAGTAAAGTCCCAGGATCTCCAAAACCCTCTTCCAGTACTTCTGTAAACACACCACCAGAAAATCCTTTTTCAGGGCTTCCAGGAAGGTCCCAGGGCTTCTGTACAAAGTATCACAAACAAACGTCAACACAGACAGAGCAGACAAACATAGAGTGCTGGGATACTACAAGATTTCTCCTCCACCACAAGAGCTCCCTTCTCAGTTCTGCTCTCTCCAGCCTGGGTCTCTCCTTATATAAGGTCATTAGCTCCTCCCCTTCACAATTTCTAGGGTTCATAAGTTGTGGGACTCACAAGTTCTGAACCTTAATACTTGATAGAATCATGAACTGACACAAGGTGTTAACTACTTATGTGTTAATTAAAGAACTGGAACATGGTGTTAACTACTTCTGTGTTAGTTAAATAGCTGAAACAAGGTGTAAATTCAATAGCTTAAGCAAGGTGTTAGCTGCTTCTTTGCTTGCCATTATACACACATATGATATGTGATATATTTGTAATAGATATCACTAAAGTTTTACATATATATATATATGCACATGCATACGTATACATGCCCACATACCACACACACACACACACACACATATTTTCCCTCAAACCCATTCCTATTCCAAACTTCCCTATTGCCTCTACGCTCCTAATCACCCAGGTTCAAAACCTCAGCATCTTCCTTTACTTTGAATGCTCTCTTATCCTACATGTTTTGGTATCCCAAAAGTCTTATTGTACTTTTAAGCCTTAGGGCCTTAATGTCCAATCAGTTACTATTCAGAACTAATATTTATCAGAAACCTTGTTTCTATCTCCATAGCAGGTCCCACATAGTCTTCTTCTCTCCAGTCTCTTAATGAACGCCCTAGCTTAGACTCTCATCTCCTCTGGCGTGGACTATTGTAACAACCTTCTAATTGGCCTATCTTAAGCATCTCATTTCTTCAATTCCTCCTACACACCGCCACCAAAGTGATTTTCCTAAAGTGCAGATCTAACAGTGTCACCCTTAACCAACTCCTGTAGCTAACCCCTCTGCTTTGCAGTAAATGCTCTTCATACTTGGCCGACACCCATCATTCCAGGAATCTAGCACATCTTTCCACTCCACATGTTCTGTGATAAAGCCATATTGGCCTAGTTGAAGTTCTTCACACACAGAAATTCCAGTATGTATGCTCTCTCTGTGCCTTTGCACTGCATATCTCGTGTGCCTGCAAAGCTTTCGCATTCACTTTCTTCTCTAAGAATCAATGGCTTCTGTAAGACTCAGTGCAAATACTACTTTCTTCAAGAAGCCTTTCATTCTCCTTTTCCATCTGCTAATTACTTCCCCTAAATAGAAGCAAATGTGATGGCCTATTTATACTTGAACATTTGGCTTTTAAAGTCAGAATTTGCTGTGTATTAATTTTATCTTATTTTTATAATTTGCTGCTACAATCTGACTACTGATTATTTAAAAGGCCCATAGATACTTTAGAAGAAGTAATATTTGATGAAACAACAGTAGACCAGTATTTAAAAAACAAAAACTTACAAGGTTTTTGTTTGTTGTAGTCGAAATTTGTAAAAGGCAAATCATTAATATGCATGATTTTTGCTTGGTGCAACGTTCATATGGGAAGAAGCTTGTCAGGGAGTTTATAAATATAGAGGGGTAGGAGTTCCTTAAGGCAGAATCAGATGATCTCCAGTAAGCACTCCAAGGAATTTCTTATAATGCGAGGTCATTAGGCAGAATGAGGTCATTGGCCTATTTCTATAAGGTCCCTTCTCCTCTCAATTTTATATTCTATTAATTTCTTAACTTCAGAGGCAGGGGAAAGAAAAGTTTCCAAGGATGTCACTTGTGATTTTGATCAGTGGAAAGTTTAATCATGTGTTAGAAGTATAGTGGTGTCACTTGGCAACCAGGACTGTGTCCCCCAACTCACAAAAAGACAGCAATATACAAATTTATCCACAAGCCACATAGTGAATGCATGCATGTCTCTGGTGATAGTCTGAGTCAGAATGTGGTTCAGACGGTATGTATGGGCATAAGAGTTCATGGAAAACATGACTCAAAATGTGTCCAGAAAGGAGGATGGAAAAAGGAAAAAAAGTTTATTTCCTCATTAAGAAAAGAAACAAAGCCAAGGAGATTAAGAAGCTCTGAAAAGTCAGATCATCTGTTGGTACTTCAACCCCTCTAGGGTTAAAGGTAGTTGTGTATTGCAAAAAGGTTGCTACAGAGCCCAGAATGCACATCCTTAGGAAAAAGAAAATATTGCAGACATCGTAGGGTCCTTGTCTTTTATTCTGTAATGCTTCCAAGTTCATTAATGGTTGGAGGAAATTGCTGATCAATTTCTGTTGAGGGAGTGTTGGATATTCCTGTATCTCCCTCTGTCATGACTCCTCCCCAAATGCAAGTTCTGCCAACTTTCCATACTATCTGACTCAAACATGCGCAGCCAAATTATCCTGAAATCTAGTAGCCTCTTAGAGCCTCCCTCTAGTTTTGGGTCAGACTTGGGAATAGTTTAAGATATCTGGAGTTATCACAAATGAAAGTTTTGTAGACTTTACTTTAATCCTACTCTAGTGTATTTCCTGGGATACCAATTCTTGTCTTGCTGATAGAGCTTTCTGAGTGGTGGCGGGCCATTTCAGAGGAATTTTTAAGAAACCGACAAGAATCTTAGGGACCCAAGAAAATCTTTATTCCTTACCGTCAAGCACCTTTTGAATCTTTGTTTTTTGAATTGAAACTGAAACATTCCTATCCTTGACACCACAAATTCTTGGGCAACCCAGAGGGTCCAACATTTCACCATGGAGACTGGGGACACAGAACAGAGAAAGCCATGAGTGAAATGTAAAACCTGTGCAACTGATAGATGTCAGTAGGCTGTTAGCTAGCCATGAGACAGTCATAGGTCACTTCTTATTAGCCTTTTCTTGTGGGTAAGTCTAATCCTTGTAACTCTGGAGACCCATGCATTTTCACTATTAAACAGAGGACAATGATTTTTAGTCAAAGGACCTGAGCTAAAATCTCAGCTTTGTATTTCCTACCTGTATGACATTTACTAGGTCATTAAACACCATAAACTTCAGTTTTCTTATATGTAAAATAAGGTGCTTGTCAGCAGTTAAATTCCCTTTTAGCTCTAAACTTATGATCCTATGAAGATAACTATAGGGCATGAATCCCCAAGTATATCAAAAACAAAAAGAAAGTTCTCAAATATAACAAAGCATTCATAACAGAACTTTGTATGGTAACAAAAGAATAGAAAAAAAAAAGATCCCGCACAAAACTGGAAACAAATTGGAAGTGCAAGAGGCTATACCTAGAGCAGTTTAGTGATTACCTTGTTAATATACATATCTATATCTCTCAATATACACAAGTATACATATATATTCACATTTGTGTTATGTTCACATATGAGTGTATTGATATAATAAACATTAACATCTAAGTATAAATTTTTGCATATAGTATATATAGTATACACACATATAAAAGTATATATGTGTATTTACATATATTTATATACATATGTGTGTATATGTTTCTTCAAAAATATATTAGAGCAAATATTTTATTTCTTATACAAGACTCCTGTTCTTTTTATATTGAAATGTTTGGGTTGATAAGTAATGGTTAAGTTCACAAAAAATTAAAAAGAATCTATGAAAATTAGACCTTGAGGCAAATATGTCAATATTTATGTGAATTAGTTTAGAGTGAACAGAACCAGGAGAAATATAATACTTGATGATGATCATGTAAATGAAAAGGACCTTAAAACCAATGATGTCAAACTCAAATGGAAATAGATGGGGGCACGGGGCTTTTAAACCATACATACGGATCTCCACAGTCCACATTTTGACATAAAAAAACCACTAAATTCATGTATATTCTATTGTATTTTTATTTGTATTTCTAAATGCTTTCCAATTACATTTTAATATAGCTTGGGATGTAGTCGGGAATCTTACGGGTGTTGTCTATAGGCCTTGTATTTGATACTTTTCTCTTAAAACTGAGTTTAGAGGGATTGAAATAGATAATTTTTAAAGAAATGTTGATAAAGGCTACATTCCCAGTTTCAGTGAAAATGTGGGAAAGAGTGTGCCCATAGGTGCAATGCTATCAAATAAAGTTACTGTGTTTTTATGGGTTTCCTTTATGTTTTTGCTTTTATTTTATTTTTTTTTAGTTTTGTTGTAAGAGTATTCTTATAACAAGATAACAAATATGTGAAAATATCTATACTATAAAAAACAAAAGGTATTAATAAAACATTTAAATGCACTCTGCATTATCACTATATGTTCTGAATAACATAGTAACATCTAATACATCAGAGACCCTGAAGATTTGTAATTTTCAACATGAAGGAAGCAAATACAACTAAAGATCTAAGGTCTAGCTCTAACTGGTTGAAGCCCTGAGAGTTTAGGAGAAACACTGAATTTCCCGTATTGTTTGACTCTTTGTAGCTTGTTAATTCAACTTGACCTCTGCCCTGACAATCATGCTTTCTCCAGTTGAGTTCCTTATGTCCTGGCACTATGATAATTTCATCAGATTCACACAGCTTTCTACTTATAGTTGTTCTAATGGAACAATTATGAGTCCAATAGTTCTAATTTGCATGAAGTCCATTGAGATAAAAATGAAGAGATTAAAAAAAATAAAGGAAATATTTTCTTAGGAAAAGTGCACAGTCTGGAGATGTATCTTCTCTGAGACAGCTGCTTACACATTTCATTTTGATTTGATGTTTTATCTTATATATTAAAAT
The DNA here is from genome assembly GCF_028583685.1 of Petaurus breviceps papuanus. Taxonomy (NCBI): domain Eukaryota; kingdom Metazoa; phylum Chordata; class Mammalia; order Diprotodontia; family Petauridae; genus Petaurus; species Petaurus breviceps. Next base: position 11,440,116 of record NW_027187361.1, on the reverse strand, counting down.
CATTATAGAAAGAACTCTTTTTCAAAATCACAAAAAGTCATTTAATGGAGAATTCCTCTTGGAAGATATCTTGGTGGCTTTTCCGTAAATAATTGTGAGGAAGAAACACTGTTCTTTTCCACTACAATCTTAGTTTTCTCCTCTTTTGAGAAACAATAATGGTGAAAAAACCATAAGTATGATTCAAGGCAATACCAATCTTGAAATTAACAATAAATTTGCTTTGTGGGCTGTGAGGAAATTTGTGTATGTTGTATTTTTTTTAATTCAAGGGTTGTTGTTGCTCTGTCCTTGAAAACCATGTCTTGCTAATTAGGAAGTCTCAATTTCTTGAAAATTTGCCTATCATAATTAGTGGATGTTATCTGATTTCTTGTGAAAATCTGCTAGACCACTATAAGTGGCCTGCTAGTTAAGTTTTGAGTTATATTCTATATTCAAGTCATACACACATGTGAGTTCTGTATTGGACTTGTTAGTTAAGATTATTAAGGATATATCTCATCATGAAACATTAAGTTGAGAGACTACATCTCTTTAACAAATTAGAATCAAACTAAATTCTTAGAGAATGTAAATTCTACTCCCAGGTTTTCTCATACTTATGTTCCATAATTTAAGGCAAGTATGTGGAATCATAGAGTTTAGAAGAAATTTAAACCACATGGACTTTTTCAGATCTTCATTTAAGACACTGTTATGGTTATGGGATTTAAAGATCTTCCATGTCCCTTGAATTTGCTGATGTAGCAGGAAGGGGTGGGGCAAGAAGAAGTGGAAGCCAAGCTGGATTGTGTGCCATGACTAGAAGCCTGGAGGCAGCAGCACCCTCCACCATGAACTCCTTCTTTTTTTGAGCCAGCCAGAATTTCTGCTAAGGACTCCTGCTGAGGACTGCCAGGGATGGGAACTGCAGGGGAGCTGGAGCTGCTAGGAGCACGCTTCCTGGATGCCTAGCAGTTTCCGTGAGTGGGGAGAGGAGGACCTTTGCCTGACAGAGCCTGTTCTGTTGTGAAGGCTTCAGAATGTGTTTACTACATTAACTATGTGCGCCAACTTCATAATTACTGTGATGGCTTTGATTTTCTGGTTTTGGGACTCAGTTTTCTGGTATTTGAACAAAAGTTCTAGTTTTATTCCCTATGTAGAGAGCCTGGTATATTTTGTGATTAATAACCATATCAGCATATTTATAGTTTCCACAGGCATTGTGAATACTGCATTATTGATATAGACAATGATACGGACACCTACATTAAAAGCCAATTGAACTTTTTTCTTCCCTAATTCTTGGAGATTACCATTTTCCTCAGTAGTTATTTCATTTTTTTCTAATAACATTATTTATTGCAAATGTGCTAATTTAATTTTTTTTATCTTTGTGGAGATCACAGAATAACAGAATTTTATATGGCCCTCAATTTTAGATGACCATCATGTTTCATTTTCCACATTTCCCACATTGCTTTTGAACTACACTGGAACTCTCCCTAGGAAATTTATCATTTGGAAATCTCATTATGCTGCAAGATTGAATCTGACTGATACTTGTTACTCAGATCTCAACAGACCCTGCTGAATCAGAATCCTCTGATTGGATCTTATGACTGGAGGCAGAACCATGGGCTCCATGACTGCTATTTATAGAAGAAGGTCAACACAGTTTTTCTCCCAATTTCCCACCAGCTACATGCTTTTTGGACTTTTCTGGAACCCTTCACCATGCCTCACTTTGATTATATCCTTCCTCCACCAAACCCCATTTTTCAGTTTCCTTTTCCCTCTTTCCCCCCCACCCCTTGCTCCACATTAGATTGCAATATCTTTGAAGGCGAAATGGTCTTTGTTTTGTACCTCCCAATGCTTGGCATAGTACTTGGAACCAAAATAGGCACTTGATACAGTTTTATCAAATTAATTAATTAATTATAGCCACCAACCATGATTACAGTTGAAAAATAATACTTGCTAAAAAAAAATCATACACCTCCAAAATGTGCATTTATTGCTACTTGAAGACCTCCAATGAGGGAGAATCTATCACCTTTCAAGGCAGACCATTCCACTTTTGGACAGCTCTTGTTAGTGAGTTGTTTTTTTTTTAATCTGATATCAAACTCACATTTATCTCCTTGCATCTTCCAACCATTGGTTCTTTCCTCTAGGAACAAATAGAACAAATCTAATCCTTTCCCCACATGATAGTCCTTTAGATGCTTGAATGTAACATTCATATCCCCTGAATTTTCTTTTTTTCAGGCTACACATTCAAGTCTCTACATCATCCTGTCTTCTCCCTTTTGGAAAGTTGCAGTTTGTTAATGTCTTCTTATATTTTTTTTTAATAAAAGATCCTATTCCTCCAAGTCTCATTGACACCTATAAATTAATGCAATTCTCCAAATGTTGTCTGACTGGGTGAGAGTACAGTGGGACTTTCACCCCCTTCTTCTTGGGAGTTTTGCTTCTATTATAGTAAAGCCAGGATCATTTTAGCTTTTTTAGTTGCTTCAACTGAGAACTGCCTCAAATTTAGTTTGAAGTACACTAAAACTTCCATATCATTTGTTTTCCAGATAAATTTCTAAGCAAGTGTTCTCTTACTTGTACTGCTGATTACATGAACTCTGCTCAGGTTATACACTTTACATGAATCCCTACTGAAATCTACCTCAGATTCATCCCAGATGTTCTAACCTATCAAGATTTTTTTTGACTTGTTGCTGTCATCCAACATGTTAGTTATATTTGTCAGGTTTGTGTCAATGACAAGTTTGATGAGAATGCCATTGCTACCTTTATACAAGTCATCCATAAAAATGCAAAAGAGCATAATGCCAAGCACAGCTCTTAAGGGATCCTATTGTAGGTCACCTTATCAAAAGAAATATTGTAGGCAGAGCCTAGATGGTGGAGTAGGAACTTGCAGGAACTTGCTTGAGCTCCCACTCCAACCACCTCCAATATCTGTAAAAAAATGACTCTAAACAAATTTTATAGCCACATAACCCACAGAGTGACAGAGAGAAACAAATCTCCCACTGAAGGCAGGCTGTCAGGCCAAGAGGAAGGAGCTATCACACCAGGCTGGGAGTTCATTGCAGTCCTGTGTGAGCTGCACCACCCCAGACTTGAGACCCAACAGACTTCAGGAAAGTGAATGTGGCAGCTGTGGTGGTTTCCAGACTATTCAACCCATAAGTGCTGAGGAGAAAGTAAAAGGTCAGTAGAGAACTCTGTTGGAAGTGTTTGAAAGAACACAGTCTAGCTCCTGCCCCTGGGGTGGCAGAGGTGGCAGCGGCATTGTTGCTGCAGCTGCTGCTGCATGACTGTCTCTAGACTCCTGCAGGTCATAGGAGGATCAAGCGACCATTCTGAGTGTTATTTCTCTTGCTTTGAACTGCTTGGGTGACAGTCCTGTGGTGAAGAGCACTAGTGTGGCAGCGCTTGTGGTGGCTGTAAAGAGGGCCCCCTCCTCATAACTCGGACAACAGCTTGACAACAGCTGTGAAAACCCCAGCGATTTGGGACACAGCTTTCTCCACTCTGGAAGCAAAGTTCTACTGTGGCAAAGAGCTCAAAAGTCAAATAATTGGCTGGCAAGAAGAACAAACAGGGCACACATCATCAGATCATAGAATCTTTATTGCGGGACAAAGAGGATCAAAACATGGAACCAAAAGTAGACAATAAAGTCAAAACACCTGCATCAAATGCCTTCAGGGAAATTATGAACTGATCACAGGCCATGGAAGAGCTCAAGGAGGAATTTGAAAATCAAATAAGAGAAGTGGAGGTAAAATTGGGAAGAGAAATGAGAATGATGCAAAAAAATCATGAAAACCAACTCAACAACCTGCTAAAGGAAGAAAATAATACTTTAAAAATAGACTAACTCAAATGGCAAAAGAGGACCCAAAAGCCAATGAAGAGAAGAATGCCTCAAAAAGCTGAATTTGCCAGATGGAAAATGAATTTCAAAAACTCACTGAAGAGATTAATTCCTTCAAAATAAGATAAGAGCAAATGAAAGCTAATGCCTTTGTGAGAAATCAAGATACTATCAAACATATCCAGACAAATTAAAAAATAGAGGGCAATGTGAAATATCTCATTGGAAAAACCACTGACCTGGAAAATATATCCAGAAAAGATAACTTAAAAATTATTGGACTACCTGAAAAGCCATGACCAAAACAAGAGCCTAGAAATCATCCTTCAAAAAATTCTCAAGGAAAATTGCCATGATATTCTAGAACCAGAGCACAAAATAGAAATTTAAAGAATTCACCGGGCACCTCTTGAAAAAGATATCCCAAAGAAAACTCCTATCAATATCACAGTCAAAATCCAGAATTCTCAGGTCAAGGAAAAATATTACGAGCAGTCAGGAAGAAACAATTTGAGTATTGTGGAAACACAATCAGGATAACACAAGACCTAGCAACTTCTACACCAAGGGATCTAAAGGCTTGGAATATGATATTCTGGAGGTCAAAGGAGCTGGGATTAAAGCCAAGAATCACCTACACAGCAAAACTGAGTATAATGCTACAGGGTAAAATATGGTCATTCAATGAAATAGAGGACTTTCAAGCATTCTTGATGAAAAGACCAGAGCTGAACAGAAAATATGACTTTCAAATGCAAGGATCCAGAGAAGCTTGAGAAGGTAAACAGGAAAAAGAAATCACAAGGAACTTATTAAAGTTGAGCTATATACGTTCCTACTTGGAAAAACTATCTTATGAGGCTTTTCCCAGTATGAGCATAGTTGAAGTATATATATATATATATATATATATATATATATATATGTATATATATATATATATGTATGTATGCATGCATGCATGCATGCATGCATGTATCTATACACACATATGAATGTATGTATAGGAGTGTATATGTGTACATAAATATATGTGAGTGTGTGTATATGTCTGTACATGTATACATAGACAGTGGGCACAGGATGAGGTGAATATGAAGGGATGATATCTAAAAAATAAAATTTAGAGGTGAGAGAGGAATACATTGGGAGAAGGAGAAAGGGAGAGGTAGAATAGGGTAAATTATCTCACATAAAAGAGGCAAGAGAAAACTTATGCAATGGAGGGAAAGAGCAGGAAGATAAAAGGGAATGGGTCAACCATACTCTCATTGAATTTGGATTAAGGAGTGAATAACATACCCACTCAATTGGATATCTTACCCTACAGGAAAGTAGGGGGGGAAGCTGATAGGGGGGGTTAGAAGGGTGGGCAGATTGGGGGAGAGGGTAGTTAGAAGTAAAAACTTTTGTAAAAGGACAGGGTCAAAGAAGACAATAGAATAAGTGGTGGCAGGGATTGGATGGTGGGAAATATAGTTAGTCTTTCACAATATAACTACTATGGAAATGTATTCCATATCTACACATGTGTAACCTATGTTGAATTCCTTGTCTTCCTAGGGGGGGTGGGTGAAGAGGAAAGAAGGAAAAGAATGTGGAAATCAAAGTTTTATAAATAAATGTTTTAAAAAAATTTAATGTTTTTACATGCAACTGGGAGATAAGATACATATTGGGGTACAGAAATAAATCTTGTCCTACTAGAAAATTAGGGGAGAATGGGAGAGTATATAAAAAAGAACAGATTGGGGTAAGGGGTAATGAGTAGGCTATCTTGGGGTGGGGGATAGGGGAGAGAGGGAGAGAATATTTGTTACTCAAAATGTTGTGGAAATAAATATTGAAAACTAAAAATAAATAAATTTATTAAAAAAAGAAATATGGAATGAAGTGTTTTTGCAAGTCTTAGAGTACTACATAATTACTAGATATAATCATGTAAATATATGCACTACATTACATGCACCACTTTATCATTAAAGGAGATGTTTGCCAGGATATCACCTATTCTTTGATCACCACTTCCTTTTCAGAGTGTGTATTAGCAATTACTTAGATTTTACAGTCCTTCATTTTACACGAAAAAAGCGAGGACCATTTGTCTACTGTTTGCAAACTCTCTTATTTTTCCCTTTGTCAAAAAAAAAAATTTAAGAAATTTGCCTTGCTTCAATACTGAAACATTTTATACTTTTGATAAAAAAAATCAATTTTACTTAAGAAAGGTCTTTAGGTATTCTCTTATCATTTCTCCATTTGTCTTGTGTTACAACTCCTAATAGTCATTTTTGTCCTGTCCTTTCCAGTTCAGAGTTCATTCTGTTTGGCAGAAATGCTTCCTTGGCAGAAGGAAATAAGTATTGAGCAACTCTGCCTTTTTTCTCTCCCTCCTTATCACTGTCTTTTTTTATCTCAAAGTTCTACCCCTTCTCTGATACTCCTCCTTTCCCCAGTATGGCAAAATGCCGAATAAGTGACAAAAAGTCCAAACCTTTTTGTTGTTTCCAATGCTTCCTACTAGCCTCAGTTTTTTTTCATTTTTAAGTATTTCTGACATTGTTCTTACAAGATCTTGTCAGCTTTTGTTTTTTCTCTTCTTCTTATCATCTATTTCCTGCCTTTACTTCCATTTTCTGAATAGACTTTAAAACAGCTAAATTAGTTGGTGGCTTCCCTCCACCTCAACATCAGTCTCTAGAGACCACTTCTCTCTTTTTATCCTCTTCAGAATTGTTTCTTTGGGGATGGGGGAATTCTGATTTTCATTCTGAGAGTGGCCCATCTTTCTTGGACTGACATTCCTTGTGGAAATGTTAGTCCACAGGATCCTACTTATCCTTTATTTGAATCTCTTAAAAAAAAAGTATTTTCTCCTCAAGTCTCAGATTCATGTCGGATTATGTCCAATTTTATTTTTCTTTATAAAAACTTCTAAGATGCAGTAGTCATTTCTCCAAATGTTCCTATCTTTCAACACCTTCAATGTATTTTCCTTATTCATGGCTACCAGGTTCAGCATATATATTCTCCTTCATTTTCTAAAGGATAAAATTATCATTAAGTTAATCCTAATTTTTCTTAGGTGCTTTGTGTTCTCTAAAAGGGACAGGGGAGAGAGGAGACAGAGAGAGAGAGAGAGAGAGAGAGACAGAGAGAGAGA
>NW_027187361.1:11384783-11432961 GCF_028583685.1 Petaurus breviceps papuanus | reverse complement strand
AGAGAGAGAGAGAGAGAGAGAGAGAGACAGAGAGACAGAGACAGAGACAGAGACAGAGAGAGAGACAGAGAGAGAGACAGAGAGAGACAGAGAGAGAGAGAGAAAGAGAGAGAGAGAAACAGAGAGAGAGAGAGACAGAGAGAGAGAGAGAGAAAGAGAGAGAAACAGAAACACAGAAAAATAGAGTGACAGATTTAGAAAGACAGAAATAGAGACAGACCCACAGAAATACAGACAAATAGAGACAGTCATAGAAAGATAGACAAAGAAACAAATAGAGAGAGGAGGATAAAGAAAATATTAGATCTTTTAAGTGACATATTACATCTTTTAAGTGACGACACTTCTATATTATGCCTCTGTGACTAAGAAAGTCACTTATGATCTGTTTCCTACTTTTTCTAGCTCTGATTATCTGTACTCCATTTGATGGAAATATTGCTTTTGTTTCTGCCTCTTTAGATCATCATCCAAATGTTCTTTACTTTGTTTCCCTACACTTTCCCCTAGATTGGTCACATGAGTATGCATTATTAATATACAAGGCTTCTCTTCTGCTGTTAACCACTCCCCTCCCCAGTCACACACTTATTTATGGTGTTCTCTTTGAGTAAGATATTTCAACATAGGTGGTGGGTATGTGGTGCAGTGAATAGAGCACAGGACCTGGAGACAGGCAGATATGAGTTCAAATCTGGCCTCAGACACTTAACACTTGCTAGCCATGTGACCTTGGGCAAGTCACTTGACCCCAATTGACCTGCCTCCCCCCCTTCAAAAAAGAGAAGCAAAAAACAAAACAAAACAAAAAAGATATACCCACCTGATATATATTCTTGTGGGGGGCTATTGATATCCCGTCCTCTCACTTACCCATAGTAAGTCTTCGGTCGTCACCGGCCTCCTAGGAGGAATTACCAGACAGAGCACCCGAGGTTTGCAGGAGTTGTTTATTCAGGCTCAGATACATCGCGACTGCCCTGAACTTCCGCATCAGGGCAACTTATAGGTACATATAGCCAATCATCTTCTACAGCTCTATTTATTACCTTTTAAGGTCATACATCAAGCAAGCAGGCACTAGCCCATATACCATTACTTCCTGGCCCCCAACATATTCTAGTCATCAGTCCTATTTTTCAAAGTTTCAGTGACATCAATAGTGTCAAATTTGTCTTTTGTTGCTGTTTGAAAGGCTACATGGCCTGGTGAATATAGAATTAACTTTGATCCTTCTGACACAAATTGGCTCTATGGCCCTGAGAAAGTCACAACCTTTCAAATCCCTAGACAGCTCCCTAAGACTGTAAATTGCAGGGAAGTTCTGACCTGCATTGGCAAAGGGAGTTTCCTCTCCTGGGTTTTTCCTATACCAGTGAAATCATTGATCTAGTCCCTATCTCTGTTTGTGTAATTTATACATTTATACTAAAATATCTAAAATGATGGATCTTTTTAGAGATTGCTTTCTTAAATTTGTTTACTATGAATTTGTAGGAGTCACTATTCCTTTCCTTCTTCATGTATTGTAGCCACATTCTGTGGTATCTAGTGTGGTGGTTATACACAGGCACACTCCTTATCCCCCTTCTTTTTCTGTTTAAAACACTTTTGAAGGGGCGGCTAGGTGGCACAGTAAGTAAAGAGATGGCCCTGGAGTCAGAAGGACCTGAGTTTGGTTCTGGCCTCAGACACTTAACACCTGCACAAAAAAAAAAAAAATAATAATAATAATAGCCGTGCCGTGTGACACTTTTGACTTGATTTGCAACAGTCCAGGCAGATATATATTTTATCAGGTCTTGATGATATCTTGATAGATATTATATAAGGGATAGTTCTATAATAGAAGCCCAACATTCCAATACTTTAACTTGTGCTTCTTACATCCAAATTCCATTCTCAGACCCAGTCTTCTTTAAGAGTCACTTGTTTACCAAACATGACATTTTCTTTGGAAGGCCTTGTCTTTGACTCAAGTCAATAAATATTTATTAAGCTCTTCCTATTGTATTAAAGTGAAACAGCTGTGAATACAAAAACAAGAAGATAGTCCTGACCTTCAAAGAGCTTAACATTCTAATGGGAAAAGACAATTCATCAAAGTGAACTCCAAGATGTGTGAAGTGGGAAATACAGATTAAGATAGCTCAGGGCAGGGAATGATAAAGTCCATAGAGAGAGAATCAAGACTTCAGCCTGGAGATGAATGGAGACATGCTTATTCCAGAGAGACTCTTTTACATGGAGGATCCCGGCAGAACTAGTTCATGAGAGGGAGAGACTACAGGAAGGTGGCTACTTCCATGGAAAAAGCAGTCCAGGGGTGCAGTGCATTTCCAGGGTGAAGAGATTTCTCTGGTATGGTAGAGAAAATCCTGTGAAAATGAGTCAGGAGTTTATCTGGGGAGGGATGATAACATAATTGCCTTGGACTTGCTCCTCACTGTGGTGATCTATGGACTTTGACTGGAAGATAAGTGGCTCAGTGGTCAGGCTTGGAATCTGGAGGACTCTTCTTCCTGAGTTCAAATATGGCATCAGACACTTGCTAGCTGTGTGACCCTGGGCAAGTCACTTAACTCTGTTTTCCTCAGTTTCCTCATGTGTAAAATGAGCTAGAGAAGGGAATGTCAAATCACTCCAGTTTCTTTGCCAAGAAAACCCTAAATGGGGTCATGAAGAATCAGAAACTCCTAACAAGTGATGAAAATGCCCCCCAAAGTCTTTAGTTTCTTGCCCAGGCTTCACAATACTCACATTGTTTTCTAGATTCTTTTTCATTGCATTTTTTTTGTGCCTTCATAACGGTCTTCATATAGGTCTCCTCTCCAATCTCACAGTCAATACCCTCATCATCTCTTGCAGGTCTGATTATATCACTCTTTCACTAGTCCTCTCCTATCCTTAATATAACTTAATTCTTTCCTACTTTTCCTGTCTTCTCACTCTTTCTCCTCCTCCATCTACCCTACAATCTAGCTCCTTTGGACTACCTCTATTTCCTGTTCTCACATAACACTGCATCTTCTGACTATGTCTTTGTGCAGAAATTCTCTCTCCCTGGAATGTTTTCCCTCTTTACCTATCCTGCTTAGTTTCTCTGATTTCCTTCCTTTTTCACTAAATGCCTCCTTCTATATAAAACCTTTCCCTTGGCTCCTGTGACTGCCTTGCTATTGCCTTTCTTTTGAAATTACTTTACATCAACTCTCTATACAGATTGTATATATACAATATAGGTTCTCTTCTCAATAGAACTATGCATTCCCTGAGGATAGAGGTTGTGTTTTTTCTGCCTTTTTTTTTTTCATACGCCCCAGTGCATAGCACAAGGTCTGGTGCATAAGAGGTCTTTAGTGAATGCTTATACATTGGCATGAATTGATACACAAAGACACTGAGGGAGCAGAGAGGCTCATAACAGAGTAATAGTAGATTAAAGTTATGAGTAACCAGATATTGCAGACAGCTGCCAAATTAACAAATTTCCTTTTTATTGAACCACTTTGCCAGTCCAATATGGAGAATAGGTTATCATATGTAAATATAGTTGGAAATGATCCAGAATTAATGTGTAGAAGGAGATAGGCCAGCGTTCCTACATCATGGGTCTGTAATCATAGAAATGTAATGGTGCATTTCATAATTAGTGACCTATAAGAAAGTGATCAGTAAGGATGACTGGGGCCCTCAAAATCAGATATTCTATCAAAGTTACGATTTCTGTATTCCTTCAAAGCAATTTGAAAAGTCATTAAGGAATTTTGTGTTGCCACAGATCATGGATAGCGATGGTTGTAAAAGAGATGTTACTGAAATAGGATAATAAAGTGAGAATATTGGGGATGAGAAAGCAAAAGGCTGGTATTGTTTTGCCTTTTATTATAGGAATGCATATTACTTTTGTAATTCTTTATTTTTTTTTAAAGCAATCGGGGTTAAGTAACTTGCTCAAGGTTACACGGCCAGTTATTATTTCTGGGTGTGGTGCTAAGTATCTGAGCCCAGATTTGATCCCCAGGTCATCCTGACACTGGAGCCGGTGCTCTTACTTGCTGAGCCACCTGGCCGCCCCTTGTAATTCTTCAGGAGAAGAGATTTCTTTAAATAAAAAAGCAAAACAAAACAAACAAACACACAAAAATTTCCCTCCATATGATTAGCAGTACTGAGCTACTCTAGAAGAACATTTCATTTTTGGTCAAAGACCTTGGGGCAAATTGCTTCTTTTCACTTTTCAAAAAAAAATGGAGGAAAGATAGCATTGACCTTCTTTTCTAGGAATCTCTGTCCCCAAGAGCTTAGCCTACCAGGAAAGGGAATGAGGGTTCCTATCTAGTAGGTAGAGCAGTTGGCAAATGAATGTTATTTTTTCATAATTATATGGTAATATAAGTTAATTCAATATTTTTGATAGAGAGTTCTACTACCACTCCTCAAACTGCACAAATTTCTTTTTGTGTTGCGAAAATGAAAACAAGTTGTACTTTCAAATGAAAAATAATCTTACAGGAGAGTTCTGCATATCCTTATAATGTCAATGGGGGGAAAGTCTGAGGTTAAAAGGGTAGTAAAAATGAAGAAAGAGTCATTTCCAGGATTCACTCTCATGCAAAATAAACATTATTCATTCAGGGATCAAGAAAAGTCAATAGTATATTTCTACAAGGGAAAGGAGACACATATTTGGTGTCATACAATTGACCTTAGCAAACATGTAATAACACAATTAGAAGACAAGGTCCAGTCATGCTAGAGGGTAATAGATAATGGGGATTTATTTCTCCACAGAGATTTCACCTTTCATCTAATTGATTTGTATTTTTCTCAAAAAATCAAAATATGAGATTACTTTTAGAATATGTAAAATGTATTAGCCATGTTTTAAAAATATTTTAATAGCATTGCATTATAAAAGTATCATAGCAATATCATATATAGTTGTTGTTAAAGGTGAAATATGTAATGTTCATAGCCATGCCTTTCTAAAAATCTTAGATGCATGTCATACTTCACAACTTAATTCTAAGGAAGGTAAATGAGGTTTCATACATCTTGGACATTTGCTCCCAGACCTCTCTCCTCAAACTCCCAATTAAACTTCTACCCTTCCCACACACTTACAACAGGAGATTTATTTTCTTATTTTAGTGAGACTATTGAAGCAATATGGTGTAGTGTAGCAGCAAGCACCCCAAGCGTCCTAAGGGTTTGCAGCTACCACAGGTTCTTGGATCTGCTTTGTTAAAGGAAAGCAACTCAAAATGGGTTAACAAGCTTACTTTAATCAGTCAGACATATATCGTTTACCTTGTTCAGGAGAAAAGGTCAGCACCCCGAACCTCAAAGTATACAGGCATAATTATCAAGACAGAAACATCAAGTAGACAGATTTCCAAACTGTCCAACCATTACATCCATACCCAGTCAACATCTGGGTTTCCACATTCTGGGTTTTTCAAAGCCGGGGGACTCTCAACAACTGCTTCCCAGAATTCAGATCAAATCACAGAACACTTCTCAAAGTGAGTCCCAAAACAAAGCTACACATCAGGGCTTATATAGCCTTCTCCTGGCTCAGAGAATGTAACAACCTTATTGACCCACTGGCCAATCAAGAAGTATCTACTGAAAAACAAGCCTCCCACCCCAGGGTTCAGGTGCACATTAGCCTAGGGGCAGGGAAGATCTTTAAAATTTACATTCTTATTACATTCGGCCCCAAGATCTTTCATGCCCATAGCATAGACAATTTACTTTTGAATTAGCTCTGAACATTTCTTAGGTCACATTTTCAAGGTACAGAACTAAAGTTACCAAAGTGGCCACTGGGCCTTAAACAAACACAAAGTACATAGCATTATCACTTCAATTCAGAACAAGAGTTCAAATAAAGTTCTGGGGGGAGGGAGTGTCATTCCCCTCACACAGCTCCAGCCCCAGCTTCCAAGCACAGAGAGGGGGCTGGGCAACAAAACCAACAAGGTGGGGTCCCTGGGGATCCAAGGCACTTCATCCCACCCACCATAGTCACAAGTCTATCCTCCCCCTGGGTCCCAAACTGTGGGATGCAGCCAGGAAACACACTCAGTGCCCCTGTGAGTCAATAAGGTTGTTACATTCTCTGAGCCAGGAAAAGGCTATATAAGCCCTGATGTGTAGCTTTGTTTTGGGACTCACTTTGAGAAGTGTTCTGTGATTTGATCTGAATTCTGGGAAGCTGTTGTTGAGAGTCCCCGGCTTTGAAAAACCCAGAATGTGGAAACCCAGATGTTGACTGGGTATGGATGTAATGGTTGGACAGTTTGGAAATCTGTCTACTTGATGTTTCTGTCTTGATAATTATGCCTGTATACTTTGAGGTTCGGGGTGCTGACCTTTTCTCCTGAACAAGGTAAACGATATATGTCTGACTGATTAAAGTAAGCTTGTTAACCCATTTTGAGTTGCTTTCCTTTAACAAAGCAGATCCAAGAACCTGTGGTAGCTGCAAACCCTTAGGACGCTTGGGGTGCTTGCTGCTACACGTAGGTATCCTTAGCTCCCTTCCTTCAGGCTTCATATCTTCTTAGCATCATTTCTTGTCTCTACCTCCACCCACCCACCATTTATTTCTGGCCAAAAAAGAAGTGTACTTATTTATCACTAGGGCTAATCTCTTTACCTGTCAGAGATCCTGGGCCATTGACAGTCATCTTGACCTTTGTCTTGTCACTGGACTTTGATGACTCCAGAGGAAAGAGTGAGGCTGGTGACTTTGCTCAGCTCTTTCCTACCCATATCCAATTCATGTGTGGGTCAAGACATCACCCTCCTGATATCACTGGTCCTCTTCAGGGATGAAGGGCAGACCACAACAACACCTGTCAGAACATTGGATTTGAAGTCAGAAGACTTAGGTTTAATTTCTAGCCTTAAGGTTTACCAATTGTGTGATTCTAGACAACTTAATGAACCATGCTTGATCATGGTCTTTTCATTTTTAAAATTAGGCTATTAGACTACTGAATAGATAGGGTATCCACAGTAGATAGAGTGCTAGATGTTGTAGTTAGAATTCATATGTTTGAAAGCCAGCTCTAATGTTTGCTACCCATATGACTTTTGACAAACCTTGTAACCTTTCTTGGCCTTGTTTTCTTCATTTGGAAAACAAGAGGGCTAGACTACTTAAATTCTAGGTCCCTGTCATTTCTTTTTTTTTATTTAGTTTTTTTTTAAATTTTTTGGTATTTATTAGTTTGTTTAATTTTAGTTTACATGATTCAGTTCCACAATTCCTTGAGTTTCAAATTTTCTCTACTTCCCTCTCCTCCCTCCCCCAAGGCAGCATACAATTAAGTATAGGATCCTCAAAAAATTTCACATTAGACATTAGTCAGGTTATAAAGAAGGACTGTATCACATGGAATGAACAATGGGAAGGAGGAAATAAAACCAATCAAGAAAAAGAAAACGAGCTGGTAGTTTATTTCAATCTGGATTCAAACTCAGTTCTTTCTCTGGGTGTAAACATCTCTATCCATCATGAGTCTTTTGGGGTTGACTTATAACCCTGCATTGCTGAGAAGAAACCAGTCTATCAAAGTTGGATGTCACACATATGTTGTCTGTAATTGTGTATACATTTCTCCTGGTTCTACTCTTCTCACTCAGCATCAGTTTATATAAGCCTCTCCAGGTAAATATTAAGTCCATCTGCTCCTAGTTTCTTATAGCACAATAGTATTCTATTTCATGCATATACCTCAACTTGTTCAGCCATTCCCCAATTGATGGGCACCCCCTTATTTTCCAATTATTTGCCACTACAAAAAGAGCTGTTATAAAAATTTTTGTACATATGGGTCTTTCTCCCACTTCCATGATCTCTTTGGGATACAACCTTAGAAGTGGTATTGCTGGGTCCAAGGATATGAAATTATTTATAGTCCTTTGCTCATAATTCCAGATTGCTCTCTAGAATGATTGGATCAGTTTACAACTCCACCAGCAATGCATTAGCATTCCAATTTGTCCACATCCTCTCCAGCATTTGTCATTTTCCCTTTTTGTCATCTTAGCCAATCTGACTGGTGAGATGTGGTATCTCAGAGTTGTTTTGATTTGCATTTCTCTAATCAATACTGATTTAGAGCATTTTTTTCATATGCTTAGAGATATCTTTAATTTCATCTCTGAAAATTATCTGTTTATATACTTTGACCATTTATCAATTGGAGAATGACTTGTATTCTTATAGATTTGACTCATTTCTCTGTATATTTCAGAAATGAGTCCATTATAAGGGACATAGGTTGTACAAATTCTTTCCCAATTTTCCTCTTCACTCCTAATCTTGGTTGCATTGGCCTGGTTTGTACAGAAGCTTTGCAATTTAATGCAATTAAAAATTATCTATTTTGCATTTTTTAATGTTCTCTAACTCTTGTTTGGTCATAAAGTCTTCCCATCTCCACAAATCTATCAGGTAAACTATCCCTTGCTTTCCCAGATTGCTTACAGTATCATTTCTACCTAGATCATGCACCCATTTAGACTTGATTTTGATATATGGTGTTAGATAATGGTCTATGCCCAGTTTCTGCCATACTATATTCCAGTTTTCCCCAGCAATTTTTGTCAAATAGTGAGTTTTTATCGCCAAAACTGGGGTCTTTGGGTTTATCAAACAGTAGATTATTATAGTCATTGATTTCTGAATCTTGTGTACCCATTCTATTTCATTGATCCACTACTCTATTCCTCAGCCTGTACCAAGTAGTTTTGAGGACTGCTGCTTTATAATACAGATTGAAATCTGGTGTAGCTAGTCCACCTTACCTAGCATTTCTTTTCATTAATTCCCTTGTTATTCTAGACCTTTTGTTATTCCAAATGAACTTTGTTACTATTTTTTCTAGCTCTATAAAGTAGATCTTTTTGGTAAATTGATTGTTATAGCACTAAATATATAATTTAATTTAGGTAAAATTGCCATTTATATTATATTAGCTTTACCCAGCTATGAGCAATTAATGTTTTTTTCCAATTAGTTAGATCTGACCTAATTTGTGTGAAAAGTGTTTTGTATTTGTGTACATATAGATCCAGGATTTGTTTTGGCAGGTAGATTCCCAAATATTTTATAATTTCTATACTAACTTTAAATGGGATTTCTCTTTCTATCTCTTGCTGTTGAATTTCATTAGAAATATACAGGAATGATGAGGATTCATGTGGGTTTACTTTATATCCTGCAACTTTGCCAAATTTATTTATTATCTCAAGGAGTTTTTTTACTTCATTCTCTAGGATTCTCTAAGTATATCATCATATCATATGCAAAGTGTAATAGCTTGGACTTCTTTGCTTAATTTGATTCCTTTGATCTCTTTTTCTTCTCTAATTGCTATTGCAAACATTTCTAGTACCAGATTGAATGAGGAGTGATAGTGGACACCCTTGTTTCACCCCTGATTTTATTGGAAATGCTACTAACAACCACATTACATATAATACTTGCTGATGGTTTTAAATATATGCTAACTATTATTTTAAGAAAGGCTCCATTTATTCCTATACTTTCTGGTGTTTTTAATAGGAATGGATGTTGTATTTTGTCAAAAGCCTTTTCTGTGTCTGTTGAGATAATCATGTGGTTTTTGTTAGTCTTATTGTTGATATGATCAATTACACTGATGGTTTTCCTAATATTAAACCACCCTTGCATTCCTGGAATAAATCCTACCTGATCAAAGTGTATTATTCTTGTGGTAAGTTCCTGTAGTCTTTTTGCTAATATTTTATTTAGAATTTTTAAATCTAAATTCATGAGGGGGATTGGTCTATAATTTTCTTTCTCTGTTTTATCTCTTACTGATTTAGGTATCACTGCCATAGTTGTGTCATAAAAAGAATTTGGTAGGACTCCTTTTTCACTAATTTTCCCAAATAGTTTGTAGAGTATTGTAATCAATTTTTCTTTAAATGTTTGATAGAATTCGCTAGTAAATCCATCTGGCCCTGGAGGTTTTTTCCTGGGGAGTTAACCAATGACTTGTTAGATTTCTTTTTCTGAGATGGAGTTATTTAAGTAATTTACTTATTCTTCAGTTAATCTGGGCAACGTATATTTTTGTAAATATTCACCCATTTCACTAAAATTGTCAAATTTATTTGCATACAACTTGGCAAAATAACTCCTATTTATTCTTTTAATTTCCTCTTCATTGGAGGTAGATTCATCCTTTTCATTTCTGAAATTCATAATTTGGTTTTCTTCTTTCTTTATTTTATCATATTGACTAAGGGTCTATCAATTTTATTGTTTTTTTTTTTCAATAAAACCAGCTCTTAGTTTCATTTATTAATTCAATAGTTTCCTTAATTTCAATTTTATTAATCTCTCCTTTGGTTTTCAGTATTTCTAATTCAGTATTTAATTGGGGATTTTTAATTTGTTCTTCTTCTAGGTTTTTCAATTGCATTCCCAATTCATTACACTCCCTTTTCTCTAATTTCATCATGTATTCACTCAGGGATATAAAACTTCCCCTAAGAACTGCCTTAAATGCAGCCCACAAATTTTGGTTTGTTGTCTCATTAATATCATTCTCTTGAATGAAATTACTGATTGTTTCTATAATTTCTTGTTTGACTCACTTATTCTTTAGGATTAAATTGTTTAATTTCCAATTAGTTTTTAGTCTATCTTTCCATAGCCCTTTATTGCATATAATTTTTATTGCATCATGATCTGAGAAGGATGCATTTAGTATTTCTGCCTTTCTGAACTGAATTGTGATGATTTTATGCTCTAGTACATGGTCACTTTTTGAGTGTGTGCCATGAACTGCTGAAAAGAAAGTATATTCCTTTTTATCCCCATTCAGTTTTCTCCAGAGATCTGTCATATCTAGCCTCTCTAAAATTCTATTTGCCTCCTTAACTTCTTTCTTGTCTATTTTGAGGTTAGATTTATCAAGTTCAGAGAGGGGAAGATTAAGATCCCCCACTAGAATGGTTTTGCTATCGATTTCTTCCTCTAATTCCCTTAACTTCTCCTCTAGTAATTTGGATGCTATACCACTTAGTGCATATATGTTAAGTAATGATATTGCTTCATTCTCGATGGTGCCTTTTAGCAGGATTTAGTTCCTTCTTTATCTCTTTTAATTAGATCTATTTTTGCTTTTGCTTTATCTGAGATAAGGACTGATACCCCTGATTTGTTTACTTTAGCTGAAGCATAATATATTCTACACCAGCCTTTTATCTTTACCCTGTGGTTATCCCTTTGTTTCAAATGTGTTTCTTATAGATAGCATATTGTAGGATTATGGTTTTTAATCCATTCTGCTATCCTCCTCTATTTTATGGGAGACTTCATCCCATTCACATTCACAGTAATGATGACTGTCTGTCTCTTATCTTCCATCCTATTCCCTCCCCTGCTTATGTTTTTGGTTCTTCCTTCTCCCTTACACTTCCTAAGGGTTTTCCTTTTGACCACCAACTCCCTCAGTGTTACCTTCCTGTGAGTCCCCCTTCTTTGCTTACCCTCTCTCTTTACTGGTATTTCCCTCCCTTCTAATTCCCCTCTTACTCTCCTACTGCCTATAGGACACAATAGATTTTTATACTTATCAGAGTATGTTATTCCCTCTTTTACCTCAAACCAATGACTAATAAATTTCATACAGTGCTACTCTTCCTCTCTCTTTTCCCTCTATTTAATGAGTTTTTTTGTCTTTTCATGTTAGAGTCTTACACTTAAATGATTATGTTGATCCCTCTTTGAATCAGAACCAGTGAGAATAATCTTCAAATGATGTTCCTCTCCATCTTTCCTTCCCCCTTACTATAGTATGCTTTTATGGCTCTTTGTATGGCATAATTTACCTTTTTCTCTCTCATCCTTTCTTTTTGTCCCATTGTTGTTCCTTTGGAACCCTTAATGTTTGTTTGTTTTTATCATCCTATTAGTTCATTTATACCCACACCTTCTATCTATGTATATTCCTTTTAAAGGTCATGACAATCATATAAATTTTGGTATTGACAGTTATCAGCTTCTCTTATACGGATGTGCATATTTTGCTCTTATTGCATTCCAAGTTATGTGCATGTGTGCATGAGTGTGTATGTGCGCATCTGTGTATGTGTGTGTGTTTTCCTTGTTTACCTTTTTATGTCTTTCTTGAGCCTTGTAATGGGAGATCAAATTTTCCATTGAGCTTTGGCTTTTTCATCAGGAAAATCTGGAAGTCCCTTATTTCATTAAATGATCATCTCCTTGCCTGAAAGATTACACTCAGTTTTGCCAGGTAGTTAATCCTTGGTTGCAGCCCTACCTCTTTTGCCTTACAAAATATCAAATTCCAATCCCTCTGATCTTTTGATGTGGAAGCTGCTAAGTTCTGTGTAATCCTGACTGTAGTTCCATGATATTTGAATTGTTTCTTTTTGGCTGCTTGCAATATTTTCTCCTAGTCTTGTAATTCTAGGATTTGGCTACCCTATGTTTTGGAGTTTTCAATTTGGGATCTCTTTCAAGAGGAGACCAGTGAATTCATTCAATAACTATTTTACTTTCTGATTCTAGGACTTCAGGACAGTATTTTTTGACAATCTCTTGGAGGATGTTGTACAAGCTGCTTTTATTATCATGGCTTTCTGGTAGAACAATAATTCTTAAATTATCTCTCCTAGATCTGTTTTCTAGGTCAGTTGTTTTTCCAGTGAGATATTTTACACTTTCTTCAAATTTTTCAATATTCATGTTTTGTTTGATTGACTCTTGGTGCTTCATAGAGTCTTAAACTACTATTTGACTGATTCTAATTTTTAGTGAATTATTTTCTTCAGTTACTTCCTGAAAGTCCTTTTTTAGGGAGGTATTTTCTCCAATTAGTTCACAAATTTTACTTTTTGAAGATTTGTTTTCTTCAGTGAGATTTTTTTTTTAATTTGGTCACTGTAGATTTAAATTTATCTTCTACCTCCCTAATTTGGCTTTTAAAATTTTTCTTGAGCTCCTCAAGAATGCTTTGTGGACTTGAGACCAGTTCATATTTCCATCTGTGGCCTCAGGTGTGGATGCAGAGTCCATGGTGTCTCCTGAAAGTGAATCTTCTTGTTCCTGAATAATAGGACTCTATTATCCTTGGTCTTGCCTTTGTAAGTTGCTTCTGGCCCATTGTAATTGCCTATTTCCTGTCCTTTTAAGTGTATTTCTTTTCCTGGGATACAGAGGGCTCTGACCCAAGCTTCTCAGTTTGGGAGTTAGGTTCCTGGTTGTTGCCTTTGCATGCTGTAGCCTCTGGGTGTTTAGATTGAGGCCAAGGCCAGGACTCTCAGTTTTTCCCCTGAGTTACCCTGAGGCTCACAGAGTAATCTGTGTGCTGGAGGTGTTCTGGCCACTTCAGATTTCTGCCTCAATGCCTCTGGGCTACAGTTCAAGCATTCTCTTGCTGGTCAGGTGAGCTGGGGCTTGTTGGGACCCCTCCCACTGTTCTCTTCTGACTCCTAACTGCCTCAGTTATACCCTTTCTCAGTGACTCCTAAGCCTGAGGCTATTTCTGCTATTTCAGGATTTTACTCTTGGTGGGACATTTATCTTTGGGTTTTCTTGGTCAGGGAGGGGGAATAGGAACATCCAGTGTTTACTTTGCCATCCTGGCCCTTGGAAAATCAGGCAGGTGATTTTTAAACTTCCAGGCTGTGGGCTGATAGCACCAGGAGAAGCTGCTGTCTCTGCTGAAGGCCCTGAGCTTTCTCTTACCCAGCTCGGACAGATCCTCCCAGTCCGTTGTCAGAAGCTGGTGAGACCACTGTGAATCACCCTTGGGGTGAGTCTACGGGCTGGGGCTCCTTCTCACTCTGCTGTAGTCAGCTCTCTAGTCCAGGCTAGTGCAGCCCCCACGCTCTGTGCTCCCCCTGCCCTGACCCACATGGGCACTTTTCTGGGCTGAATTCTGCCACACTCCATCTCCCAGTGGATTCTGACTCTCCAAAATCCATTCAGATTCACTTTTTAAAGTTTAATAATGGGATTCACAGAGGAGCTTAGTGTATCAGCAATGCCATATTCACAATGCCTATAGAGATTACAAATATGCTGATATAATTATCCATCACAATATACATCAGGTTTGCCATTTGGGGAAATAAACTAGAAAATTTATTAAGATACCAAAAGACTGAGTCCCAAAACCAGAAAGTGAAAGCCATCAGAGTAGTTATGACATTGGCACAGGTAGATAAAGTAGAAAGCACCCACATTTTCAAGCCTTTAAAACAGAACAGGCTACCTCAGGCAAAGGTCCTCCTCTCCCCACTCACAGCAACCACCCAGTGTCCTGGAAGAGCGCTCCCAGCAGCTCCGGCCCCTGGCAGTCCTCAGCAGGAGTCCTTAGCAGAAAGTCCTGCTCCCAGCAACTCCGGCCCCTGGCGGTGCTCAGTAGGGGTCCTAACTCAAAAAAAAAAAAAAAAGGGCAACTGCAACCGCTGCCAACCGCCAACCGCAGGACCGTTAGCTCGGCTTTCACTTTTTCTCACTTTCCGCTTTCTCTTGCTCTGCTATGTCAGCACGTCCATGGGGCATGGAAGATCTTTAAATCCCATAACCCTTACACTTAGAAAAGTTACTGCTTCAGATCCACCATCTTGGCTTCACCCATCCTAACAATCTTGATGTGGTGTTTTGTTTGTCCCTGCCATTTATAAAGCCATGATCCTATGATTAGACGAGAGCTGAGGCTATTTCCATTTGTATATCCAGTGATCCCTCTTATTTCCTTTAGGTTTTTTTTTTCTCCAATAGGCATGCTCTATCCTTTTTCTTAGGTGACTTGTTTATATGGCTAACTTTGATTTGTCTTTTGAATGTCATTATTATCTTAAACTGCCTTTGGGATATCTCTATTTGAATATCTTTTTTGCACCTCAAACTTATGTCTTAAAATAAGTTCATTACCTTTCTATCCAAATTTATTCCTTCATTTGGTTTTGGTACTTTTCTCCCTCGTGTTATCAGTATAAAGCTCATCTGTATTCAAAATCTTTGTTTTTATATTTATCTCTTTGCTCTACCTTATTGTTCTTAATACAGCATTGAAGTAACTCTTATATTAGTCTCTTTCTCTATATTCCCCTTCCAATTCCCCAACTACATATTGCTATTAGTACTCACCTGGATTATTGAAATAATCTATGCTTAATTCTTCCCACATCCATTGTTTCTTTAATCAGCTTCTTCATACTATTACAAAATTCATTTTTCTTTTGCATAGATCATTTCTATGCACAGATCTACACTGCTCAAATGTCTATAATGTGTCTCTGTTGTCTAATGAATATAGTTAAAATTCTTTTGCTTAGAATTAAATACCCTCCACTATCTGGTGGTAGCTTTTTTTTTCTAGCTTTAGTTCAGTCCAGCCTAGCTACACATTTACCTCTATTAGACTACTTTCTTTCCCCCTAACATATGCTACAAATTTCCACTTCTGTAGCTTTGCTCACTTTTTCCCTTATGCTTGGAATTTCCTCCTTTGTTTGTTGAAGTTCTAACAATTTTTTAAAGACCGAGTCACTTGCATTTCCTTTCTGAAGTCTTCTTTCAAGACCCTGTATTATAACAAACATTCCTCCAAAACCTGAGTTAGCATTTATTTTCACCTCCATAATGCATTTCTTATGTATTTTCATATGCTATAGTTATCTGTATATTTCTCCTATCCCTGTACTAGAATATAAACTCTATGAAGCTAAGTAATATGTCTCATAAGAACAATGCAGTTCTCTGAGAATCTAGCAGAGTACTTTGGACGTACTACATGCTTGATAAATACTCCTTTTCCTGAATTTAATTAGGTGGAACACTTTTTAAAAATAGTATGTATTGCAGGATTTATCTGCTTGTATTTTGGGGGGAAATTGATTCTCATCTGGAGATAGTCATGAATGAATTTTTCCCAAACTTGACAAGAGAGATGTTAATGAAATTAATGCTGCAAATGAAGTTGAATTCCAATTAACAAAGATATATAGCATATTTCCTTTTAGGATGGGCAAATGCTAAATTAATCACTGCTTTCCATTAATGCATATTCCAGACTTTGTGACACTATGGATGAAATCTAGATTCCTTTGTTGTTTTTGCAAAGTTACATGGAAAAATTTATTAAGTCCAAATGAAATCCCAGCTTTGCTAACTTTGGATGCCAAAAGGCTCAGATCACTTCCTGGAGGTGGAGAGATGAAAAAAATCTTCTCTAAGTCATCCTCTACAACACATTTCAAAATCCAAATATAATGGCCACTTGGTGATTTTACTTAATTAGATCCATGCAGTAGTAATATGGGAAATGAAATGTGAGTTCAAGAAATATACATTTTCTGAAATAAAAAGAAATAAAAATATGATTTTTTTTCTCTAAATGAATGGACAATAATAGAAAGAATGGATTAAATTTAAGGAATCTGATTTTCTCTCTTAGAAAACCTGAATCATGACTTTCAGAAGCAGGGGGGCAATGAGCATTTCTCCTTCCCTATTTGGTTACTTTCTTCCTCTGCATAATCGCTCCTTTGAGTTAGATGAATGTTTAAATACCCTGTAGCTATAAGCAAGGTGTCTTGCAAAGCAAATCAGAAAAATCGGTTTTTTTTTTGTTTGTGAATGTTTTGGCTAAGAAAAAGGAAGCAGCCCCATGGCTATCAAATTTTTGGCTCAGATGTAGCTTCTAATCCAATGCCCAGAACCTTGTCCCCATTTGGCAATGGATATGTGAGAAGAAAATTTTCCAGTTCTTTATATTTGTTCTTTCTCTTCTTTATAAAGTTATATCGACTCTTTTCCATGGACATTATATTCACGTATTTTACTCCTATCTTTTCACAATTACTCCCTTCTCTCTACTTCATGTTCAAATCACACTGATCTCCTTATTGTACGTTATACACAACACTTCATCAACCTTCTCTTTGACCACTGAGTCTTGACCCCTATAAAACAGAATATTCTAGGTGTACCACTTTGAAGAACTTGAAGAATGTTGGAGAGCCTGGATAATGTGGGTACCAAGGAAGGAAAGCAACATTTACTCAGTTCTTTGTTTCTGATTCTTCTTACCTCTTTTTAATGCCTTAAATTAAGCACTTTCTTTTGGATTAGGTAAAATTCATTCAAATTAAACATCTTTTAGCATTAGTGAACAGTTTGCTTCATTTATGGTGTAAGTAACAAATAAATCACTCCAACAAGCTGGGGCACTGCACTTTTACATTGACTATTTTCCCCTTCCATATCATTTTTTTATGGATAATACTTCCTCTGTTTCTACCTGCTTCTTGGAGAAAATGACATGGGGAAAATATTGAACAAGTGTCTTTGATTGGTGTTGCAAGTTTGGATAAAAATACAGCATCAATCAGATAAAAGGGAAATTATTATTTATTTTTTTGGAGGGCAATTGGAGTTAAGTGACTTGCCCAAGGTCACATGGCTAGTTTTTCTCTTAAGTGTTTAAGGCCTGATTTGAACTCAGGTCCTCCTGACTCCAGGGCCGATGCTCTATTCACTGCGCCACTTAGCCACCCTAAAAGGGAAATTTTAACTCTATCTGCTTTCCCATTGTGGCTACAAGGTAGCTCAGGATGAAATGATATGTTTGAGTCATACTAGGCTTCCAAAAATTATTAATGGATATGCTTCATTTCCCTTTGACTCCAGTTGCTGATTTATTGAAAAGAATAATATTAGCTAACATTTAGATACTACTTAAAGGTTTGCAAAATGTTTTATACATACAATCTCAGTTCCTTCTCACAACAATCCTGTGAAATAGATACAATTAGTACACCCATTTTACAGACATGGGAACTAAAACAGAGGTAAGTGTTCGGAGGCCTGAATTGCACTGAGTGGGAAAATAACATAGAGTTTTGTTTCAATGGCATGAGATGTAGTGTGTTTCCACTCTACTTCATTCTGAAGGTAAATCAAATTTTATTCCATCAAAATATGTTTAATTTTTGCCTGCTTGATTTGACAACTAGAAAGATGATGACTCTGGAAAGTCAGACTACCTAAGGTTTCATTCTAGTTCTCTGCCTTTGGTTAAGCTATGGAAACTGAGCAGAACACATTAGTTCTCTGGGTAAGAGATTGCATTTGAATACATTGAGGATAATAGTGGTACCAGTCTCATAGGTTCAGATATTATGTTCTGTTGAAGGTCTTTCTCTTGAATACACATACACACATACACACACACACACGCTGACACACACATATATGAAGACATACGCTGATCTACATCTATCTATATCTATATAAAAAGATTAAACAATATTCAGAAATTATGTCTAAAAGTTATCTAAATATTTTTTTTATTGGGAGCAAGACACAGAATGTAAGTCCAAGGCTTTGTTATGTTTGGTAAGCAAAGCTTTTGACACAAACTTGGCCTGCAGAGGGAAGCGATAGAGGGGAAAACATCTGTGTGGGAGTTGAATGTCTCTGTGCACAACTGTTCCATGCTTGTGTCCTAACAGGTGCCAAACCATTGATTTCTATAATTTAAGAAGTGTCAGGAGTACACAATAGTTATATAAGAATAGCTGACTTGGGCAATTTTTTTCACTTATAGACCCTTAGAAGTAGCTCAGTTCTAAGAGTGAACACGAGAGTGTGTGAAATTCTTTCTTTTTTCTCTTTTGGGGGAACATCCAGTTCTGTGCAGAGGGTGAAAGGGACACCCATGCTTTAAGAAGAAAAAGATAACAATCTTGCAAAGTACCACTTACTATTTTCTTACATGTGTTCCACAGAAGGAAACTGAATTGTTTCTATTTGAATTGTCTTGTGACGATTCTGAAGATCACCAGGCAAGACGAAGTAGTGGACACTGAGGTTTTTTTTTCTTGAGCTGAATTTCCAAGCATTCAAACTCTACTGCGGTGACTGAAACACTGATGGGCTTGTCACAATGTTGGAATGCCAAAAATATATTTGCCTAAAAACTATTTTACAGACAACTCACAAAAAGCAAGTGCTCACATGGAGATCAGAAGAGGTGATACAAGGAAACTCTCGAATTCTCTCTGAAGCGCTATGGAATTAATTGCTAGATACAGGGGACAATGGTATAGGGCAGACCAGAATGCCATGCCCACATCAAAGAAGGCACTGAGTTCTACAAGCAAAGCAGAATTGCAATAGGTCAAAAGAAATATACAAAAAGAAATATCTCCATTCCAAACATTCATATGAACTATTTGTGCCCAACCTGAGGTAGAGCCATCTAAACTCACATTGGTCTGATCAGTCAGTCAGACACAGTATACTTTGACCCCAACATAATGATGTCATTTTTGTCTTTTTTGACAACGAAGGACAACAACCATCATGTGTGAAATAGCAATCAACAGTATATTGTTCTGAACATGGAACACATCAATAGAATTTAATACTATACATACCTATAATTCTATTAATAGAACTACCACCCTTATACCTTAGTACACCCTAGCCCTAGACAACACTATCTTAATGAGAAGCAGTGGTTAGACAGATGCATAGCCATGTGCCCAAACCTACCACTCTGAGGTTGGTGACATGTAGCTAGATTGCTTCTTAGACAACAAATAATAACTCCTACCTATTGTCATAACCTTTGAGAACTTGGGGTCTGATGAGTAAACTATATGTTTCATATCGTTTTTAATAAATTTCATTACTGTCACATTTGTTATGGTCAACAAAGAGTTAAAATTTACAAGGAGTAGAAAAACCAGTCAGGGAAAGGTGGATGGTAGCTGGCTCTGGTCCAAGCAGGATCAGAATCCATTGCTTCAGAATTAACGTTTCTAGGTTCAGTGTTATCACTTAGAGATATATAGTATTTTCCCTAAGCACCTTATCTCAGAGGATAGGAGACTAGATTTAGAAGCAAAAAACAAAACAAAACAAAAAAACCAATAGGCTTAATTACCAGTTGACTAAGTCATTCTTGGTCAGCTTGGTAGTTTGGTGGATAAAATGCTGGACCTGGAGTCAAGAAGACCTAAGTTCAAATGAGGCCTCAGATACTAGCTGTGTGATGCTGGGCAAGTCACTTAACCCCATTTGCCTCAGTTTCCTCATGGGTATAATGAGCTGGAGAAGTGTGTAGTAAACTATGCTGGTGTCTTTGTCAAATAAAAACCAAAAAACAAACCCAAATGAGGTCATGAAGAGTTGGACATGACTGAAACGAGTCTTTAAAAGCCTTGGGAAGACAACAATAAAAAAAAAAGAAAGAAGAAAACCAAATTATGAGTATCAAAAATGAAAAGGATGAATCTACCTCCAATGAGGAGTAATTATGCCCAAAGGGCTATAAATAATTTCATACCCTTTGACCCAGCAATACCGCTTCTAGGGTTGTATCCCAAAGAGATCATAGAAGTGGGAGAAAGACCCATAAGTATAAAAATATTTATAGAGCTCTTTTTGTGTTGGCAAAGAATTGGAAATTAAGGGGGTGCCCATCAATTGGGGAATGGCTGAACAAGTTTTGGTATATGCATGTTATGGAATACTATTGCGCTATAAGAAATGAGGAGCAGATGGACTCCATATTTACCTGGAGAGGCTTATACCGACTGATGCTGATTGAGAAGAGTAGAACCAGGAGCAATTTCTACACAATTACAGAAACAACGTATGTGTGATAACCAACTTTGATAGAATGGACTCTTCTCAGCAATGCAGTGATATAAGTCCATCCCAAAAGACTCATGATGGAGAGAGTTGTCTACAACCAGAGAAAGAACTAGAAAGAACTGAGTTTAATCCAGATGGAAGCAAAATACCTGATCTTTTTCCTTTTCTTGTTTGGTTTTATGTCCTCTTTACTATTTTTCATTCCATCTGATACAATCCGTCTTTATAACCTGACTAATATATAATGTGAAAGTATTTACAGATCCTATACTTGAGTATATGCTGCCATGGCAGGGAGGGGAGTTAGGGGAACAAAATGTAAAACTCAAGGAATTTTGGAATTGAATCCTGTAAAGTAGAAGTAAACAAACAAATTAATTAATTAAAAAAAAGAAACAAACAAAAAAAAAGTATTTGCAGATCCTATACTTGATTGTATGCTGCCATGGGTGGGGAGGGGGGGAGGCGAGAGAGGGAGACAAATTTTAAACTCAGAGAATTGTGGAATTGAATTTTGTAAACTAAAAGTAAACAAACAAATTAATAAAAAAAAGAAAAAGAGTAAAAGAAAAAAGAAAAAAAGGAAAACGAAATATGAAAAAACAACATCAAAAAAGAAAATAAATTGATAATGGGGACTATTTTGCCTATTTTTCTTTGTATCCTCAGGCTTTAGTAAGGTTCATCATGCACATTTAGAACTTCATAAATGCTTGTTGGATGAGACAGTTAGAATAGAATAGGAACAAGCATGCATTATGAATCTTTTGGGAAGCAGGAGAAAACCACCCACACAAGCTCTGCTTTTATTCTACAATATTGTTTTCTTTTTATTACTATACATATATAGAACTGATAGTAATGTCAACAGTTTTCAACCCAATAATATAGTACAATGTAACACCTGCTTTGCATATTCATGAACATTAATAAGAAAGAGGAATCAAAATAAGATATCATTCCTTAAAAAAGACTGGAAAATCTGAGTTTTTAATTTTAATAGAAAGAGAACAGTTTCTCTATCATCTTTCTCTTACTATTAGGAAATGCAAATTCTTTATTAAAAATGTTACTATTTCCTTTTGTTTCTGCATAAATTAACTTCTAATACACACTTCTTGAATTCTCTAACAAGAAAGCTTATAAATTTAACAAAGATTTCTAAGGTTCAATAAAACTAATAAAAACATCAACTATGTTTTAAAGCTTATGCAACATTCCTTACCAAAGGACCCCATATATTTAACAAAAAGGAGGAGGGTATATTTTTTATTTCTTTTCCAATATCAAGCATGGCAATTATAATTTCATATTTTATGTTATTGTTCTTCCTGTTACATAGTTCTAGAATTTTTTCCCTCATTCTATTTAACTAGCTTTTCATCAAAATGCATTTTTCAATAATTTTTGTACCTGCCCCAAAAAACACCCCAAAACATTTAAGGTAAGAGTCCCTGTGTGTAAGGTTATAGGATTTAAAGATCTTCCATGCCCCTTGAATTTGCTGATGTAGCAGGAAGGGGTAGGGCAGGAGGAAGGGGAAACCAAGCTAGAGTGTGTGGTGTGATAGGTAGTGGCAGCAGCAGTGGTGGCAGTGGCCAGCAGCAGAGGCGTAGGCAAGCAGCAGCAGAGGTGGAGGCATGAACTCCTATTTTGAGCCAGCCAGAATTTCTGCTAAGGACTCCTGCTGAGGAATGCCAGGGACGGGAACTGTGGGGGTTGGAGCTCCTGGGAGCATGCTTCCTGGACACTGAGCAGTTGCCGTGAGTGGGGAGAGAAGGATCTTTGCCTGAAGTAGCCTGTTTTGAAGGCTTGAAAATGTGGGTGTTTACTACATTAAAAACATGTGACAACTTCATAACTACTGTGATGAGTTTGACTTTCTGGTTTTGGGACTCAGTTTTCTGGTATTTGAGTAAAATGTTCTAGCTTTATTCCCCATGTAGAGAGCCTGGTATATTTTGTGATTAATAACCATATCAGTATATTTATAGTTACCATAGGCATTGTGAATACTGCATTGTTGATACACTGTGAGATCCTGATCAGGTAAGTGTTTTAAGTAATCCAAAAAGGTGATTTATTTCCCTTTTTTAATACTTACAATAAAAAAATCCATCTGAGACTTCTAATGGCAGAATTACAGAGGCAAAATTTAAAAAGCAACAGAACTCTTTCCACATTCACATCCAAACAACATTAAAATAATGTCCAAAATTGAATTCTGTAGTGGCAGAACCAATAAAACATTTAGAATAAGACATTTTCTCAGCCCAAGACAACATACGAGGTCAGAAGGAGAAGTCTGTGACACTGGATGAATTAAACAAAGAATTATAGTTGTAGCAATAATAATCTCAGACAAAGTAAAAGTAAAAACAGACCTAATTAAAAGAAATACATGGGAAAACTATACTTACTAAAAGGCATCATAAGAAATGAATCAATATCAATGTGAATGTATATGCAGCAAGTGGCATAGCATCCAAACTCTTAAAGGAAAAGTCAAATTGGGTCACAGGAGGAAATAGACAATAAAACTATGCTAGTAGGGACATCAACTTTCCCATCTCAGAACTAAAAATTTAATCATAAAATATATAAGAAAGCCAAGGAGATGCATAGAGTTTTAGAAAAATCAAATACAATAAGCTTGTGGATAAAATTGAATGGGAATAAAAAGAAGTATATAATTTTCTTACTTGTACATGGCACCTTCACAAAAAACTGACTATATATTAGAACGTTAAAACCTCACAACAAAAGGCAGAAAAGGAGAAATATTAAACATAGCATTTACAGGCCATGATACCATAAAAATAACATTTAAAAAAGCTGTGGATATTAATTTTTAAATTATTTGGAAATTAAATAATCTGATTAAAAAGTGTGGGTCAAATAGAAAATCATAAAACAGTCAAAAATTTCATAAAAAATAAGGACAACAATAAGACAACTTACCAAAATTTGTGGGATGCAACCAATGCAGTGTTTAGGTGATAATTGTTATCAGTAAAAGAGAAAAGGCAGATGAATGAATTGGTCATGCAACTAAAAGAAGGAGAAAAAGTACAAATTAAAAATATCCAATTAAACACCATGGTGTAAATCCAAGAAGAGATTAATAAAATTAAAAGTAAATAGACATTTGAATTAATAAATAATATTAGGAGCTGGTTTTATGAAAATAATGAAATAGATAAGCCATCAGTCAATTGATTAAAAAAAAGAGAAGAAAACTGAATTAACCAATATAAAAAATGAAAAGGATGAGTGCATCACAAATGAAGATGAAATTAAAGCAATTATTAACAGTTATTTTGCCAAATTATATGACAATGAAACTAATAATCTAAGTGAAATAGATGAATGTTTACAAAAATGTAAGTTTCCCAGATTAATGGAAAATGAAATAGAATTTTCACATTAAAAATTTCACCCAGAATTTGAAAAAGAACTTTAAAGACATAAATGAGCTCCATAAGGAAAAATTCTAGGACCAGACTGATTTACAAGTTAATTCTACAAAATATTTAAGAAACAATTAATCTCAATACTATATAAACTATTTGGGAAAATAAAGGTAAAAGAGTTCTACTTAATTTCTCTCATGACACAAATATGGTTTTAATAACTACACCACAGAATAAAAACTAGAGAATGCAAACTATAGGCCAATTTTCTAATGAATATTGATGCAAAAATTTTAAATAAAATACTAGCAAGGAGATTACAGAAATATTTTTCAAAGTTCAAACATTATGACCAGGTGGTATTTAAATAAGGAATGTGGGGTTGATTCAATATTAAGAAAACTCTCAGCACATTTACCACATCAATAAGAAAACCAACAAAAATTTTATGATTACATCAATAGATTCAGAAAAAGTTTTTGAAGAAATACAATACCCATTCCTATAGAAAACACTGGAAACATAGGAGTCAATGCAGCCTTTCTCAAAATGGTAAGTAGAATCTATCTAAACACAAGAGCAAGCATTGTTTGTAATGGGTTAAACTTGAAGCCTTCCCAATTAGTTTGGGGTAAAGCAGGGATGTCGATTATTACCACTGGTGTTCAATAATATACTAGAAATATTAGCTATCATGATAAGATGAGAAAAATAAATTGAAGGAATATAAATAGTCAATGAAGAAACAGAACTACAACTCTTTGCAGAAGATATGATGGTATAATTAAAGAATTCTATAGGGTCAATTAAAAAGATAACTAAATTAATTAACATCAGCAAAGACAGGATTCACAATAAACTAGTGTAAATTTACAGCTAATTTCTTTGATAAAGGCCTCATTTCTTAATTATATAGGAAACAATCTTTTTTTTTTTTTGCGTTTTGGATGGTGGAAGGTAGGGCAATTGGGGTTAAATGACTTGCCCAAGGCTACATGGCTTGTAAGCAATTTTTTTTTTAAGAGCCCTTTGCCAGTTGATAAATGGTCAAGGGAATGAACAGGCAGTTTTCAGAAGAAAAAATCAAGGCAATCAGTAATAATATAAAAACTTCTCTAAGTCATGCCTAATTAGAGAAATGAAAATTAAACCAACTCTGAGGTACCACTTCACATGTATTAGTTTGGTTACCGTAACAGAAAAGGAAAATGACAAATGTTGGAAGAGATATGGAAAAATTAGGAGATTAATGCATTGTTGTAGAGGTGTGAACTAGTCCAACAATTCTGTAGCAGGCTTTGTCATCACACACAAAGGGTTATTACTGTGTATATCATTTCACCCAGCAATACCACTACTGGGTCAGTAACAAAAAGAGAAAAAGGGAATGGGAAAAGGACCCATTTTTATAAAAATACTTGTTTCACCTCTTTTTGTAGTGACAAAAAAGTGGAAATTGAGGGGATGCCCATCAATTGGGGAATGACTGAATGAGTTGTAGTAAGTAGATGACTGTGACAACCAGGACAGCATTGTACATCGTACCTTCAGCATTGTAAGGATGATTAACTGTGAGTTATTTGGTTATTCTAATCAACACAATGATCCAAGAAAATTCCAAAGGACTCATGATGAAAAATATTATCCACCTCCATAGAGAAATTTGATGAATTCTAAATGCAGATTAAAGCATACTTTTAAAAAAAATTCTCTATTTATTGTCTGTTTTCTTTTCCAACATGGCTAATATGGAAATGTTTTGCATGAAGTCACACATACAATGGATATAAAATTACTTCTCTTCTCCAGAATGAGGAAGGGACAAAGAGGAAAGAATTTGGAATTTAAAAATGTTTAAAAAGAATGTAAAATTTTTACATGCAATTGGGAAATATTTAATGAAATAAATAAAAACACATTTAAAAAATTAGGAGAGTGGTCAAAATCCTGGTCTCTTTCTCCAGAAGACAGTAACTAAAAATCAATGGGAAAATATAGAATTAAGGTCAAATATGTAATACCTACTTGATGTCCCATAATATTGTTTCATTTTCTATTAAAATGACACAGAAGCACTCAGAGAAATTTTTAGTTAATTTTTAAATTTAGTTATTGGTTCCTGTTTTAGTGCTATAATAAGTCATAGATTAGTTCCTAGAGCCCGTGAGCTATGCCCTGTTTGGTTTCAATACACATTGAGTCTTGGTGAGCCTCCTCACACATACTAATGATAGAGGGGCCTACCCTCACAACACCCAGTACACACACACACACACACACACACACACACACACACACACACACACTTTAGACTATATACTGAAAGTCTTTATTTCTATAAGGTTACTCCATGATGACAAGATACTTTGAATTCTCTGCTGAACTGAAAGTAAGCATGGATAAAAAAAATAAGTGGGAAATTAAGTTGGAAATTGCTTTCCCTTTTCTATGAGCTTTTTAGTGAGGAAAAAGTATTGTTGCCAGTCTCCAGGTTGGAGGAAATGTTCCCTCTATTTTGACCTTTCATGGTTATTCTCTGCTGATCTTAGTTGAATAATCATCCAGGGACAGAACAAATGAGGTCAAAAACTTATAAATTAAAAAGATTAGAAGAGTCATCAAAGATCTCACCACTGAAGGCAATTATAGAGTCTGCTGGTTGCTGAATCAGCCAAAAATAATGAAGAGCCAGGACTAAAGAACAACCTGCTTGACTGAATTCATCCTAGTAAAACATAATTTTTTCAAGGAAGGAAACAAAACATCCTTCATCGATGTCGCAAGGAAAAATTAACTTGGTGGTGACTCTATAAATAGCAACAACATCTCCCAGCATCAGAATATATTTCTATTCCTTCTAGTTGATGGGGGAAAAGTTTTGTAGCTACTGGTATTTTTGGGTCACTGTCCCCAATGGAGACTGTACTTCCTGAAATGAGGAAGTATTTCTTTCTCTTTCTTCCCCCCAAAATACTCAGCAATATACTTTGTAAACATTCCTTTTGTTATATAAATTAAATTATTTATTTTTAGTTTTCAACATTTACTTCCATAAGTTTTAAATTTTCTCTGCCTCCCATCCCTTTCTGCTCCCCAGGATGTCATACAATCCAATATAGGCTCCAGATGTACGTTCCTGGTAAACATATTTTCATTTTAGCCATGTTGAATAGAAGAATTAGAATGAATGGAAGGAACCACGAGAAAGAAAAAACAAAACAAAAAAGAAAGCAAACTATGGTCAATTTGTATTCAGACTTCATATTTATTTCTCTGGATGTGGATGGCATTTTCCATCATGAATTTTTTGGATTTGTTTTAGGTTCTTGCATTGGTAAGAAGAGATAACTCTATCAAAGTCAGTTATCACACAATGTGACTATTCCTGTGTACAATGTTCTCTTGGTTTTGCTCGCTTCTCAGCATCAGTTCATATAAGTCTTTCTAATAAAAGTTACATAATAGTAATTGGTTCATCGACATTGGTATAAAATCAATAGAGATTATTGATAAAAATGAATAAATAATATATGATAAAAATGATAAAATATATGTGATAAAAAATTTATGATAATAAAATGATAAAAAATAAAATCAATTGAGATTACAGGGGAAATTCAGTGAATGAGAGCTTATGAGAAATGAAGTTAAAAATTATAAACCTTGGATTTTCCCTAGCTAGAGAAAGTGGAGTGTTGAAAGAGTCAAACTAGAGGGAGCACTGCAAGTATTTCTGTTAACACATTCTATGAGTGTGTGTGTGTTTAAAAACATATTTTGCATATAGGAAATTAATATCTGTCCAATATTTGATTTATCTTTATATTGAATGTACTTTTGTTATAAATTAGAGTTCTCAACAATTTGCAAACAACAGAGTAAAATTTGAATACATCATAGAGAATATCGCCAAGGAAACTGAAGCTTAGAGAAAGAGACATATTCTGAACAACAAAATGCTGAAGCTAAAGAAAATATGGCAAGAGGGAAACATGGCCATGATAAAAAGAATGCATGGATGATAGCTTGGGAGTGGAATAAATATGCAAATTTCAGCCAAGTAACATATCTTTCATATTCTTTCGAGCAATAATGATCTATTTAACAATTATTTTAGGTTTATTCATAAGTTGTTTGAAATTGTGGTAAAGTTATCTCAATCGTGTTTGACTCTTTGTGACCCCATTTGGGGTTTTCTTGGCAATGTTACTAGAATTGTTTACTATTTCTTTTTCCAGTTAATTTTACAGATGAGGAAATTGAAGCAAATATAGTTAAGCGAATTGTCCAATATTACACAGCTAGTGTGGCCAAATTTGAACTTGGGTTTTCCTGACTCTAGGCCTGGTGTTCTATCCACTGTGCTATGTAGCTGCCCTGGTTGAAGTACCAGACAGAAAAGACTAGACAGAAATGAATAGAAATTAGATATTAACTTGGAAGACAGCCTCTAGATGAGTGCCTCAGGAATTTTACCTTCACTCTTATAATTACATTTGCTTTTACTAATGATTTAGATGATGATATAAATACACTTGTCAAATTTACAAATAAGAGGAAGATGAGGAGGATACCCAGTATGTTGGATGATAGATCCTGGTTGAAAGAAAATCTCAGCAGGTTGAAAAAGTAATATGAATGGATTCAGATAAAATGTGATGGGAATAAAGATTAATTTATTAACTCAGTTTAAAAATTCACTAGCAAAAGTACAAAATCAAGAAGTTTAACTAGGTAATAGAAGTTCCTTTAAAAAGATTTAGAGGATGTTTTGGACTAGGAATTTATTAAAAATTTATAGTATGTCTTGACAGCCAAAAAATTAGTTCTATCCTAGGTTGAATTAAGAGAGGCACATGCAGAGTAAAGGGGACAATAATTTTGCTTTATTTTATCCTAGTCAGGATAGATTTATAGTTTTCTGTTGAGATCTGGAAGCCAAATTTTAGGAAATACATAAAAAAAGTTTTACTACAATAAGAATGTAATTGGGTGGGGAGAAGATTGGCAAGTATAACATATGTAACTTGCTTCGAAGAA
Organism: Petaurus breviceps papuanus; assembly: GCF_028583685.1. NCBI lineage: Eukaryota > Metazoa > Chordata > Mammalia > Diprotodontia > Petauridae > Petaurus > Petaurus breviceps. Next base: position 11,403,810 of record NW_027187361.1, on the reverse strand, counting down.
ATGGGGTTGTTTAATCTAGAGAAGGGAATATTTAGAGGTGATAAGACAAAAGTATTCTCCTAATGAAATGTATCACTTGGAAGAAAGAATAGTCTTCTACTGTTCTATTCCATAGGGCCAAACTAGAAATAATGGGTGGCAACTGCAAAATGGTAGATTTAAGCCAGAATTATAAGATTGCTTATGGGGAATTAGAAAGCCTAACTGGATTGTCTATGGCCTACTTTAATGAACCCAAACTTCTCCCTAAAATCAAGGCTCATCCATTTAACATCATCAAGCCAAAATTGATATACTTACATGGAGTAATAGTACAAGGGAACCTGACATTTTCCAAGCTCTGAACCAATTGACTGTCACCCTGTATGGCATTTCATATTCCTACTACTAAGTTTGCTTATATTTAAAAATAATAAAATATAAATATTATATAGATTCATTGACATTTTAAGTTTCTGGTTTGTTGATTTCTGAGGCTTATTCATGATAGCAAAGATGATAATAACAGTAATTTCCAGTATTAATATAGTTTTAAGGTTTGCAAAATGTTTTACAAATGTTACCTTATGTTATCCTCACAAGAACCCAGGGAAGGAGGTCCTATTATTATCCTTCATTTTATTTATGAAGAAACTGAGGCAAATATAAGTTAAGTGACTTGCCTAGGGTCACAAAAGTAATGTGTCTGGAGCTGGATGTGAAATCAGGTCTTATTGACTCTAGTTCCATGCAACCTAATTGCCTCAAGGATCCTCAAAGTGAAGGGGGGGAAGCAAAGCAAAGACAGAGACGTTTTGTTGGCATAGTAACAAGAGCACAGAATTTGGACTCAAGATCTAACCTCCATTCTAGTAATAGCTATATGACCTTGGGCATTCTGTACATCTCTCTGGGACTCAGTTTCCACATATGTAAAACATTAGATCGTCTTCTGGAAAAACACTGGAAAATGCTCATTCTATGGGCTGATGTGGAGGATAATGGAAGGAAAGAAAATCAGGAAAATGGGAAAAGGGAAAGAATCTGCAGAAGCTCTCATTCCACCTACAATTTTCCAGCAACACTTGGTATTCATTTGACTCAAATGACAACTCCAGATGGACTTTTCAAACCAAAAGATACAGTCAGAAAAGAGAATGTATGGGGAAAGCAATCAGTGATTTGTGAATCTCTCTTCTCATTCACAGTAAAAGGGCAATGCAGTGGAGCAGAACACAGGGATTGGCCAGGGAAGTTGTACAGGAGGGCCATAAAGGAAAGAAAGAGAGGTCTGAGAGTTAGAATGAGTAGATGTGCTTCTTGATTTAATTACTCTAGTTGGTTTGTGAGGCAGAGACACACTGGATTGTTTACTCAGTGTTTAGACTGAGCCCCAATAGGGCTCTGATGATTGGATAGGAAATCAAAAATTCCATCAAGCCAAAGGCATGTGGTGCTTGTTCCTGTGTGCCTTTTTTCTTCACACTGCTGCTTTCCATTCACTGAAACCCATAAGAAAACACTTAAGTGATGTCAATGTTGTGTGAAATTAAATTAAGGGACAGATGCAAAAGAAAGAAAGAAAAATAAAAAGATGGAATGTTGGGGAAAGTGAGAAAAAATACTAGTGGTGTAGGAACTAGAAAGAATTGACAAAGCTATTCTCTTTATTATGCCTACATTATTTCCTGTGCATTATATCATCATGATTCTATTCCAAGTTGACTTCTTTTCTCTTCTCTCCACTTTCTCAGCATATGGTATGGGAGTGGCAGTCTTCCTTCCTTCCTTATGTATTGGAAAGCAGAACCAGGTATTTGAATAACCCTGCCCAGTTGTCTCTAGGGAAAGTCTTGGGCACTTGAATGATGATTATGGAGAAATTTGAAAGCTTTATCAAATGCTTAGATAATATATTTGGGTAAGAGATTCATTGACTTGGTACCTGAGATACCAAGTGATTTTGGCGCCACTCTGTTTTAGTCTAGGGCTTAAGTGGGGGATTAATGTTGATACAACAAGGATGGGTTGGGGCCAAAGTTGTTAAGTGAACTTCTTAAAGGTCGGAGGTTCACAGAAATTTTCATGAAAAGTTGACACTCAATAATGGTAACCCTGAAATAGTTTAGTCCTGAACACATTGGAGTTAAAGGATATGGGATACAGTAGAGACGTGATTCTATAGCTTAGTGGTGGCAGAAAGGGTGAATGTTCATTCTAGGCCAATTTCTTCATAAAATACCTAGTTAGTTCTAAGTGGAAATGTGCTATTGCCTCTAGCTCTTGGAAGAAAGGGAGGGATAATAAGAAATATATTTTTAAAAAGTTATCAAATGTGAGTTGTGAGAGGGAATTTTCAGCTTTTCCTTTTCATATCTAGTGTGGTTATACTAAGGTGAGAGTTGGAGAATTTGTTTTCAGTTATGGTCATATGGGTTTTTCCCCCAAAAAAGTATGTTGGAGCCAGCTTTACACACTGACACTGATTGCAACAGGAACACTATTTTAAAATCATGGAATCAGAGATGTGGTGGCATCCTCAATAAATTCTTCTGTCTTCAGGTAAATGAACAAAGTTTTTTTGAGATAATTATTGCTTTTCCTATTTCTGTATATTGGGAATCTATAACTTTACTCAATAATACACATAATGTTTCCATTAAATTATTAAATCATTGATTTGTTTATTCTGTAGTTACTTATTAAGGATTATTAAGAGACAATATGCCATGGTTCTATGATGTTTTATGCTGCTATTGGTTCACCAAAAACAATTTTTTATGCCCAACAAATTTTTCTGCTTCTCCAATTTAAGTTTTTAACCTCTTGCTGAGCTCACTGATAGATAATCCATGAAATTCACAGGGGAAGGAGTTTCTTGTAACTTCTCAGATATGAAGGCAGAGTTGTTAATGCATTACCTGCAGAGAATTATTGAATATTAGCATGGTCCCAAAGCTGAACATTAATTTAATTGAAAAAAAGTCTTTATTGAATATCTACTTGTAGAAGGGCACCTTCTGAGACATTCACAGGGGTAGCAAGAAATCACATACCCTGGCTTTCTCATAGGACACTTGGAGATTGTCATGCATGCAGGAGAAATTTGCTAGCAGTACACAAGAATATGAGTCAAATTTGTGGCATGTAGAATAAATCTCATTGCAGTCCATTCAGTGGCTTTCTTATTTAGAACTCACAGTGTTTTAAAATATTACATGATCACATGATTAAGTGTGAGAAAAATTACTCAATAATAGCAAGGGCCTAGCTCATTTAATATGTGTGTATACATAATATACACACACTCATATATAGATATATATACACACATAATACACACACTCCTATATGGATAGATAGATACTTAGATAGATATAGTTATATAATGAATAAAATCAAAGGTGCCCAAGTGACACAATTAGAGAGGGGCTGAATTTGGAGCCAGATGCATCTGGATTCTACAACTTAGTACTTGTATTATCTTGAACAATTTATCAACTTCTCTGTGCCTTGTTTTGTCATCAGCAAAATAAGGGGGTTGAACTAAGTCCCCACTCTAAGTCTGGGATTCTATGATCCATGAATTCATCTCTAAAAGGTGAGGACTGCCTGATTTGACAAATGGGACATAGGATCCTTTGAAACTCTAGTCCATTTACCAAGACCCAAGCAAACTAGTAAGGTAATAAAAAAAACAACCCATATTATAATATGCTACAGTGAGAAAAGTATTGAATTCAGAGTCCAAGGAGCTCAGTTCAAATATTGGTTCTGTCTTGTACTATGTTGCCTTGATCAAGTCATTTAACCTTTCTCAGTCATCATGTCTTCAAATTCAAGATGAAAGAGGGAAAAAAAGGAAAAGAAGGTCCCTTCCATATCTAAATCCACAAGCCTATAATTCTTGACTTTTTGCCACATTAACATAGTTCCAATGGAAAAACAGCCAGCTGGAACTAATTCTATAAATAACAGTATAACCGACATATGCCATTCATCTTGGACAGTTCACACAGATTAAGTTAAAATGTCCGGAAATTTATTTTTCTGCTGAAAATTTTGAGATCCAAGAATCAGTGTTTCCCTAATACTGCCTTCTTTTGCCCTCCATTCCAAGCAATCACATAAAGTTTCATAAAGACAAGACAGTAAGAAATGCTCAGGCAAGGTTTTAACCTGTACTTTTCTATGCAAACATCCTGGTGAGTATAAAACCTCTTAACACTACAAAAGATTGGGGCACTCAGAATGACACACTTCTGTCTTGTAAGTGTTCTCTATTATACCCACAAAAACCTTCAACTTCCATTGTTCCACACCTGCTAATTCTCAAAGGGAGTACCCCACCATCTAATTTTTTTTCATTTTTTTGTGCCGTGCTTATTAAGCATCACTATGGCAGTCAAGATGAAAGTTTCCTGTTTTCTTTTTTTTTTTGGAGTACCTAAGCTGTCTGTATTGCATAATAATTCCATCCATCAACTGCCAATTCTATATTTAATTACTCACAATATTCATTCAAAACATTTTAAAAGAAACTCAAGTTTTCCAACTTTACCTCTTTATACACACACACACAGCACAAAGAAGTTCATCAATTTTATTTGTATTCCATCAACTTCCTTTCTTCTTCTCTTCATACTTCAAACTATTTTTGTATATTATTCTATCCTCTCCTACATTCTTTCTGAAAGGATAAAGTACAAACATAAAAATATTCCTTGCTAAGGACGATCTATCAGTCTGCTCTCTTGATCCCATCTCTATCCAGTTCATTCAAGACTTTACTCTATTTACACCTTTCCCTATCACACATTCAAATTTTCCTTCCCTACTGCTTCCTTTCTATCCATCCATAGACAAGTCTTCCCAAAATAAAGAATCTTCTTGACCCAACATGCATAGTTATTATAGCATTTTCTTTCTGTTCCTTTTTATTCCTGAGTTTAAAAAATCAAAAACATGTTTTGGTTCTATAAATACTCAGATTATATGACTTTCATTTGAGAAAAGATAGACTTAATCACCAAAGCAAATATATGTTCTAAAGATGAATCAACCAACTGAACATTATTTAGCATCTATGTAATAGTGGATATAAAGACAAAATTGAAACACTTCACTCCATAACCTCACAACCTAGCTGAGGAAAGCAATATGTTAGTGTATGTATATACTTATGTTGTTCAGTCATTCAGCTATTTCTGACTCTCCATGGTCTTGTGAATCATACCATGCCAATACTGTGCATAGGATTTTCTTGGCAAAGATGCTAAAGTGGTTTGCCATTTCCTTCTCTAGTAGATTAAGGTAAATAGAGGTTAAGTGACTTGCCCAGGGTCACATAGCCTAGTAGCTGAGGCCAGATTTGAACTCACATCTCCCTGATTCTAGGCCCAGCACTCTATTCACTGAACCATTTAGCTTCCTCCACTTGTAGGTAAATGCATATGTAAAAATAAAAATATATACATATACATACATAATTATGTTTAAAATGTACAAAGCAATTTTAGGAGGAAAGTCTACCATTGGGAGGAACAAGAAAGTGTTCCTGTAGAAGGTGGTGATTGAACTGAGTCTCAAGGGAAATTAGGTATTCTTGGAGGTAGAGCTGAGGAGGGAGTGAATTTCACGCATAGGAGATATCTGGTAAAATGGCACAGAGAGGGAAGATGGAGTGAAAACATTTAGAAGCAGTATGCTAAAATCGGATATCATTAGCACTAAACTAATTAAATCTTTGTTTTTTTTTCTTTTTCCTCTTACCTCTCCCTCTCTCTGTTATATGAATCTTTCCCTCTTTAACTTCTTCATCCTGAAGTCCAGCTTCAATGCCTCATTGTGTTGTGGAGGTCATGCTGGTTTCTCAAAAGAAACAGTGTAATATGACCTTTGGTAGTGTCTAAAACCTGGAAAGTTCCCTAAACCAAAGGCAGTCATGGTGTGGGACTGTATGTTTATTTCCTGAGCATTTGCCTAGATAAGTGTGTTAAAGCTCATCATTAGGCTGGCCATGGGATGAGCAAATTTAAGGACACAGCAATTCTCCTAGAATATCTGAGAGGCTGCAATTCATATCAGTGGAAGATGTACTCTTATCAACAAAGTGATGGATCCTTGAATTATGAAGTATTTTTTTCTTTCTGAAAAGTGAATTTTATTGAAAATAAAATATTCATATTTGAAACAACTCCATGCCTTTAAAGAACTGGCATGAAGACCATTTCTGTAGACTGGTTAGTTGATGAGCAGCAGTCTTGATAAAGACGGCAGCAGAAACAATAGTAGTTTTAAACTTTTTCTTGATGTCTATTAGCAGTCTTTCAGAAGCCAAAAATTCTTAATTGCTGAACTCAATTTGTGTGTTTTGACAATTTAGTATGGTTTTTGTTAACTAACAAACAGCTGGAATGCATTAAGTAGCAAGATTTTGCTACTTGGCCTGCCTATGTGAAGCCAAAACAACATCACAATGTAGTCAACTTAGTGAAAAAACTCTCTGGGTATTTAGCATCATTTATATAATCAGTCCAATGACTGATTCGATGACTTCAGTTAACACATGATTTTGGTATAATGCAAGCTTCAGCCTTGATAGCTAAGATGTTGTAGGTACAGATTAGTCCTTGAAAGGTTTTGTGAAACTGGAGGATAATTTTTTTTGTTGTTGTTGACCTAAGGTAGAAATTTAGGAAATAATCAAATTTGCTGCCCATGACCAAACTGGTATTAAATTAGGTTTCATTGCCTTCTTTGAAATAACTCAAAGGGAAATTTAAACCTTGTAGATAACCCAAGAAATTAAATCTATCTGATGAACTAATTAATTAGAAATACTTGCTAAACACAGGGAGTAAGCAAATCCCCTCATCTCTTGGTGGAAAACATGTATGTTGTTTTATGTTTTGTTTTTATTAATTTTTATTATACAATCAGAGGTGGATTCTAGATTATCCATCCCCTGGGGACACTGGAGTTCTGAGTCATCAATCAATCTATCAATCAACAAGAATTGTTTCATCACTTAATATGAGCTTGGTACTTTTCTAGGTTATAAAAATACAAGTACAAAGAATAAAACTATATTTGAAATGAGCTTATCTTCTAATAAGGGAGAGAATAAGTTCTTACCTCAATGTATAAAGCATAAATATAAAGTCAATAAATAAATAATAAACATGTGTAATAATCATATATATGTACATGTATGTGTGTTAAATGCATATGTGCATGTATAATTATTAAACTGAGGTTGTGAACCATTGACCAATCATTCATATGTTTCAGGGCATTTATTCATTATTCAAGAGACATTTATTGTCCTCAAATGGTCTGAGAACTTCAAGTGTTTTTGAGACAAGAAACAGATATTTAGAGAATGGTCCTAAAGAGAGGATATCCTTTGAAATTATATGAGATAAAGAGATTATTTTTCACTCTTGGAAGAAGCTGATGTAATAATGCAGACAAGACATCTGAGAAAGATGATATATTTTCTTAAGGAACATATCCATTTTGAAATTAAGTTTTGACTGTAGGCAAGCATGAAGCATGGGCCAGGTGCCAATAATAGTTTATAATAATCATTGGTCCTTCCTTTACCCTCATATGAAAACAATCTTCTCAATCCACATTTATGTTTCAGATACTAATCATAGGATCATAGATGTACAGCTGTAATGAACTGTAGCTATGAAGTGAAATGCCATCATATTGCAGATGAGGAAACTGAGGCACAGGAACATTAAGTGACTTGCACAAAGGCCATAGTTGGTATCTGAAGAGTGATTTGGATCCTGATTTTCCTTACTTCAATGCCTTAAACAGTCTATGCTGCCTCACCAGTCTAGAACCAGAGATAAATAAAATGAACTTCTAAGAAATGTCCTTAAGCCAATAATGGAAACAGAATCATAAAGTCCTAAACTCTATGATTTAGAATAAATGTTAGATATATCTAAGCCAACCCTTTGATTTTACATCAGGTTCAAAGAAGATAATAGATTTATTTCAGGTCACACAGTAACTGCTTCAAAGAAGATAATTGATTTATTTCAGGTCACAGTCACTGAAAGGAAAGCATGCATTTTATTATTAACCTTCGCTTGTGCTGTTCCCTATGCTTTGTTTCATTTCCCTACCTCTACACTGCTGAGTGAAAGGGCACTGATAGGCTCTGGAGATGCATAGATAAAATAATAAAACACAATTCAGGGGTTCCCTTTCCTGAGAGAGTTTATATTCTATAAGCAATCAATGACTAAATGGAAGTTAATGTACGAACAGCTTATGATGCTTTTCAGAAGATGGAAGAGTTGTGGCAGTCCTTCCCTACAGTCAGTTGCAGGCTTGTGTGGTTCTCATGGCTATTATTTGCTACTATAATCATGTTGCTCCACATCTCACCTCTCCTATGTAGACTTCTTTATGGTGGTAATAGGTAAGCAAAGATTATGTCTACCTGTGACTACTAGATGGATATTTTTTCTTTTTTTTGCTTTTTGGAAGGGGGAGGGCAAGGGACTTGGGGTTAAGTGACTTGCCCAAGATCTCACGGCTAGTTTTGTGTTAAGTGTCGGAGGCCAGATTTGAACTCAGGTCCTCCTGACTCCAGGGCTGGTGCTCTATTCACTGTGCCACCTAGCCACCCCATATTTGTTCTTTTAAAAAAATTAATTTATTTTTAGTTTTCAAAATTTACTTCCCAAGGATTCTGAGTTCCAAATTTTCTCCCCATTTCTCCCCTCCCCACACCCCCAGATTGTGTCTATTCTGATTACCTTCCCCCAATCTGCCCTCCTTTCTATCACCCCTCCCCCTCTTATCCCCTTCACTTCTATTTTCCTGTAGAGCAAGATAGATTTCTATACCCTATTACCTTTGTATTTTATTTTCCAGTTACATGTAAAAACAATGTTTAATATTTGTTTTTAAAACTTTGAGTTCCACATTTTCTTCCTTCCTCCCTCCCCACCCACCCTCATTGAGAAGGCAAGCAATTCAATATAGATTATATGTTGTGTAGTCATACAAAACACTTTCATAATAGTCATGTTCTGAAAGTCTCTATTTCCCTCCATCCTATTCTGTCTCCCACTTATTCTATTCTCTCCTTTGACCCTGTCCCACCTCAAAAGCTTTTGCTTCTGAGTACTCCATCCTCACTCTTGCCCTACCTTCTATCATCTCCTCCTTTTTCCACCCTATTTTCTTATAGGGTAAGATAGATTTTCATACACAATTGAATGTGTATGTTGTTCCTTCCTTAAGTCAAATTCAATGAGAGTAAGGTTCATGTATTCCCCCTCAACTCCCCCCTCTTCCCCGTCATTGTAAAAACTTTTTCTTGCCTCTTTTATGTGAGATAATTTACCCCATTCCCTTTTATCCCCTTTCTCCTTCTCCAAGTACATCCTTCTATTACCTCTTAATTTTTTTAGGTATCATCGGTTCATATACAACTCACCCTGTACCCTCTGTCTATATATGCATATATTGCCTCCAACTACCATAATACTGTGAAAGGTTTCATGTACTACAAATATAATCTTTCCATGTAGGAATGTAACCAGTTCAACATTAATAAGTCCCTTATGATTTCTCTTTCCTGTTTACATTTTCATACTTCTCTGGATTTTATATTTGAAAGTCAAATTTCCTACTCAGCTCTGGTCTTTTCATCAATAATGCTTGAAAGTAGGGGTGGCCAGGTGGCTCAGAGAGTAAGAGCACCGGCCCCAGAGTTGGGATGACCTGGGATTGAATCCAGGCTCAGATACTTAGCACCACACCCAGAAATAACTGTCCGTGTAACCTTGAGCAAGTTACTTAACCCCAATTGCTTAAAAAAAAATAAAAGAATGCTTGAAAGTCCTCTGTTTCACTAAATATCCATTCCCCCCCCCCCCGAAGTTTTATGCTCAGTTTTGCTGGGAAGGTGACTCTGGGTTTTTTGTTTGTTTTTAAAATTTAATTAATTTATTTATTTTTAGTTTTCAAAATTCATTTCCATGGGATTTTGAGTTACAATTTTTTCTCCCTATCTTTTCCCCCCACTGGGAAGATAAGCAATTCAATATAGGTAGTACATGTGTAGTTGCCCAAATAATTTCCATAGAAGTTATATTGTGAAATACTAACTATATTTCCCTCCATCCTATCGTGCCCCCCCAGTAATTCTATTTTCTCCTTTGATCCTATCCCTTTTCAAAAGTGTTTGCTTCTAACTATCCTCTCCCCCAATCTGCCCTCCCTTCTATAACACCTCCTTTTATCCCCTAACCCCCTATTTTCCTGTAGGGTAAGATAACCAATTGAGTGTGTATGTTGTTCCCTACTTGGGCCAAATTCAATGAGAGTAAGGTTGACCCATTCCCTTTCACCTTCCTCCTCTTCCCCTCCATTGTAACAGTTCTCTCTTTCCTCTTTTATAAGAGATTATTTACCCTAATATATGTCTCCCTTTCTCCTTCTCCCAATAAATTCCTCCCACTTCTTAATTTTAGTTTTAGCTATCATCCCTTCATATTCAACTCATCCTGTGCCCTCTGTTTATGTTTACATGAACATACATATGCCCATGCTCACATGTATATTTGTATACACATACACCCTCCTATACATACATGTATATGTATTTATACACACATACATATATACGTATATGTATGTGTATATACACACACACATATTTCCTTCAACTATCCCTATACTGAGAAAAGGCTTATGAGTTACAATTATCGTTTTTCCATGTAGGAATGTAAATAGTTCAACTTTGATAAGTTCCTTATGATTGCTTTTTCTTGTTTACTTTCTCATGCTTCTCTTGATTCTTGTATCTGAAAGTCAAATTTTCTCTTCAATTCTGTTTTGTTCATCAAGAATGCTGAAAAATCCTCTATTTCATTGAATGACCATATTTTCCCCTGAAGTATTATTCTCAGTTTTGCTGGGTAGGGGATTCTTGGTTTTAATCCTAGCTCCTTTGACCTCTGGAATGTCATAATCACAGCCCTTCAATCCCTTAATGTAGAAGCTGTGTTAACCTGTGTCTTGGGTTATCCTGTTTGTTTTTCCTCAAACCAATTCTTCCTAACTGCTTGCAGTATTTTCTCCTTGACCTGGAATCTCTGGAATTTGGCTATGCTATTCCTAGGATTATGCTATTCCTAGAATTATTCTCAGTTTTGTTGGGTAGGTGGGTCTTGGTTTTAGTCCTAGCTCCTTGAATATCACACTCCAAGCCCTTTGATCCCTTAATGTTAAAGCTGCTAGATCTTATGTTATCGTGATTGTGTTTCCACAATGCTCAAGTGATTTCTTCCTGACAGCTCATAATATTTTTTTCCTTGCCCTGGAAACTCTGGAATTTGGTTATGATATTCCAGGGAATTTTCTTTTTGGGAACTTTTTTCAAGAGGTGATCAGTGAATTCTTTCAATTTCTATTTTGCCCTCTGGTTCTAGAATATCAGGGCAATTTTCCTTGAGAATTTCTTGAAAGATGGTGTCTAGGCTCTTTTTTTTATCATGGCTTTCAGGTAGTTCAATAATTTTTCAATTATGTGTAATGGATCTGTTTTCCAGGTCAGTGGTTTTTCCAATGAGATATTTCACCTTGCCTTCTATTTTTTCATTTGTTTGTATCTGTTTAGTAGTATCTTGATTTCTCATAAAGTCATTAGATTCCATTTGCTCCAATCTAATTTTGCAGGAATTATTCTGTTCAATGAGTTTTTTAAATTCCTGGCAAATTTGACTTTTAAATACATTCTTCTCCTCACTGCCTTTTTGGGCCTCCTTTGTCATTTGAGTTAGTCAATTTTTTAAGGTGTTATTTTCTTCAGTGTATTTTGGCGTCTCTTTTAGCAGGTTGTTGACTCACTTTTCATGATTTTCTTGCAGCATTCTCATTTCTCTTCCCAATTTTTTCTCTACTTCTCTTGCTTGATTTTCAAAATCCTTCTCGAGCTCCTCCATTGCCTGAAACCAATCCATATTTTTCATGGAGGTTTTTGATGCATGAGTTATTTTGCTGTCTTCCTCCTGCTCCATGCCTTGATCCATTTTGTCCCCCAAAAAGGATTCTCTGGTCCGTTTGTGCTTCCTCTGCTTCCTCATATTGCCAGCCAATTACAGCTCTTTGACCCAGTAAAACTGTGCTTACAGAATGGAGAGAGTTTTGTCCCCAAATTTCTGGGTTTTTTGCAGCTGCTGGAGCTATTAGGAGGGTGCCCTCTCTATAGACCCCACAAGGTCTGGCACACTAGCCACATACCCCAGGACTACCACCCAAGACCACGATCCAGATCGAAGCAGGTTAAAGCAAAGGTGATTACCCTTTGAATGGTCACTTGGTCCCCCCTATGATCTTCAGGCCAGGAGCTCCTGAGGCAGCCACATGGCAGTGGCTCCACAGCTGCTATACCTCTGCTGCTTATTGCCCCTGGGACAAGGTCCAGACTGCCCTCTTCTGTCCTCATCCCCCCCATTCCAGCAGAGTTCCACACTAACCTCTTACTTTGTCTTTGGTGTTTCTGGGTTTAGAAGTATGGAAACTGCCCCAGTTGCTGGTGATTCCCTCTCCTGAAGTCTGCTCTGGCTAGTCTGGGCCACTGTTCAAGGTCACCCTTGGTCCAGAACCATGCAGCTCATGAGGGACTGCACTTGGCTCCCAGCCCTGTGCAGTAGAGCCTTCCTGTTGGCCTGCTGGACTGCCTTTAGCAGGAGATTTGTTTCTTTCTGTCTCTTTGTGGGTTCTATAGCTCTAAAGTTTGCTTAGAGTATTTTTTACATGGATTGGAAGTGATTGGAATGGGAGCTCATGCCAAGTTTGTGCTTCTACTCTGCCGTGTTGGTTCAGCCCCTGTGATTCTTGCTTTTAATCTTAGCTCCTTTGACCTCTGGGATATCATATTCCAAGCCCTCTGATCCCTTAAGGTAGAAGATACTAAATCTTGTGTTATCCTGATTTTGTTTCTACAGTACTTGAATTGTTTCTTTCTGACTGCGCAGAATATTTTTTCCTTGACCTTGGAACTCTGAAATTTGGCTATAATATTACTAGGTGTTTTCCTTTGGGGATCTCTTTCAGGAAGTGATCAGTAAATTCTTTCAATTCATAGTTTACCCTTTGGTTCTACAATATCAGGGAAGATTTCCTGGGTAATTTTTTGAAAGATGATGTCTATGTTCTTTTTTTGATCATTGCTTTAAAGACATTCAACAATTTTAAAATTATCTCTCCTGGACCTATTTTCCAGGGCTGTGGTTTTCTCAATGAGAGATTTCATGTTGTATTCTATTTTTTCATTCTTTTGGTTTTGTTTTATAATTTCTTGATTTCTCAAAAAGTTCTTACTTTCCATTTGCTACATTTTAATTGCAAAGGAATTATTTTCTTTAGTGAGCTTTAGGACCTCCTTTTCCATTTGACCAATGCTGCTTTTTAAGGTACTCTTCTCCTCATTGCTTTTTGGACCTCTTTTGCCATTTGGGTTAGTCTGTTTTATGAGGTGTTATTTTCTTCATAATTTTCTGGGGTCTCCTTTAGGAAGCTGTTGACTTGTCTTTCATGATTTTATTGCATCACTCTCATTTCTCTTCCAATTTTTCCTCTACTTCTCTTACTTGACTTTCAAAAACATTAGTGAGCTCTTTAATGGCCTGTGAACAGCTTATAGTTTTCTTGGAGAATTTTGATGTAGAAACTTTGAGTCATATGAATTTATTTATGGAAATGGAGTGGTTTATGGTGGCAATTCAGTGCCAAGTCACTGCCACTAAAGCCACAGAACAGTTATACAAGCAAACCAGATTTAATCATCAATGTAGATTATGAAAGAGAATAATAGAGATAATATACTATGCATCATTGAAGGCTATACAGTTATACATTTGTAACTCACTATATTCTGTGGCCTAACAGATAACAACTCTCCATAACAGAAATATAGTCTTGAAAGAATATTTCAAAACTAAGCCAATATACTGTCTTGAAACCAGACCTTTATCACAGATTGAACCATTGCTCACATTTTGCTGTTATGACAAAAAGTGCTTTATTAATATATAAATGCTTTAGGATATGTCTTTTTTTGCATCTACCAGGTTCCTTTAATAGATTTATTTATGACACCTTTATGGAGAAGAGAAAGAGAGACAGAGACAGAGAGAGAGAGATCAAACTTTTATCATAAATAATCATAGTTGAGAAAATCAACCCATATGAGCCCTGTTCCATAATATACATCTCTGTGTAGTTTTAAAATTTAGCACCACTCTCACAAGAAGTTAGTGGAATATTTCATCTTCAGTCTTTTGGACTCAGGGCTTGTTTGGACTCAGACACTGGACAGAGTTTTAAAATCTTTCAAACTTGATTACACCCTTCCTCCTCCCCCTCCCCAATTAGGTTGTTATTATATAAACTTTTTTTCATTCATTTTGTTCTGCATCAGTCCATAGATCTGTTCCCATGTTCCTCTGAAAATAACAATTTAACATTTCTTCTGGCACAAAAATTTTCTATTACATTTTATACCATCATTTATTTAGTCATTACACAATAAAGGAATGATTCCTGAGTTTCTGTTTTTTGGATGATATAAAAAGAACTGTTATAGATGTTTTTTTGTATACATATGTTGTTTGCCTCTCACTTTGATTTCTTTGGAGAATAGGTCTAGTAGCAGTATTAGCTGGACCAAAGGGTGTGCACAATTTTGCCATATTTGCAAATTGCCTTCCATAATGGCTGAATATTTGACAACTCCAACATCATTATATTTATTTTCTCATAAACCTCCCAATATTTGTAATTTTCCTCTTTTTTTCTTCTTTGACAACGTGATGGCTGTAAGGTAGAAGCTGAGATACTTAATTTTCATTTTTTCTAAATATCAGTGATTTTAAGCATTTTTTTCATATGAAAAGTGATAGCTTGGATTTCTTCCTTTGAAAACTACCTGTTTATATCCTTTGACCATTCATCTATTGGAGAATTGCTTTTAGTCATAAATTCAAGTTAGTTATTTGGACATGAGATCTTCATCAGAGAAGCTTACTCTTTCTTCCTTCTTTCTAGGTCTCTGTTCCTGACATTTCTGTCTTCCCCTAAGACCATCAAACAGAACAAAACAACCTACATTCACTTTGTCATTTTCTTTTCATTTTTTAATCTTAAAGGCATAATGGTTCTGAGAAGACAGTTATTTTTGTTCTACTATTATGGGAACAATCCCTACATATTCTTCTAATTAAGCCAATACATGCATGTTCCTGTTTTTATTTTGGTGCCTTTGTTTCAGTTTCAAAATATCCATATAGGTTTTGACTTTTTCATCAGGAATTTTTTGAAATCTTTTATTCCATAACAGATTTGTTAAAAGTATGATTATACTTAATTTTGCCAGATAGATGATTCTTGGTGGTAAACCTTCTTTAGCTTTCAAAATTTCTTATTTGAAGTCCTCCTCTTCTTTAGTATGGTAGATAGTAAGTCTTATTTGATCCTTACTGTGACTTCTTGGCATCTGTTTCTTTTTGGCTGCTTATATTATTTTATTTAATTTGACCTGGAAGCTTTTGGCTATGGTATTGTTTAGAGATTCATTCTGCTGTATCTTTCAGGAGGAAAATGATATAGTACTTATATTTTCACTGTGTTTCATTGTTCTAAAATTTCCCATCAGTTTTTACTTATACTTTCTTGAGAAGTGTTTTGATTTGGTTTTGTTTGGTCATGTTTTTCAGATAGTTCAATAATTCTTGGGTTGTCTCTCCTTGATCTATTTTCTAGTTTGTTTTTCATACATTATTTCTAATACTTTTTTCAAGATAATTACTTTTTTTCTTTTTTGGGGGTTTAATTTCTTTATTTTTTTGTTTTCAAAATTCATTTCCACAAGATTTTGAGTTATACGTTTTCTACCCATCTTTCCCCTACACCCCCACTTCAAAATAGCTACTGAATACCCTTTCCCCCAATATTCTCTCTTATATCTTTCCCCATCCTCCCTCTGACTTTCTAGTAGGGCAAGATGGATTTCTATACTGCAGTGCCTGTATATCTTTTCTTCCAATTGTATGTAAAAAAAAATTATATATACATATGTGTGTATGTGTGTATTTTAACATTTGCTTTTAAAACTTTGATTTCCAGATTCTTTCCCTTCTTCCCTCATCACCCACCCCTGCTGGGAGAAAAAGTGATTCAATACAGGTTGTAGATGTGTAGTTACACAAAACATTTCCATAGTAGATATATTGTGAAAGAATGACTATATTTCCCTCCATCCTATCCCGCCCCCAACTTATTCTATTTTCTACTTTGACCCTGTCCCTTTTCAAAAGTGTGTGCTTCTAACTACCCCCCCCCCCAAATCTGCCCTCCCTTCTATCATCTCCTTTCTTATCCCCTTCCCTCCTCTTTTCCTGTAGGGTAAGATACCCAATTTGTGTGTATGTTATATCCTCCTTAAGCAAATTCAATGAGAGTAAGTTTGACCCATTCCCTTTTGCCTTCCTGTTATTCCCCTCCATTGTAACAGTTTTCTCTTGCCTCTTTTATGTGAGGTAATTTATTCTATTTTATCTCTCCATATCTCCTCTCATTATATTCCTCCTTCACCTCTTAATTTTACTTTTTATATATAATCCCTTCCTATTAAACTGATCCTATGCCCTGTACACATATATACATACACTTACATATGTGTTTTTATGCACATGTACCCTCTTATAAAAACATATATATGTATACAAACATATATATACACACACACACACACACACTCATATATTTTCCCTTCAACTATCTTCATATTGAGAAAAGTCTCATGAGTTAAAATTATCGTTTTACCATGTAGGAATGTAAATAGTTCAATTATAATAAGTTCCTTATGAATTCTTTTTCATGTTTACTTTCCCATACTTCTCTTGATTCTTGTATTTGAGAGTCAAATTTTATATTCAACTCTGATTTTTTCATCAAGAATGCTAAAAAGTCCTCTATTTCATTGAATGACCATAAATTCCCCTAAAGCATTATACTCAGTTTTACTGGGTAGGTGATTCTTGGTTTTAATCCTAGCTCCTTTGATCTCCTGAATATCATATTCCAAGCCCTTTGATACGTTGATGTAGAAGCTACTAGATCTTGTGTTATCCTGATTGTATTTCCACAACACACAAAATTGTTTCTTCCTGACTGCTTGTAATATTTTCTTCTTGACCTGGGAATTCTGGAATTTTGCTACTATATTCCTAGTAGTTTTCTTTTTGGGATCTTTTTTTTAAAGAGGTCATTGGTGAATTCTTTCTATTTCTATTTTGCCCTCTGGTTCTAAAACATCAGGGCAATTTTCCTTAAGAATTTCTTGAAGGGTGATTTCTCAGCTCTTTTTTCGATCATGACTTTCAGGTAGTCCAATAATTTTTTAATTATCTCTCCTGGATCTATTTCCCAGGTCAGTGTTTTTTCCAATGAGATATTTCACACTGCCTTCTATTTTTTCATTTGTTTGTATCTGTTTAGTAGTATCTTGATTTCTCATAAAGACATTAGCTTCCATTTGCTCCAATCTAATTTTGAAGGAATTATTCTCTTCAGTGCATTTTTGAAATTCCTTTTACATGTGGATAATTCTGCTTTTTAAGGCATTCTTCTCCTCATTGGCTTTTTGGGCCTCTTTTGCTATTTGAAGGAGTCTATTTTTTAAGGTGTTATTTTCTTCAATATTTTCTGGGTCTCCTTTAGCAGACTTTTGACTAGCTTTTCATGATTTTCTTGCATCATTCTCATTTATAGTCCCAATTTTTCCTCTACTTCTCATACTTAATTTTCAAAATCCTTCTTGAGCATCTCCATGCCCTGTAACCAGTTCTTATTTTTCTTGGAAGCTTTTGAGGCAGGAGTTCTGACTTCATTGTCTTCCTCCTGTTCCATACTTTGATCTTTTTTGTCCCCAAAAAAGGATTTTACGGTCTATTTGTTCTTCCTCTGCTTGTTCATATTGCCAGTCAATTACTTGACTGTTGAGCTCTTTACCACAATAGAACTCTGCTTCTGGAGAGGAGGGATTTGTCCCAAATCACTGGGATTTTTGCAAATATTGTCAGAGGTCTGAGGAGGGTACCCTCCCTACAGACACCACACTGGCAAACTGGCGCTTCTCACCACTGCCTAAGACTGCAACCAAGATCCAAGCAGGTCAAAGCAAGAGTGATTACCCTCTGAATGTTTGATTGATCCCCCTATGATCTGTAGGCCTGAAGCTCCTTCGGCAGCCATGCAGCAGCTTCTGCAGCCATAGCCACAGTCCCTCTGCCACCTCTTACCCTGGGGGCAGGTGGTGGACCATGCCCTTCATTTTCAACAGAGTTCCCCACTGACCTCTTACTTTCTTTTTGGTGTTTATGGGCTGAAAAGTCTGGAAACCACCACAGCTGCTGGTTATTCACTCTCCTGAAGTCTGCTCTAGCCAACACTGCTACCCTGAGGACAAAACCACGTGGCTCACATGGGACTGAGCTCAGCTCCCAGAACACTGTGATGAACCCTTCCATGTCAGCCTTCCAGGCTGCCTTCACTGGGAGATTTGTTTCTCTCAGTCTCTTTGTGGGTTCTGTAGCTTTAAAAAAAATTTTAGAGTCATATTTTATAGATATTTGAGTTGGTTGTGGGGGGAGGTCTGCCATTTCCTGCTTCTACTCCACCATCTTGTGTGTGCCCCCAACATAGTTTTTAAATAGCTATTTTGTTTTATTGAGTTTTAATTTTCATTCTGACCAATTCTAATTTTCAGAACATTTGTTTCTTGTTCAAATGTATCACTTCTTGTACTTTCTTCTTTAGGTATGCCATTTTTAATCCTATTTTATTTTTACCTAGGAAGCCCTGTAATTTTTCAGTGCAGGACATTTATTTTTCTTTGAGTCTTTACAATAACTTGTTATTGGATCTCTATCCTCCTCAGGTTTATCCAATGTTCTCTCTCTCTCTCTCTCTCTCTCTCTCTCTCTCTCTCTCTCTCTCTCTCTCT
>NW_027187361.1:11358603-11384773 GCF_028583685.1 Petaurus breviceps papuanus | reverse complement strand
TCTCTCTCTCTCTCTCTCTCTCTCTCTCTCTCTCTCTCTCTCTCTCTTTCTCTCTCTCTCTCACAAACTAATTTCTCATGACATTAGGGTTTTCCTTAATTTGTTCATCTCAGCTGTTTTTAGTAGGTAAACTAGTCCTGTGCTCCAGCCAGACTTCACATATTAATGTAATGATATGGACCTGCCAGGTCCTGAGTATGGTGTGTAATATAAGGGACTTTGGGACTTTTCAAGTTCTTGATTCAGCCTGATATCTTTTTTCAAAGGACTCCATGACTTCCTCCAATGATATGCTCTGCCTGCTGTCCTTCTTTTGCTGATGGGCTCGTGGGTACTCTTACATACTGAGCTCCAGCCAAGGGCTTAGTAGACCAGGCTAGGCTTTGCCTAGGGATGTTCTCATGCTTCTGGTCCCAAGTCATTTGTGCCTCCCTGCAAAATCACATACTTCAGGATAGGTCATTGTCTGGGGCCTTTCATCAGCCTTGAACAACCTGAATCCTTCCCAGTCTTCTCAGGGTTTCACTGAGGTCTGCTTGGTCCCTATTCATGCTTGCCAACTTCATGTTTTCATAAGGATTTCTGGGGGGGGGGGTTCTGTGGATCTCAGGTGATTTTTATTATTTCTTTTTAGGTTGGTGCTTTTCTAAGCCCCAGAGGATCATTTGCAGAGGATGAGGCTCTTCTATGCTTTCAGAAATTACCATCTTCCTCCCAGTGTTATCCTTTTTGTTGCTAACCTTCTTGGGGTATAATTTCTGGGTCAAAGGGTCTTAATATTATAGTTACTTTCCTTGCATAATACTGGAACAATTTCCATGATCTCAGGTGACAATTTATTAACAAATAACATTGAACATAAATATTTGAGTCCAGAATCCAGATCTGTATACAGAGATAAAGGGGCCCATGGCAGCAAGAGTCACATCATTGCTATGAGGAATTACAAAATGTTCACTCTTAAAGAGTTCAGATTTAAAGATTGTTGCAAGATTTTCAAAGAAAACAGTAGAAATTGTGCAACATATCATTGATGCTTGCAAAAATTTAGCACCCGCTATATACTTACAAAGAGGCAGTCAAGAAGAAGAAATTTTGTACTAGATGACTGCTTTTATTTATAGTATAAAAGATGACAAATCTTTGTACTGCAAATATAAAACCCAAAATATCCTTGGGAATTCAATAAATACACTGTACTGGAGCCAGAGCATTATTACAGAATTATCATGTTCAATTATCTGAACATAACATTGACTTACACAAAATTAAGAACAATAATTTTTAATGGATGTTTCCATCCTGAGAACTAATAACTTCCAAACTCTGGAACAAAAATAGTCGGAGGAAATCAAAACCATATGGGAAAGTATATAGCATATCTTACAGCCTATTTTTTTTTATTGGAGGTATCCCAAAATTAGATTCAGTAAGTTTATACACAATAAATTTGCAACCCAATGAAATTCATTCATTTAAATTAATTATTTTGATTATCTGTTTAGTTGTTAAGTAAATATTAAACATGAAAAGTAACAGAAATTATTTATTCTGAACCATTTCTATCTAAACTCCAGAAAAATAAAATAATACAGATATCTTCCTTATCATGTCTTTAACTCTTTCTGGATAGATATTTTCTGTACATTTCAAATTGCAGTTATCCCTTCCACATTGAGGGTTTAGGTTCCCCTGCCATCTGGAAAATCCACATAAAACATATTGAGCCTCCCTTCATCCCAGAGAAAAAAGTTTGATTTTTTAAATTTTTATTTTTTGGGGTGTTTACAATGCTTTATTTTAAAATCTTGGTTAAGTCTTTGAACATAGGCTTCATGTCATCCGCTGGTCTTTGCATATTATCTATGACTTCCACGAAACTCTCCCCAAATTCCTAATTAATTTGTTATGGTGATCTGCAATATATCGAAACTGAGATGAGGAAAGTCATGATGTGGAAGGGATAACTATTCTAATTTGAGTTACAGTTATTTCTCGATTTTGTTGGAGTGGCAGCTTGGTATATTGGTAAGATCTCCGAGTCTGCAGGTAGAGAACTGATGTTCAACTTGATATGACATTTATTCCTCAGGTCAAGTTAAGTCAACACATTTACTAATCATTTACTAAGTTCTAATCACTGTGTTAGTTGCTGAGGATACAAAGGAATGAAAAAATAAAACCCAAAGCAAGGCAAATACAACAAGAACCCTACAACCCTTCATCTCAAGAAATGTACCTTCTAATGAAAGTAGTAGTTGTTTGTCCTTGGGCAAGTCATTTAACTTATTTGAGTTTCCACAAATCTAAAATGACAGGGTTGTATTAGATGAGCTCCAAAGTCCCTTTTAACTCTAAATCCTTTGATTATGTCTCATACTACATTCTTATAAGTTCCTGAAAAGTAGGGTCTATGTTCCTAGATTTCTCTTTTGCACATTGCACATAATAAATAAAAGTTGAATTTAATTAAATGAAGTTAATGCATTCCTGATTGTGGTCCTTATTCCAAAGAATTCTTTTGAATGGGAAAAAAAAAAACTTGTCAATATGCAATCAATTAACCAGGCCATAGTTAATGTTGATCACAACTCACTAATTCTATTACCCTTTAATGAATCATGTGGAAATGTGCATTAATTATTAAGAATTCATTTCATAAGGGCAAATTGTCAATTACTTGAAGTCAGTAGATGAGCTTTCTGATTAAAAAAAAATTCAACATGTTGCTTCATACGTGAAATTAGTGACAAAATTAGAGTGTATTTCTCCTTATGTAATGTTTAGCAAATTAACTAACTGTTAAGATTATCTCTGTGTAATTAATCATTTTAATCAGAGACAGCTGCTGGAAAAAGGTATTTTTTTAATGGAAGGGGATTAAATGAGATTAATACTCAATTTGCCATCTCCATATATAATAGCCAATAACTCTAATTACTCATATATTTTTCCTCAACTATTGGAGACCCTCATGGAGACCCATTGGAGCTGACAACCTCCTTGGCTTCTACAGACAACATAAAATTCCATAGGCAGCTAGGTTGTACAGTGATCTGACCATGGAATTAGGAAGATAAATTGAAATCCAGCCTCAGGTATTTACTGGTTGTATGACCATGGACAAGTCACTTAACTTCTCTACCTTAATTTCCTCAACTATAAAATGAAAATAATAATTTCACCTAACTCATAAGGTTATTGTGAGAATCAAATGACATAGTATTTTAAAGCACTTAACACAGTGATTGACACATAGTAGATACATTAAATATTATCCTCTCTAGGACTGTCTTTCTGAAACTGTCCCTCTAGCCACCACTTCCCATCATTTCCTTTATGACATCTGAATTAAAAAGTGACCAATATTTATTCGTCTTCAGTTCTTCCCCCTCCTGGCCAGCTGATACTATACCCATATGCTGTCTCATAGAGTGGAAAAATATGCTGGATCTGGAATTAATAAAAATCTTGGGTGGAATCCCACTTCTAATCCAATGTGACTACTGGCAAGTCACAATCTCCTTGGGACTCGATTGTCTCATCTATAAAATGCAAGTAATATAACCTGAGCTACCTAACTTATAGAAGTAATATAAGGATCCAATTGATTAATGAACCTAAAATACCTTGTATAACTGAAAGTGCTATGTAAATGTCAGCTACCTCATCTTTGTACATTGTATGTTCTTAATCAATATTTGTTAAATGATGGGAGAAAGGAACATTTTTTCCATCTATTGTCTGGGATAAGGATTATAGAAGGGCAGTCCAGATTGCTATGGTAGGAAGAAATTCACTCCTGGCATGCAGAATAAAAACTTGGAAAGCATGACCCCATAGAAACAATATTAGAAGTGATGGTTAGGCTCTCCATAGTAACCATAAATTCAACTATAGTTTGAGTTTAAAAAATTTTGTGGGTTGCCCTAAGAACCTAACCACCATTTGTAACATGATTTCTGTGGGAAAATGTTTTCTGAGATACATCAAATGAGATGCAAATTTTTTTTTTTGTAACAGTCTGTTCAGAACTAGGCCTATGCCATGGTGGCAGAAGGTTCTCTCTTGTATACCAAGAAAATTTATTTCCTCATGTGCAAAGAGGAAGATATATTTCTTAATTTACTTCCTGTCTTTTAAATGTTCTTCCCTGTTCTACCTAGGACCTAATTGATCTGAGATACAAGATCTCCCAAGGTAAAAATTTAGAAGTCTAGAGCCAAGTAGTAGAGATAATATACATTTGAAGGGGCCCTCCAGTACCTGGTATCTTTTCACATGCAAGGGTCAATCAGCAGAGGCAAGAGTTGCTAAAGAGAAAGACCATGAAAGTGACAGATTCTAGATCAAATAGTGAGAATTGCCAGTTTCAAAAGAGAAATGACTGTATTTCAGGAAAAAGATTAGGATACTGGGATAACACCTTATCTAAAGTGTTTTACGAATGCAAATCTTCGAGTGCTACATAAATTCTTACCATCCTTATTTTAAAAATTACTCATGTATATATATATATATGTATATATGTGTGTGTGTACACATACATATACACACATATATACATATAATATATGTCTTTTTAAAAGTTTAATAACAATGTCCACATATAAGTTCATGTGAGTTTCAGAATGACTTGGTGAGTCAGGTACTTCAGGTATGATTATCTCCACTTAATGGATGAGGAAATGAGTTGAGAGAGTTTAATTGATTTGGTCATTTGTCATTGTCACATCCAACTATGTGCAACCCCATTTGACATTTTCTTGGTAAGACATTGGAGTAGTTTTCCATTTCCTTCTCCAGTTCCCTGTATGAGGAAGTGAGGCAAACAGGGTTACGTGACTTGTCCAGGGTCACATAGCTAGTAAGTGTCTGATGCTGGAGATAACTTCATGTCCAGCTCTCTGGCAATTGCACCACAGAAGTCCCCCAAGTGATTTGTCCATTTCAACTATTAGAAGTAGGATTTGAACCTGAGTCTTTTCAATTCGAAGTCCAGAGTGGCATCTACCACAGAGGGGTCAAATTTCACAGACAAATGACTTGCACTCCTCAGCGTCTCATGAACACATGGATGTTTGAATGCCTGGGAGCAGAGGCCCTGTAGATAACCCTAAATTAACTTCAGCTGGATAGGTCCCTGCTAAGGCTAGTAATTACCCACAAAGGAAATGGCCATGCATAACGAACAGCAGCAGAGATTTCTTCCCACAGTCTCATCTGACTATCATATAGTTGAAGGCACCAAAAGCTTCCTAATTGTGTAAGCTTCATGAGAGCAGGGTTCGTGTTGTTTCCACACAGTTTATCAGTCTTGTCAAATTCAAACAGCAATAGAAGTCACTAAACCATACATAAAGATTTCTGTGGTTGACTTGACTTGACTTCACAACACGTTGACTTAGAAAACCACATATTAACATTATGTTCTACTGTATTTTTATTTATTTTGTTAAATATTTCCCAATCTGTTAAATATTTGCCAATTTTCATCTGGGTCAGTCCTCACTGGGAAATGTGTGGTCATCAATACAGTCATGGCCAATGTTTGGCACTAAGTTCTCTGAAATCAATTTAAGCTCCATAAAGAGCAGGGTCCGTGTTTACTCTACATTTTATTTCATTATTACAATTTCCATGAGGGTAAGATCCATGTCTTCCTTATACTCTATACCTTAAATTTTCTGCACATAGGAGGCACTTACTACATATTTGTTATTGTGATTTTTAAAAATATATATTTTTTAGAATTTTGAGATGATTATGAAAGTGTGAAAGCATATATGCAAAGATGCAGAAATTATAATGATTTCTGTAATAATCTAGTAATAATAACACATAGAGTTTTGAGGCTGACAAACCACTTTACATACATTAACTCATTAAATATTATTTCAGGTTAATGAACCTGTCAGAATGCTATTAGCAAGTGATATGGCTATGTTCTGTACTCCAAGCCTATGCCCATTGTCCATGGGCCCCTTGCCCTCCATTTACCCATAATGAGCCTCTAATTTCTGTGAGTTATCCCTAGAGACAAAAGAGGATGAAATATGTGTTTTGAAAATAAATTTGGTGAAAATCAGTCAATAACTTTAAAAGTATCCTGGCATAGACAAAGAAACAGATGTAGACTCTCGAGTAAGAGAGTATCCATTTGCTCACTGATTAATTTATCATGTTTTATGATTAATGTAAATAGAACATACTATCCTCATTTAAAAAAAAATCTCTTGAATTACCTGGACAGATCTTTGATTAAAAACAACAACTGCATTTGGTTTTGAATGAGCTGCAAGTGTGTTTTATGATTATGTATAGATATATAATTATCGTTTACACTTATGCATATGTGTGTATGCTTCTTTCTATATATAAACATATATTATCTAAATAACTGATTAACAGGGTGTGGGGGCAAGATGGCATAGTAAAAGCAGGAACTTGGCTAAGTTCCCTCTCCAACCACCTCCAGTACCTGTAAAATATGACTCTAAACAAATTTGAGAGCTACTGAACCCACAAAGTGACAGAGAGAAACAAATCTCCATTGAAGGCAGCCTGGTAGGCCAATAGGAAGGGTATTCCACACCAGGCTGGGAGCCAGTCACAGTCCCACATGAGCCACCTGGGCCCAGCCCCAGGGAGGCCTGGAACCAGTGGCACAGAATGGACAGAGTAGACCTCAGGGGATTGAATCACCACCACCTGCAGCACTTTCCAGGCTTCTCAACCCATAAATGCCAAAGATAAAGTAAAAGGTCAATGGGGAACACTTTTGGAAGTGAGTGATGGAGGAATGTCGTCCAGCCCCTGTATCCAGGGTGAGAGGTGGTGAAGTTGCTGTGGCTGCAGCTGCTGCTGCGTGGCTGTCTCTGGATCTCCTGTCCTGCAGGTCATAGGGGGACCAAGCTGCCATTCAGAGGGTAATAACTGTTGCTTTGAGCTGCTTGGATCTGGGTTTCAGTCTTGGGTGGTGGTCCTAGGGTATGTAGCCAGTGTGCAGAGCTGTGGTGGCTATAGAGAGGGCGCCCTCCTCAGACTTCTGACCACTGCAAAAACCCCAGCAATTTGGGACACAGCTCTCTCCACTCTGGAAGCAGAGTTCTAATATAGCTCAAAAGTCAAGTCATTGGTTGGCAAGATGAGCGAGCAGAGGAAGCACAAGGAGACCATAGAATGCTGTTTTAGGAACAAAAAGGATCAAAACATGGAATAAGAAGAATACAATGGAGTCAAAACTCATTCATCAAAAGTTTCCAAGAAAAATACAAATTGGTTACAGGCCACAGAGGAGCTCAAGAAGGATTTTAAAAATCAAGTAAGAGAAGTGGAGGAAAAATTAGGAAGAGAAATGAGAAAGATGCCAGAAAATCACGAAAAGTGAGTCAACAGTCTGCTAAAAGAGACCCCAAAAATACTGAAGAAAATAACACCTTAAAAAATAAACTGACTCAAATGGCAAAAGAGGCCCCAAAAGCCATTGAGGAGAAAAATGGCTTAAAAAGTCAAACTGCCCAGATGGAAAAGAAATTTCAAAAAAACACTGAAGAGAATAATTCCTTAAAAACTAGACTAGAGCAAATGGAAACTAATGACTATGAAAAATCAAGATACTATAAAAGAGATCCAAAAGGAATGAAAAAATAGAAGACAATGTGAAATATCTCATTGGAAAAACCACTGGAAAATGGTTTTTTATTATATTGAAAAATAGGTCCAGGAGAGATAATTTTAAAATTATTGGACAACATGAAAGCTATGATCAGAAAAAAAAGAACCTAGAAATCATCTTTCAGGAAATTCTCAAGGAAAATTGATATTCCAGAACCAGAGGGCAAACTAGAAATTGAAAGAATTCAACAAATGCCTCTTGAAAAAAGATCACAAAAATAAAACTCCCAGGAATATCATAGCCAAATTCTACAGTTCTCAGGGCAAGGAGAAAATATTACAAGCTGTCAGGAAGAAATAACTTGAGTATTGTGGAAACACAATTAGGATAACACAAGATCTAGCAGCTTCAACATTAAGGGATCAAAGGGCTTGGAATATGCTATTCAAGGAGCTAGGACTAAAACCAAGAATCACCTACCAAGCAAAACTCAGTATAATGCTTCAGGAGAAAATATGATCATTCAATGAAATAGAGGACTTTCAAGTGTTCTTGTAAAAAAAATAGAACTGAAGAGAAAATTTTACTTTCAAATATAAGAATCAAGAGAAGAATCATATATATGTATGTTTAGGAGGGTGTATTGTGTATAAATACATGTGTGTAGGTGTGTACATGGATACATAGACAGTGGGTATAGGGTCAGTTGAATAGGAATAAAATTAATAAATTTTAATTTTAATTAAATTAATTTAAAATAAATTAATTAAATTTAATTAAATCTAAACATTTAATAAATTAAAAATAAATAAAATTAAGAGGTGAGAGAGGAATATAATGAGAGGAGATGTGGAGAGACAGAATGGGTAAACTATCTCATAAAGAGCAGGCAAGGTAAAATGGTTACAATGGAGGGGAAGAATAGGAAGGCAAAAGGGAATGGGTCAACTTTATTCTCGTTGAATTTGGCTTGGGGAGGGAATGAAATGCACACTAAATAGGGTATCTCACCCTACAGGAGAGTGGGGGGGAAGGGTATGAGAGGGGAGATGATGGAAGGGAGGGCAGGCTTGGGGGGAGGGAAGTTGGAAGCATCCGCTGCTGAAAAGGGATGGGATCAAAGTAGAGAATAGAACAAGTGGGAGGTGGGATAGGAGGGAGGGAAATATAGTCAGTTTTTTACAATATATCTACTATGTTATTATTTTGCATTAGCTACACATGTACTACTTATACTGAACTGCTTATCTTCCCAGTAAGGGTAGGTGACAAGGGAGTAAGGGAATGAATCTTTAATTCAAAATTTTAAAATCAAATGTATATATATATATATATGCATACATACATACATATATATATATGCTATTATTGATGCTATTTTACATGTAATTGGGAAATAAGATATACAGGCACTGGGGCATAGAGATCCACCATGCCCTACTGGAAAAGTCGAAAGTGGTATGGGAGAAAATATGGGAGAGAGCAGATTGGAGGAGGGGATATCCTGTGGGACTGCTATTTTGGGGCAGTGGGTAGGGTAAAAACGGGGAGAAAATTTGTAACTCAAAATCTGGCAGAAATGAATGTTGTATATCAGAAGTTAATAGAGCATTTGAAAAATGGAAAAAAAAGAATCAAGGTTATTAGTCTATCTATAACACTTTTTTCTGATAGTATTCTAACTGAGGTTCTTCACTAATGATCAATAAGTGGTCATACTATTGGGGGAAATAAATTATAGCAATCTTGATGATTTTACTACAAACAAAGCAAAAAAAAAAATAAAAGCAAAAGTAAATTTCACGTATAAAAAAATACAATGCCTGTCCTGCCTACTTCAAAAAAATGCTATCAGGATAAATTGATGTAGAGTATTTGAAAGTGTTTTGAGAACTTCAAAGCCCTATAAAAATGTGCTAGTTAATTTTGTAAAGAAATAAAATAATAAATTTGTAAGAAATTTCATGTGCATCTATTTGAAAGACAACCAATAAATTTAGTTTGTTTAAGAAAAAAAATGTTCTCTAACAATTGTAATGTAAACTGATTACCTTCCCTATTCTGGCTTTGCTTTCTTCCCTTGATTAAATGCATGTAATTTAAAGCGCTGGGTCTTGTGACCTAATCCTTAAGAGGTTTCTTACTCTGCTAGTAGCCAATACTGTTGCAACAACCATCCAACTTTCTCTCCAGAGTCTATGGTAGTTTCTGAAAAAAGCCATGAACCTCCTAAAGGTGTCTATTACAAATAAATGCTATTTAACCTCAAAAACAAAACAAAATCAAACAATATAACTACTATGGAAACATTGAATAACTATGCATGTACAAACTATATTGAGTTGCTTATCTTTCCACTGGGGATGGGTGAAGAGGTAAGAAGGGAAAGAATCTGGAAATCAAAGTATGAAAAACAAATGTTAAAAAATTGTTTTTTACACACAACTGGGAAATAAGGTATACTGGCACTGGGGTATAGAAATCCACCCTGCCCTACTAGAAAGTTGGAGGGAGAGATTGGGAGGATATAAGAGAGAACAGATTGGGGAAGGGTTATTCAATATGATTGCTATCTTGGGGTGGGGGTAGGGGAAAGATGGGGAGAAAATTTGTAACTCAAAATCTTTCGAAAATGAATGTTGAAAACTAAAAATAAATAAATAAAATATTAAAAAAAATAAGTAACTGATTAACAAAATCTTGATCCAAACATATACTTGACTAGCTTCTTTTCATCCTACTAGGATTGAGATGTGTTCTAATTCTTCTCTGAAGAGTCCATTCACACATTTTCTTCAGACCTGGGCAAATCTTTTCAAAAACCCAGTGAAACCTTACTTTTAGTAAGTAAAGTAATCTCAGATGGACAGATTGTTGCTTTCAAACCAGTTTCAAGACACATAAGTCCCCCTCAATTTTTCCTGAGGAGTGGAGCAGGTAAGAGAACATGCCCCAAGACTCTCATTTCCCAGCTAGAGGTCAGTAATTTTTTTCGCAGGAGGCAATTTCATGATGTCTGACTGCCAAAAATGATCTCATAGCGTAAACCTTTCTTCCCTGAAAGGATATTTCCATCTCCAGTATTTCATAAGTCAAATACCACTTGGTTACTTGAACATTTGAGGGGAACAGGAGGAGGAGGGTTAAGCAATGTGGCTAAACTTTAAGTACAATCATTCTTTTTCAGTTTCAAGTGTTCCCCTGCTCCTGAGCCAACATATTCACTTGTAAAGTCTCCTCTTGATAACCAAACTCCTCTGACATCCCTTTGAATTGAAAAAGAGCACAAAAAAAAATAATAATAACCCAAACTTACACATTAAACACTCAATATAAATCAGCAATTCTGCTAATTATCCAAAATTCACCCCTCTCCCTCACCACATTTTTTCCCCTTCTACAGACTGAAGTCTATCAACCATTTTACCAATGGCTATCCCAGGAGAGAATGTTTAAGTGCAAGAATATGGAGGGAACATGCTGATTTATAGTTTAGAGTATAAATCATGTGTGTTTTCTTTTTCTTACTCTTTCATTATAGACTGTTTTGAAACAGTAAGTTGAAAAACAGTGAACTGCGTGAGAAAAATTCCTGCCCCTCTCAGTTTACAAGACTGGGTACTGCTGTTCTCTGTCTTGCTTGTTATTTCAGCCACCCAAGGAAGCATTCTCTTTCAATGCTTGAAACTCTTGAGAAAATGTTACTATATCTGGTTCACTAATATTCATATGTGTCCTTTATCCAAATAATGATTTATTTTAGTTTGGAAGAAAATCACATATTCACCTTACAAATCATTTGATAACTATTTCACATCATCTATACTCTGGGCCTATCCCAATTAGGCTTCTTTTAAAATTACTTCATACTCTCCAGGGAAGGCAAGGGTTTCAAATGATTCTGTTTCAGAATGTGAACCAAAGCTTAATACAGACTATTGACCTGCTTTCAGAAGTTCTACTAATACAAGACCCCAAGGAACAATGGCTGTTTCCACCCTTCACCCCCTACCATAGTGGATATAGTCATTGTAAAATCTGTCCTGAGTCAGGGACCAAAGCTCTTAGATAAATATGTATGTGTGGATGTATGTGTGTACATGCATACACATGTAATGCTATATACATGTACAAGCATACATATGTAAGCACATGTATATGTACATATATGCACATATCTGTGTATATATACAGTCAAACCGAATGTTTGATAATACACAATACAAACTCATGGGAGTAAGAGTTTCCTGTTCAACTGTTCAACAAATACCTCTCGGAAAATTGTAACACAGATGTTGTTTTTCTAGTAAGGTTTAGATCACCATCTTAAATCATATACTGCAATAAAGTTCAGATGGATATCCGATTCTAAATACAAAAAGATCATTAAAGAAAAAAAAAACTTAGAGTAGATGGAAGGAGGTACCTTGTTAACCCAACACAGTTTATTTTCCTCACTTTTGTAAGTGCATATAAGGGTTGAGTGGATTCTATGAGGTGTTTTTGGCATTTGAGACTTGCATTGACCTCTTTTGTTAATTATCTTATAGCATAATTAATAAAATGATCAATTACCCAGAAACTGTCTCTTGAACTTTTTAAACATCTGTCTCACATCCTAAGACAGTCATGAGGTATGTACTCTTATTTTCTGATAAATTGCTAAAACTGCAATATCTACTGCATTAATAAGCAGCCGTCTGAATTCCCACAGCGATTAGAGTGCTAGACTGGGAGTCAGGAAGACTCATCTTCCTAAGTTCACATTTGTCCTCAGACACTTACTAGCAGTGTGACCATGAGCAGGTCACTTAACCCTGTTTGCATCAGTTTCCTCACTTACAAAATAAACTGGAGAAGAAATGGCAAAACCATGTTGGTGAATCTGCCAAAGAAACACAAATGGAGAAACGATGAGTCAGATACAAATATGACTAAACATCAGCAACAACTTAATAATGCACAATCTTTGCATAATATAATTATTTTAATAATACAATGATGTTTTTCATAATCTTATCTTTATATTTCCAACCTAACCTCTTAGATGTAAATAAATTTAAGATCACTGGCTACCAGCATTAAGCAATAAATCAAAACATAATCACCTTCAATGTAAAACCTATAGGAAAGTTCACAGTCAAAGTCACTTTCAGCTATCAATGCTGCATCACTTGATCAGTCAGCGAAGTATCAAAAATTCATATAAAGCACAATATATGAACACAATGCAAAAGTATACAAAAGAGAAAAAAACTGTGCAGCACCATAACGAATAAAAATAGATGTAACAAAAATAACATGTAACACTGCATATTTCAATTAATATAATTAAACAATAAACTATATCTGTCTGTATGAGTAACCTTTTCTCCAGAAATAGCAAAGAGAAATTGGCTTCTGTATAAGTTCTGCCCATAACTCCTGTTTGTGCCATCTGGGGCCAAACAGAACAAAGGAGATCTTTTAGTGTTGCTTCCCTTTGCATTTATATGGTTTTCGAGTAAATTGTCTACTGGTTTTGCTCATGTCACACTCTAACTTTTCACACAACTCTTCCCAAGTTTCATGTTATTCCTTAATTCCCATAATATTCCATTATATTCAGTTACCACATTTTGTTCAACTCTTCCTCAATTTAAAAGCACTCACTTAAGATTATTTTATATTAAAAAAAAGTTCTGTTACAAATACTTATGTATCTATGAGGCATTTTTCTGTATCTGTAACATCCATCACATACATGCCTAGTAGTTATCTTTGGAACAAAGACCTTAGTGACTTTTAAAGTATAATTATAAATTATTTTAAGACCAGTTAGACGAAGTCACGCTTTCATTAGGATACACTAATTTGCTGTCTTCTCACAGTCTCTCCAACCCTAACCCTTTCTGTTTTTTGTAATCTTTGCCCTTTTGAATGAGAGGTGAAACCTCAAATGTGTAATAATTTGCATTTCTTTTCTTAATCATTTGGAAAATGTTTCCATTTTGTTGTTGACATTTTGCGTTTATTCTTTTGAAAACTATTCAATGTTCTTCAAACACATTTATTTGTGAATTGCTGTTGGTGTTTTTAAAAAATATATTTGTAGCTTTCTATTTTGGAAATCAGAACTTTATCAGAGATATCTTAAAAGCTTCCCCCCCATTAATTGTTTCTTCCCTAGTTCTAATTCTGCTTTTCTTTCATTTCATTAAGAATAATCTGCCTACCATGACGGTGCAAGTATGATAAGTATTTCACATAATTTATAGTCTCAGCCTTTCCCAATTAGGGTTCTTTTAAAATTGCTTTGTATTTATTCTTCAGGAAAGGCAAGGGTCTCAAAAGATTCTGTTTCGGAATGTGAACCAAAGATTAAGGTTGACTATTGACCTGCTTTCAGAATTTCTACTAACCTCTGAAGTTTCCATAGTTCAATGATTACAGTTCCAATGGGGATTCTACCTCTTGCTTCTGAAACTGAAATGGACAAATGAAACACAAAAAACAGAAACATCCCAGATTTGTTCCTTGGGGCCATAGAGCAAAAAAGGAAACAGGTTAGTTCATGCACCTCTTCTGTGGGTGAACTTGACTTTTACCTACTCTGGCCAACCAGGAAAGAGTGTATAGGAAAGAATAAATTTCCCATTTGCAGTTTTAAAATTCACAGCCTGTTTTGACTGTGCAGCCAATCAAACAAGGCTATTGCCACCCACATGACAGGGAAAACAGGAAATCTTCTTCCAGAAAGAGGGTGCCTCCATGTTAGGTGATTTGGATATGTTCCAACACTCTGTGAATGTGTGTGTATTCACACAAATATATGTACATACAAATATAACACATGTAGTATAAAAACATATATGTGAACACATATAGTCTATATAATATATGTGCATTGTATGTATTTTTATATGTATATATAAAGACATACAGAAGTATATTTGTATCTATATCTATCTATCTATCTATCTATCTATCTATTAGAATTATAGGTACTTTAGGGGATCTGCTTTATGTCTCATATCCCAAATCATCTAATTATAAGCACATTTTTTTCTTACCTTCTTGTTTCCTCATTGTATGCTGGCAGAAAAAGAGAGGGTACACAGGAATGGAGATTATGTTGAAAAGGGACAAAAAGGAAAATACAAAGCAGTATAGGGTGTTGTGAATGTTTGGGTCCCTAGATCAAATGACAAATAAGCCTAGGCCAGATAATCTTCGAAGCCAGATCATAAATAAAATTACTTTCAGGGAATAAAAGTATTCAAGAAAGTGATGACAGGAAAATATTTTTGAATCATAAATGTTTTTGATTATTTCTTCTATTGACTATAAAGATTTGACAATATAAAATAAAGTATTTTTGCATGAGTAATTACTTTTAAATAAAGGAAGATTTATATGAAAATTTTATATGTTTATTGCTTACCTTCTAAATGGGGTATGGAAAGGTCTGGAAGGAGAGAGATAATTTGGAATGATTTTTTTTAAGTGAATGTCAAAAGAAAGAATAATTATTTTTTAAAAGAAAATCATCAATGATTCTGGAGACAAAAAATAAAATACCATTTCAAGTAAATAAAGAAAAAATATTTTAAGTCTTCCCCTGACACTGGGGTTTCTCTGAGTTTGTACTCACTTTGAAGAGGGCCTTTAGAGTTAGAATTGCTTGATTCTTTTTCAACCTCAGAACCAAAGAACAGAAATATCACCGAATAAACACAAAAGCGGTCTAATATTTCTTGGAGAAGAACAGAAGAGTTTGAAAACACAATGAGTCAATCTTTGTTTTGTCTCCAAAATTGTTTATCTAAATGGAAAAAGGCATTTATTATCTTAAATTGCTTAAAATCTCTGAGTCCAAGCCAAAGTAAAAAAATATATATATAAATGAAGCTTCAGAATTCACCCAAAAAAAGACCTCTGCTTACTTTAAAAAAAAAAAACTATTTCATAAAATACAAATTGAGATAGGTGAAGATACAATCTGAAAAAGTGATTGCAAAATTCTGGTAATTTCTTTGAAATAGTATTCTGACATTATTTAAACCTGAAAATATTCAAATGTGACATAATTTGATCCAGAAGAGGTCCAACTGATTTTTCTCTTTGTACTAATCAGTTTAGTCTGTTAATCACCTATTTGCATTTTATTTTTAAACAAACTATGAAGTGGTATAGGATTATATTTTGGAGCTAAAACATAGATTGAACTCTGTAATCAGACAATATAGATTAAAATCTTGCTTCTAATACTTATTGCCTTATGAGACCTGGTCACTCTCTGGCTCTTAATTTTTTCATTAAGTTTAGAGGGTTAGATCAGATGGCCTTTGAGTTCTTTTTCTGGCACTGAATCTATAATCTTATGTGATCCCCTCATTCAACCCTTTCATGTTACAAATGAAGAAACTAAATTTAGGGATATTAATTTGACCAAGTTTCTTAGGTAGAGTGTGGCAGACCCAGGATTTGATATCAGTTCTTCTCACTCAAGATGTGTTATAACTTCTGCATCAGAATTTAGCTACAGACATTCAAAGATTTATCCCTATTATCTAATCTTATCACTACAGGGCAGAAACAGCCTAAGGCTATACGATAGAATCAGGACAAGAACATTTGGGTAATGGAGGACTGGCCAATGAGTGTAGTCCTTCTGAGCAAGAAAATAATTCTAAAGATGAAATTCCTCATTTGGAAAAATCTGGGAAGCCTGCTTCTGGCGGCAGCTAAAATCAGGAAAACTTAGTTTCAAATACTGCTTCTAACAGTTGCTGTGGACAAATCACTGGGGGCAGATAAGCAGTACAATGGATAGAGCACTGGGCATCAAATCAGAAAGAAAATTTAACCTCAGACACTTACTAGCTGGGTGACCCCGGACAAGTCACTTAACCCTGTTTACCCTAATTCTTCATATGTAAAATGAACTAGAGAAGGAAATAGCAAGCCACTCCAGTATCTTTGCCAAGAAAACCCCAAATAGGCTCATGAAGAGGCAGACATGACTGAAATGACTGAACAACAACTGCTTCTGGGAGATTAGGGAATCACATCAGTAGCATTCAGCAGTTTTTTGGCCAGTCCTCAATTGCATTTGATGAATTCAAAAACTATGGCTTATCTCTTTATTCATAATACATCCTTATATGCTCATATTAATGGGATAATAATGTGAAATTAATAATTTTACACTTCCATCCAGTGTAAAACTTCTATAAAACTCAGTGTTTGATTCAATACAGTGTGTGTGTGTGCATGTGCATGCACACACGCACATAGATATGCCTATTGTAGCAACCTTATGCAATTTGACAGTTTTGGTCTGATTTTATATTTTAACTGTGCACATTTTAGCAACCATTACCTTAAAATAGTTGAAGGACCAGTCATATAGAACATGTATTTTAGACTTGTTTTGCTTGACCCTGAAAATAAGGATGGAGGAGGCAACATTTTCCTGAATATAACAGAGAAAATCAACCTAACAATTGCAGCTGTTCAAAAGTAAAATAGATGTGACCTTGGGCAAGTCACTTAACCCCAATTGCCCTCCAAAAAAAATTGATGGGGTATGTTAGGTTGTAGTGAGTTGATGAAAACCGCTGAAGTTTTCAAAAATAAGCTGGATAATTCTTTCTCAGGAGTACATACCCAGGTCTGGTTTGACTAGATGAACTATAGACTTCTATACTTCCTTGATTCAAGCTGCCATGGGATGAAAACTCTCCCATAGCATCTCTTTTAACTTTTCCGTATGAACTGCTGTGAGATTAAGACAAGTTATTTGAAGGAATGGTGAGAGTTCTTGATGCCATTCAGCTGGAAAAATATCTAGCAGATTGAATGGACAGACCTGTTTCACCTCTATCTTGAATTAGATGCCAAAAGGTCATTAGAATGTAAAAGTGAGGAGATTCTGTAAAGACAGAAATAGCTGCTTCTTCCCTGTATAAACCTATAGAACATCAGGGACACCAGGTTAAACCTGAACTTCCCAAGTATTGGCATGTGCTCTGGAATTGTCTACTTCGGTGGCCCCTAAGGGACAGACTGAGAAATTACTTCTGCAGTTGCACTTTGTACTCCTCTGCTACCCTTAGTCACTGAACAGAACTTAGTAGGATGCTACCAGGAGGCAAAGCCAAGATGGTAGAGTAGAAAAAGGAACTCCACATGGTTCCTACTCTAAACACCTCCAATACCTGGAAAATATGACTCTACACAAATTTTAGGATTATAGAACCCACAAAGTGATAGAAAGAAACAAATCTCTCACTGAAAGCAGCCTGGCAGTCCAACAAAGAGTCTATTGCACAGGGCTGGAAGCCCAGCACAGTCCTGCATGAGCCATGTGGTCCCAGACCCAGGGAAGCCATGACCAGTGGCCCAGACCCACCAGAGCAAACTTCAGGAGAGTGAATCTGAGTGAATCATAGCATCTGTGGTGGTTTCCAGAATTCTCAACCCACAAACGCCACAAAGAAAGTAAAAGGTCAGTGGGGAACTCTATTGGAGATGGGTGACAGAAGAGCATGGTTCAGCCCCTGACCCCAGGGAGAGAGGTGGTGGGGGTGCAGGCAGCTGCATGGGCTACCCTGTGGTTGCCTCTGGAGCTCCTAGCCTGAAGATTGTTGGGGGACCAAGTGACCATTTAGTAAGCGCTCTTGCTTTGACCTGCTTGGATAGGGATCCTGGCCCTGGGTGGTGGTCCTGGGGTGTGCCAGAGCTCAGGGTGGATGTAGAGAGGGCACCCTCCTAATAGCTCTACCAACATCTGCAAAGACCCCAGCGATTTGGGACACAGCTCCCTGCACTCTGGGAGCAGAGTTCTACTCTGGCAAATAGCTCAAAAGTCAAGTAATTGTCTGGCAAGATGAACAAGTGGACCATCGAATCCTTTTTGGGGGACGAAAAGGATCAAAACAGGGAAAAAGAAGAAGGAAACAAAATCAAAACTCCAGCTTCAAAAGACTGCAAGAAAAATATGAATTGCTTACAGGCCATGGAGGAACTCAAGAAGGATTTTGAAAATTAAGTAAGAGAAGTGGAGGAAAAATTGGGAAGAGAAATGAGAATGATGCAAGAAAATCATGAAAAACAAATCAAAACACTGCTAAAGGAGACCCAAAAAATACTGAAGAAAATAACACCTTAAAAATAGAACAACTCTATAGCATAAGATCTAGCAGCTTCTATATTAAGGGATTGAAGGGCTTGGAATATGATATTTCAGAGGTCAAAAGAGCTAGGATTAAAACCAAGAATCGCATTGGGGAAAATATGGTCATTCAATGAAATAGAGGATTTTCAAGTATTCTTGAAATGGGCAAAAGAGGCCCAAAAAGCCAAGGAGGAGAAGAATGCCTTAAAAAGTCAAACTGCCCAGATGGAAAAGGAATTTCAAAAACTCATTGAAGAGAATAATTCCTTCAAAATTAGATTAGAGCAAATGGAAGCTAATGACTTTATAAGAAATCAAAATACTATAAAACAGATCCAAACAAATGAAAAAGTAGAAGGCAATGTGAAATATTTCATTGGAATTATATTATTATTATTATAATTATTTAATAATATTTATAAATATTTAATAATTTAATTAATTTAATAATTAATAATAATTATAATAATATTTCCACTGACCTGGAAAATAGATCCAAGAGAAATAATTTAAAAATTATTGGACTACCTGAAAGCCATGATCAGAAAAAGAACCTAGAAATCATCCCTCAAAAAATTCTCAAGTAAAATTGCCCTGATATTCTAGAACCAAAGGGCAAAATAGAAATTGAAAGAATTCACTGATCGCCTCTTGAAAAAGATCCCCAAAAAGAAAACTCCTAGGCATATCATAGGCAAATTCCAGAGTTCTCAGGTGAAGGAGAAAATATTACAAGCAGCCAAGAAGAAACTATTTGAGTATTGTGGAAACACAATCAGGATAACACAAGATCTAGCAGCTTCTATATTAAGGGATTGAAGGGATTGGATTATGATATTCCAGAGGTCAAAAGATCTAGGATTAAAACCAAGAATCACCTACCAAGCATAGCTGAGTATAATGCTTCAGGGGAAAATATGGTCATTCTATGAAATAGAGGATTTTCAAGTATTCTTGTTGGAAAAAAAAAAACAGAATTGAACAGAAAATTTGACTTTCAAATACAAGAATCAAGAGAAGCATGAGAAGGTAAACAGGAAAAAGAAATCATAATGAACTTATTAAAGTTGAACTATTTACATTCCTACATGGAAAAACAATAATTGTAACTCATGAGACTTTTCTCAGCATCAGGATAGCAGAAATAAAAGTATATGTATATGTACCTATACATACATATATATGTATGTTTAGGAGGGTGTATTGTATATAAATACATATGTGAGTGTGTGTATATGTGTGTACATGTATACATAGACAGGGCACAGGATGAGTTGAATATGAAGCAATGATATCTAAAAAATAAATTTAAGAGGTGAGAGAGGAATATAATGACAGAAGAAGAAAAAGAGAAATAGTGTTGTAAGATAATCCAAATCACATGCCACCTGATTTGGAGCCCACCATTAAGCCCCTTTTATTTGTCTTTTTCTTTACCCTAAACCTTGTAACCACTTGTAACAGCTTAAAAGGTGTAGTCCTGGGTAAAAGTGAATCACCCAAGGCATAGTTCCCTGTTCCCTCATCTTTCCCTGAGTTAGTACTTCCCTAAATCAGTAAGCCTTGAAGCAGCATTTTGTATAAGGTTTATGGTGCAAGTGTGCATAGAGATCATGGGGCAAGTCTATCCCATGCAAGAGACACCCTGTTCTGGGATGCTTACCCAACAAGGTCCTCCACGCAGAATGCTGACCAAGCAGGATCCTCCACACCCTTCACCCAGAACATGACTCTGACCTGGTCTGTGACCCCAGCCTGTTCTAGGAATTCCATTACCCCTGTGCTCTCCACCCTGTACTCTCCACCCTGTTCTAGGAGGGAACCCTATCTCATGGGAGGTCATGCCCTTGTACCTTTGTACCATTATTCCCAAATTAGCCCTGAGCTACAGATCCAAGCAATGGCTATTCTTGGCTTCTGTATGTCATTGCTTATGCTAGCTTCCCTCCCCAATTGTGGTTTTTGCCTTTATAAGCATTGCCTGTACCCCAATCAAGGCCTGCCTGATTTAAATGTATACACCAGGCAGTGGTGCGCTTGATCAATAAATCCACACCTAAATTTACCCTGCACCCAGGTCTCATCTCACTCTTATACTCTTCACAACAATAGAATAGGGCATCCCTGTCACACACATTATCTGCTTTAAACCTTACAATTGCCCTAGGAGATAGTTGTTACAGGTATCATTATTCCCCTTTTTAAAATGAGGAAAGAAGTTTAGATAGTTTCAGTGACTTGTTCACTAATATGAGTCTTTGATGGGTTTCAAAGTTCAACTCAACTCCAAATGCAACTCTTTTTCCAATATACTAAACTAGTTCTAAACTCGTTGACTTAACAGATGATGTTTTTAATCTTTGAAAACTTTCATTATTTATGAGACACCAAATCAAAATCTATAATACTATAATATTTTCTATTTGTGTTAGCCATAGCCTGAGAACCTGAATAAAATTATGTTGTCCTGCTTTAATATTATTCAGCAGAGCACTCTCTTTGCTGATTTCTGTAAGACCTCAAAGGCACATTCCCTGTGGTGAGTAAGAAGACAAAAATAGGGCTTAATAGTCCTTGAAATCTTGGAACAGTAATTTGGGGTGGGTAAAGAGGGCTATTATTTACACATGGGAAAAAATATACACAGAAAGATTGTATAGAGCAAAGGACATAAATTATATAGGGGCCATGAAGGGGGAAAAGCAATGTGGCATTTCTATTTCCAAGGGAGGGTGATTTTTCAAGTTAATGAAGATTATAAAAATAAATGTCAGCATATAAATTGAAGACAATCTATTTTAAAGTACTAGTTAATGCAATGCAATTTCAGCTGTTCAGCTATGCAGAATCTTTTCATTCTTTAGATTGCTTTGGCCATTTTAAATGATCAGTCAACCCATGAATCTATATGGATTCACTAAATACTTACTATGTACTTGATACCACAGTTAAGAACTGTGTACAATTCACGAGAATTGTAGAAAAAGGATCACTGCCTTCTAGGAGATTATTAATGATTACTAATTACTAATAATTACTGCCCCAAAAACAACTTTTAAAAAAAGAATTGTGTTAAACATTATAATGCTAATAAGCAAATGAAGTTCTAGAAACAGGAGAGATCACTGGGTAACATTAGTTGAAAAAGACTTCCTGGATAGCATAGAATTTCAGGTAACCTTTAAGGATTCATTAAATTTGGGTAGATAGGAGGGAACAAAATAAGCCACATTGCTTTAAAAGAAAAAATATTTCCATTATAGTTCTCTATTTTTTAGGTTTGTAATGAAAAATATGCTTTATAAATTTAGAGGTACTGTATAGGGTAGCCTAAAAGTCTTTAATAACTTTGAGCAGCCATGGGGAGCCTGTAGTCTCAAGGCTACATGTGGTCCTCTAGGTCCTCAAGTGTAGCCCTTTCACTGAATCCAAAATTTACCGAAGAAATCCCTTCAAAAAAAGGATTTGTTCTGTAAAACTTGGACTCATTTAATAGACCCACCCAAGCTCTTGGCCTTAAAGCTTCATTAAGACTTTGGGGACACTCTCTCAAAGTGAACTATTTTTTACTATCTGCATAAATAGGCCTAATTTTTGAACAGGCAAGCAGCCTTCAAAGAAATTTTATTTCTCTTAAACAACTCCATGGAACTTTATAAGGTGAAATATTTTATTCACCCAAATTGATTGCAAGAATAGATTTTACTTATATGATTACAGCTCTGGTACAATCCAGTGTGCTTATTCAATAAATACAACAAAAAACTCCTTTGTCTCAAGGTATGGTTCAACATAACCCAAGAAAATCTCCACATTTGTAACTGAAGGAGAGGCTAAATATCCATGCATAATTCCTATACATTCCCCTGTGATTTATTTTTAATAATAGAATGCTCTGTTTTGATTGCAAACAAAACTCTCTTAATATGCTGATGGCCTTTAACCTAGAATCTCTTAGAGTGAAACTACAGAGTTTGTTTCTGCTTTATTTTTTTTTTGTTTAGTCAGGATGGCATCATTGATTGAGACCTCAAAAACAATCAGATGGCAGTTCAGTAAAGTATAGAAATAGTGTTGATATTCTTTATTCTGGGGCAGATAAAGGTTCTATAAGAATGGTTCACAGAAATGGCTTTAGCTGTATAATTGGCTGTTTGGTAAGAGTAAGGGCTTTGAGTTCAGTTATTTGTTGGACAGATTATTGACTGTGATATTGGCTAAGCCAGTTAGCCAATTTCCCTGCTGACTTCCTTGTATAAGAGAAAGACATCTCTTTGACTCTTGGCTGCTGTAAAGAATACCTCATAAAAATGATTACAAAGCAGGATGTACTTAGAAATGTTGTGGGAGGGGTTACATTTTGCAGTGGAGAGGAAACTCTGACTAAGGCTAGACAGCTTAACTAAAAGGCAAGACCATTGTTTGGGACTTTGATTATATCTTTTGACAGGAATACATTTCTCCACTCATTGGCATTGCAAATCGTTTAATTGGGTCATGACTATTTCAGATCTGATCCACATAGGCCTTTGAAGGGAAATAGATAGGTCTGCCAGAATCAGAGAAGGTCCAGACAAGGTTGAAATAGTCCAGACACATAATGTATGTTCTGATCTTCCCCAGGGAAATTCTGAGCAACAGAAAAATAATACAAAGGGATGTGATTTTTGATACTTCCCTTAAGTTCAACATCATTATGTTTAATAAGCCCAGATCTTGGGATGCTGGAGTATAGGTATGACTGTCTTGTAATTATTGTATTATAGTATGATTGTCTTATAATTGATGATCAGGTTCCTTTATTACTTAAAAGCTAGATATTTTAGTATTTAGTCTCTATATGTACAGGTCTCATAGGTGTTAAAAATCAGCGAGTGTGATCTAGGGCCTTCCCTGACAAATCTGATACTACATAAATATCCATGAACTAGTATCTCAAGCACCATAGACAAAGAGCTGAGAGGTACCTAAGAGGTCACCCACCCCAATTCTCTTTCTATAGATGAGATAACTGAAATTCAGAGAGCTTAAATGTGGCTTGAATGTGCCTAATGACACACAGAGAATAAGCAGGAGATCTGCGATGCAGAATCATATAGGGCACTCTTTCCATCTTATGTAATGCTGATGAAATATTTATTCCCAGTAGAAAGCAAATGTCTCTCCAACCAGAGTTTAGGTCAAAGGGTAATTCTCGGAATATTATGATGAAACATCGGTTAAATGATGGCAAAACTTGCTTTGTTATGGGATTGAAGATTTAGAGTGAAATGGAATTTCAGAGGACATAAGAACATCGATAAATTTTGGCTTTGAATATGCTTCAGAGCAGGGTTTGTAGCATGGGGTCTTTGAACTTGAAAGAGAGACAGAGAAAAAGACAGAGATAGAGAGACAAAGAAACAAAGTGATATAGAGAAAGATAGAGACAGATTTCACTATAATGGTTTCCTTTGTAATAACATGTATTTTGTTTTATATACTTAAAAAATATTACTTCAAGAAAGAATCCAGGGGTGGCCAGGTGGCACAGTGAGTAAGAGTGCTGGCCCTGGAGTCGGGAGGACCTGGGATCAGTTCCAGCCTCAGATACTTAACACCCACACAAAATAACTGGCCATATAACCTTGGGCAAGTTACTTAACCCTTATTGCTTTAAAAAAAAGAATCCAGAGGTTTCAACAAACTGGTAAAGGAATGCATCACACACAGAGTTAATAATCCTTCTTTAGAGGCTCTCTAATGCAACACTCTCATTTTACAAATCAAGAAACTGAGACCAAGAAGGGCAAAATGATTTACTCAAAGACAAATCAGGGCTAGGATTGAAGTCCAAATCCTCCAAATCCAAACCAACCTAACTTCCACCATGTTATAATGCCCCTCAATAATTCTAGCTGTGACTTCCCTCTTGAATTTCTGTGAAATATCTTTCAAAATTAAGGATCAATAAAATCCATTTTTCCCCTAAAGAGTTGTTAGAAAATCCTGGTTTAACCTTCTACCCACTTACTTCCCCCCATCACAGGAGTGCCTAGAGACCAATCATCTCTAGTCATAATAACATTGGTCAAGGATTACACTTGGTTAATGTGCCCCAGGTGAATGGTCAGGGGATTTACAACTTAAAAAGAAAACTGTTTTTATTTTTTTTCACATGTGGTATTCCCTCCTGTAAAAATTTATAGTACTAATAAAAAGACCACACTGCATTCACATAGCAATGTTACCTGAATTTCAACACTCCACAATATACTAGCATCCCAAGAAAAGAGGAAGAGATTTACTATGAAGTTGGGGAGTGGTGGAGAGGAAAGACAAACAGAACCATGACTTACACAAAAAATTCCTTTTACCAGGGACCATTTGTGTTCCTTTTCACTGTATAAGGCAAGGCAAGAAGGTGCAAGTCTTCAAAGAATTCAGCGGCATGTATAATTTATATAGGCTGCCGATCAACATTTATTTTAATTGTATATTCTTTGATTTATAGTTTTCTGTAGTTACTAAGTTTTTCTGCTTTTGGCTAGGAATTTTTCACCTGCTTAACTATCTGCAAAGAAAAATAATACAATCTATACCTTTTATCCTTGTTATCATCTTACGAAACACTTAAAATATGTGTGAGACTCAGTTGATCAATCAAAAAGCAATTAAGGATCCGCTGTGTCCCAGGTACTGTACTAGGGTCTGGGGATACAAAGAAAAATCCTTGCTGTCAAGGAGTTCACAATCTAATAAAGGAAATAACATTCAGACAAGTGTGTATAGAAAGATACATAAAGTATAAATTGGAGATAATCTCAGAAGACACTAAAATTAAGGAAAACTGGGAAAGCCTTTTTGAAGAAAGGTGAAAATTCAACTGAAACATGAAGGAAACCA
Source organism: Petaurus breviceps papuanus (assembly GCF_028583685.1). NCBI lineage: Eukaryota > Metazoa > Chordata > Mammalia > Diprotodontia > Petauridae > Petaurus > Petaurus breviceps. The sequence continues at coordinate 11,359,109 of NW_027187361.1, read as the reverse complement.
GGCATGCTAGGAGGAAGAGATAAAGAAGGAAAGTGCTCTGAAGGCCACCAGAAAAAATGCTCAGAGGTAGAAGGTGTAGTATCATATCTGAAAATAGCAATGAGGCTGGTGTCACAGGATAACAAAATACACAGAGTGGAGTAAGGTATAAAAAGATTGGAAAGATAGAAAGGGGCCTAGTTATAAAGAGCCTTGGAAACAAAAAGGGATTTTCTGTTTCATTCTGGAGGCAATAGGAGTCTAGTGATTAGTGAGGGGTTGAAATAGTCATACTTGTATTTTAGAAAGTCAAGTTTGACAATGAAATAGAAGGTGGATTGGGGTGGGAAGACTTGAAGATGATCCTGTCACCACTCTGGGGCAGGCCCTCAGCACCTAATGACTAGATGATTGCAATAACCTTGATTTTTGGTGCAGAGACAAAGAGGCAGAGAGGAGAAGGGAAAGAGAGAGAGAGAAAGAGAGAGAGAGAGAGAGAGAGAGAGAGAGAGAGAGAGAGAGAGAGA
>NW_027187361.1:11351196-11358593 GCF_028583685.1 Petaurus breviceps papuanus | reverse complement strand
AGAGAGAGAGAGAGAGAGAGAGAGAGAGAGAGAGAGAGAGAGAGAGAAGAAGAGAGAGAGTATGGAACCTAGGTTGTAAACCTGTTTGACAATTGAGAAAACAACAAAGAAAAATGTCAAATACTCTAACATAAAACAAATAGGTCTACAATGAATATTTCATGCTAGCTTTGAAGAAGGAACCTTTAAAAAAAAAAGGATTCATGTTTGATATAAGAATGGTATTAGATAACATCAAATTTAAAGATCATCACAACTGTATGATTTTATGATTCCAAGGTGTGTGTGTGTGTGTGTGTTTGCATATATGTATGTACATAAGAGAGACCGATGGAGATACAGAGATGGGGCAGGGAGAGAAGTAAAAAGGAAGTACCATATCCAAAATTCCCAAGTCTTCTCTCCTGACCCCCACCCAGTAATGGTAATTGGTGGATTTATTAACTGATGATTAATGGTTTCATTAACATTAATGTATTAATTCATCAAGAATTTATTAAATCCTAACTATGTGGAGACACTCTTCTAGGTACTAGTGTTACAAAAAATAAAATAGCTGCTTTCCTCAAAGAGATTGTATCACATCGGGGGAATTAATATCTGTAATCTAGCTCCCATCTACCTTTCTTGTCTTATTGCATTATTATTTTAGTTCACATTATCTATGACTCAGACAAATACATTCTTCTAGTCCCCACATATGACTTTCCATCTCCTGTCTCTGTGCCTTTGCACAGGATAGCCATCATACCTACGCTGCTCTCCCACATTTCACCTCTGACTCAGATAATCTATTGCTTTCTTCAAAGCTCAAGCCAAGGGCCACTTCCTACAGAAAGCCTATATTGATTGGCTACCCCTCCTCTTGTTATTGCCTCATCACTGGAACTGAATTAATTTTGTATTTTGTATTTTGATTCCCATATACATGTTATTTTCCCCCAATAGAAAGTAAACGTTGTGAGGCCAATGACTCCTTTTCTTTCATCTTTGGTGCCTGACACATAGAAAGTGCTCTGTAAATGTTTGTTGATTTGAGTTGGATGAAGCAAGGGTGGGCTTGAGTAATCTCAATCTGCTGCTTGTTATATTTTAATATGAGCATTAACATATTGATAATTGCCAAATGTTTCGAATTAGACCTTGATTTGTTGTTTTGTTGATTGTCTAGACTTAGGAAAGTGATGAGAAATTATTAATAATAATGATTAAACCTGAAAGTTTTTCAAGTATATGCTGTTGTTATTTCCTAGAGAGCTGAATGTTAAACATTTAGGAGCACATCACTGAATGTAACATATGCCTATACAAAATTATACACACACATACAAAGAAGTATATGTGTTTATATATGTATACACACAGTATTACCTTAGGTTCATTTTCTACTCCATTTTCTTAGGGATTATGACTGGGAGATAGTAAGGTTATCCCACACACATATAATACCATATTTTTTGACTGAGGAAGGGACAAATTATCCTTATTAACAGCATTCAGCCAATTAGTCTAGACAATTTATAAACACATTGTGAAAATGTTTCAATTTGTAATTGTGAAAAAAGACACCTCATTTTTTTCAGAGAAAGAGATTTCTCATTATACCATAATAGAGAGGAGCAGGGAAGTGGAAAATCTTAAAAATGAAAATATGATGATTTGAAAGAAAAACTAAAAATTCTCGAAAGGGAAGTTATTTCCTGAGCAAACTGATACTCATTAAAAAAAATCAGCAGGAGCAAATATATCTGAAGTAACCTGGAAAGGCTAATTCCTTCCACATAGCTTGCATTTATTTAAAGCACAAAGATATTGTCAAGAATGAGACATACATGCTTGTATTTCCAGGCTAGAGAAGAAGATATAATCAATGAATTCCTGTGCCCCATGATTAATGTTAACTGAAAGGATTAAAAATACTTGGAAACTATGCATTGTTTCAGTGAAGGTAGAAGTTTTCATTTGAAAAAAGCTAGATATGGAAATGAGGATTCCAAAATGCATGTTAACTTATCTAGATTGATTGGACTCCAATCTAAGTATCACCTAAATTCTGGTGGATATATAAAGTTAACTTTTTCATTTTTCCTTTGCATCAAAACAATTTTTTTTCCTTTAAGTTGGTAATATAATTTGGGTACAACTTTCTCCTACCCTTTTAAGCAGAACAGGGAAGTAATGAAGGATATTTTTATGTTGAAAAAAGTGGAGAGAAAGCTGGAATTCTGGGAATTCATAATACATTTTTTACATGTTAAGATTATTTGAAATAAGAAGCAAAAAAAGAGAACATATTCATTGTGAGAAGTCTGCTTATTTCAGAAAGGGATAAATTCATCCCTCACCTTCAGTTTGATAGGATCAATATTTTTTAAAGTGAATGAATGATATGATAACTTCAAGAGGGATTAGGTCATCATAACTTTTAATTAAAAGAAACAATAGGAACGTGCATTGAAGTTAATTGTAACAGAAATGCAATTGCAGGCAAAATACAGTTATCATTAATGAACAACAAGATCAATATGGGTTAAGATTAGTATGGGTTAGGAAAATATTTCAATTGTCAAAGAAATATTGGTGACATTGAGAGTTTAAATATCAAGCATGATGATTATATTTGTACTCGGCATAGTCTGGAGCACGTTACTCTCCTGCTCAATAATCTCCCTAGGCTCTCTGCTGGCCCAGGAGTAAAGTTCAAACTTATTTTCTTGCCATTCATAATTATAGTTAAACCTTATACAATACTTGCAAATATTTTATGTATATTATTTCATTTGACCGCACACATGGTAAAATCTGCCTTAAATGGAATTCTTCCCATTTTTCAGTGGATAAAAGAGACTGAATAGAATTAAGTTATTTATCTATTTTCATATAACTAGTAAATATCAGAGGTAAGATTTAAACAGGTGTGTCAACTCCTGATCCAATATGCTTGCCTCTACTGTTGAACTTTCCTCAAAATTATTTTTGTTGAAAGTATGCAACAATCTGCTCTTTCTCCCATCTCTCAAGCACTGTACCATCTAATAGCCATCCATGTTCTCTGCTGGCCTCTGAGGGTCAGCTTTTCCCCCCAGTTCTACTCTCAGTTGCCAGAACTAGTTGTCTTTTATGTTACCAAAAAGTCGGGCTCCTGAAAGCTGCTAATGTTCTAGAGTGACTGCCTCTGTGACTTTCTGGAATGTATCTCTGCTCTCTGAAATGTATCTTGAACTCTATTCAACTCACTTTCCAAACATTATGTAAGACCATTCTTTCTGGGCAGTTTTTTCCATAGCCAGATGCAATGATTGACCAGTAGGGAAGAGGGCATTTCCCCTGTAATGGTCTCCTCCAAAGGCAATTCCTGGTCCTCTGATTACTCTCAAAAGTGCCAATTTTCCTGCAGGGGTTAGTTTCCTAAAACTTTCAGTGGGGCTTGCCCACTAAGAGGAAACTGGTCACTCTAGGTAAAGAGAACATTGAGTTCTCTCTGTACCTTTGCATTGGATATCCTTCACACCGAGATTGCTCTCCCACTTTTCACCTCAGACTCAGATAATCCATTGCTTCCTAGCCCCTTTTTACTTCTATTTCCCATACTTTGTTTTCCATGCCTATATCAGCTTGTACTGGGGAAAGGGACAAATTATCTATCTTCCTTAATGTATAAAAGAAGAGATTGGGGGCGTCTGGGTAGCACTTAATACAAAAACTAGCTGTGTGACCTTGGGCAAGTCACTTAACTCCAATTGCCCTCCCAAAACAAGCAAAAAAAATGCCTTTGGGGGTGGCTAGGTGGCCAAGTGAGTAGAGTTCCAGCCCCCAAGTCAGGAGGACCTGAGTTTGGATCCGGCCTCAGACACTTAACACACACGCACACACACACACACACACACACACAAACACACAATACTAGCCACATGACCTTGGGCAAGTGACAACCCCAATTTCCCTTCAAAAAGCAAAAAAAAAATTAAAAAGAGATTGAATTAGGATGGCCTGTAAGATCTTTTTAAACTATAGATGTATGATTCTATTAACTGATATTAACTGCATAAAGTTTTATCATTTAAAGATGTTGGGCAAGTTGATAGAAAGGAAGCACAGAAGAAAAAAAAGAGAATCAAGAAAGGAAAAGAAATAGACTAGTGGTTTTATGATGAGAGTTGTTTTTCATTTTCGTAAAGGGTGGACCTGTGTACTATTTGTGAGGGGAAAGGTCAGAGGGAAGGCCCATTAAAGGAAAGATTTCTCATGAGAATCCAGTTCACAAACAACATTAACAGATGTCCAGCAGGGAATTATGTGCTAGGAAACCTCATTATATAGTCAATTAGGGTGAATCCAAGGGGCATAGATTCATTAATTCAGATCCCAAGGAATAATTAATTGAACATAAGTTTAATATCAGATACCAAATTCAATGGGAATAAGGTTGACCCATTCCCTTTTGCCTTCCTGTTCTTCTCCTCCATTGTAACCATTTCCCCTTGCCTCTTCTACATGAGAAAGTTTACCCCATTCTGTCTCTCCCCATCTCCTCTCATTGTATTTCTCTCTCACCTCTTAATTTCACCTTTTAAGTATCATCCCTTCCTGTTAAATTGGTCCTTTGGCCTATATCTATGTATACCTGTAAACATATATACACACATTCACATATGTATTCATATGCGCATATACACAGTCATTTTTTAAAACAGTGAGTTTTTACCTGGAGTTCACAGATAGATTTCAGAGGGTCCATGAACTCAAATGGGAAAAAAAGTCTTTATTTTTTCTTACTTCTAATAAAAATTTAGTAGTTTTTTTTTTCCAATTCATTAAAAAAATTTTATTCTGACAAGGAGTACATAGGCTTCACCAGGATGCCAAAGAGGTCTATGACGCATAAAGACATCTAAGTGTCCTTTCCTTTAATGAATCAAACAGTGGAGAAAGGAGATACTGTATTATGATATAGCTAAAAAGATTGTCTGGACTCTGTTGACAGCGACCGATTATATAGGTGACAAACTGGGAAGTATTATTACGGATTGGAACTAGAGAGGATGGGGCTAGTCACCTGACATTTTCTTAGGAGTAGAGGATTAAGATTAGCATGGCACCCATCGATAGTTCTACTATTTATAACATTAATTAGAAGTAATGTACAGTGTCCAAGGTGTGGATACCAAGGACATAAGTATACCATTTTTTTGAGGAAGCATCATATAGAAGAAAAAATGCCAGATAAGGTATATTGATAAACTTATAACACCTATGTATATTCTCCTTATTCCCTCTAAGGCAAACTCAGAAGACTGTTGAGCCAAAGAAAATGAAGCCATTTCCTCAATCCCTAACCCTATTTATTTTTGCTACTTTAAGACCCAGTCAGTAAATAAGTATTTATTAAGGGTCTACTATATGTCAGGTACTGTGCTAAGTGCTGCAGATATTTAAGACAAAAGATAGTCCCTGATCTCAGGGAGCTCACAATCCATTGAAGGAGAAAACTTGCAAATAACTAAACACAAGCAAGATATACTGTAATGGTAAGCACAGTAGTTCACACCTTATTTCAGCTATTGAATTAGCACTTCGTTTCAGTTCAAGTTTTTTTTTTTTGAGCCTTGTATCAAGTCTGTTAAGAAACAGAATGTGTGGATCCTACAGCTTGTAAAACCTAAAACTCATGAACTCTTGCAACAGGAAGGGGAGGAGCTAATGACCATATATAAGCAGGGGCCCAGGGCTAAAGACAGCAAAACTGAGAAGAGGACTCTTGTGGTGGCAGTCAAGAAGGAGAAATCTTGTAGTATCCTGGCTCTCTGTGTGTCTGTTCTGTGTGTTGATGTTTGTTTGTGATACTTTGTACAGAAGCCCTGGGACCTTACTGGAAGCCCTGAAAGAGGATTTTCTGGTTTTATATTTACAGAAGTCTGGAGGAGGGTTTTGGAGGTCCTGTTGCTTTACTGATGATTTGTGCTGACCTCTTGGACCTTGTTTATGGGTCTGTGTTGATTTTTATGTTGATGATTTGTGTTGTTCTCAGACCTTGTTGGTGAAATCAACCTGAGTTGATTTCACAGACAGACAGTGAATTGATGATGGTGCTGGCAATGTTAAAGAATATTATTGTGTCTCTTTTAAGCTTTGTCTTCCCAGAAACAGGAATTGTGAAGGACTTGAGGTAGATTGGACACTGTGAGCTTCAATATGGAATGGGAACTGGATGAAGAACTGGACAAGGAACTGGGAGCTGCTTGCCTTTGAACCCAGGTGACAGATGGAGCTGGGACCATGGAAGAGGAACCATGGAAGCTGAGGGCCCACCTTGAGTCAAGCTGAAAGAAGACTTTACTTGAATACTGTGTACTAAATGAGAAGATTATGATTTACTGTGGCCTAGGGGTGGAGAACTTTGACTTTTGTACTTTGTGATTGAATTAAGGATTTTGTGATTGACTAAATGAATGTACTTTGTTTAAAACTATGTGACCACTTTCGTGTAAACTATGTGGCCATTTTAGTGATAAGTTATTGATTTGTGACATGGTGAATGCTGTATTTTGATTTTCTATGAATGTTTTACTCTGATTTGTTACTGAATAAATAGAGAGCTCACTATGCTATGTAATCAGAACCTTGAAAGCTTTTCACAGCAGCAGTCCTCTGGAAAACTGTGCATGCATGGCTTTACATACACACATGATAAACAGAGGTAAACCACAGAAAGTAGGTGCTAACATTATTAGGCTTTCATAGGTAAACAGCCTTACAAGTTAACATTTGGCAGCAAGTTTCATTGATGCAATACCCTTACCTAAGTACTACCTGGTTATTCCCCTTAAGAATCAACTGGCTTCATTTATTCTAGATCTTTCCAATGATAATTGACCTATGTGGCCATCTTGATTTGTTTTCTACTTCAGTAGACCCATCTACAATCTCTCTAAGCTTGTCAATGTAAAGCTGGAGTGTTTTCCTATAGTTATACCTCCATTTCAACCTACCTGATGTCCCTGAGAATCCTTAACCCTCTCCTTTGCTTGCTAACCCAACATGTTATTCTCTCATTAGCTGATCTGAAAACCTGATTACTTCACCAATTCCTCTTACCAGGCAAGTCTAGATTCCTGAGAATTAATTTTTAACAGTGCCTAACCAATCAAGCATAGTCCTATTCACCCACAATAATTTGTTGGTTCGTCCTGAAACACCCTACTGGATTTATCTCAATCATATTATAGCCTGCATATAATAGCATTGATCTAGTACAGCCTTATGATAAATGTAGAGAGAATATTTTTGCCAGGGAAAAGATCGTAAGAGTCTCTCTATTCCACAGCTTTCCTTCCTTCCTTCCTTCCTTCCTTCCTTCCTTCCTTCCTTCCTTCCTTCCTTCCTTCCTTCCTTCCTTC
>NW_027187361.1:11335608-11336196 GCF_028583685.1 Petaurus breviceps papuanus | reverse complement strand
TCTCTCTCTCTCTCTCTCTCTCTCTCTCTCTGTCTCTCTCTCTCTCTCTCAGTCTCTCTGTCTCTCACTCTCATGCTTTACTCCCTCTGGGAGAGTTCCTTCACTCTATATTGCCTGTTAAATATTCTCCTATGTATACTTTTCTAATATCCATTTTGCTACAGTTTAGATAAATGGGTTTCTTTGCTATTTGCTATGTGTATTCATTGTGGAACTGGTATTTGGTGGGAAAGAATTCAAGTCTTTGATATAACGCTTGGGAGTTCTGTTTTTGCTCAATAATAAAACAAGGACCAGAAGTTAGATTGAACCTTAAAATCACATCCATTAGACTAACATTTCAAGGAACAGAAAAATATAATTTAACACAGTGCTTTCTCTCTCTGAAGAGAGCAATGACCCACTTTTGTTAGCCCTAATCTCCTGCCTATGAGGCTAAAAATGTTTATTCTGACTCCCTTAAAGCCAAACAAACATACATGGTACATTTGGGGGATGGCTCTTACTACACAGCTACATAAATATTAATGTGTGTGTGAAACAGAGACAGAGAGAGAGAGAGAGAGAGAGAGAGAGAGAGAGAGAGAG